>NC_071496.1:5560411-5895521 GCF_028500815.1 Rissa tridactyla
GAGGATGGCCTGCAGAAAGTGCTAAATAGATACAAGCAAGCTTCTTATTGGCCCTCAAGCCTGCCATCAATTTGCAGAAGCTTAAGGAAGCTTTGAGACAATTATTTTAAAGTTCCAGTCTCTCACAGTAGGGTACCATGGGACAAAGCACTGGAGGGGAGAGGGGCCCAAGGAAGCTGGTTAGTATTCAAGGATCATCTCCTCCAAGCTCAGGAGCGATCTATCCCAACAAAGAAGATGTCAGGCAAAAATTCCAGGAGGCCTGCATGGATGAACAAGTTGCTCCTGGAGAAGTTCAAAAGCAAAAAGGAGGCCTACAGAGGGTGGAAGCAAGGATAGGTAGCCTGGGAGGAATACAGAGAAACTGTCTGAGCAGCCAGGGTTCAGGTTAGGCAAGCTAAAGCCCAGATAGAATTAAATCTGGCCAGGGACATCAAGGGCAACGGAAAAACTTCTGTAAGTATGTGTCCTGGTTTGAGGTAGAACAGAACCAACTTTTTGTTCAGTAATTTTACTTCTTAGCTAGGCCTCTTCTAACTCTCTGAAATTAACAGCATATTGTGCAGAAAACTGTTCGTTTTCAGAGTAAGACCAATGTTTACAATTAGTGCCAAGGAATGGTATGCAGAGAGGCTCTTGCTTATACTTATTGCTATAACAACCAAGGTCAGCTAATTTTGTTATTTGCCCTGTTTGAGGATTGGAAACAGAAAAGTGTAGAGGGGTCCCACCTGCAAGGAGGAGCAGACAGGACAGGTGACCCAAAATTGACCAACAGGGTATTCCATCCCATCTGCCCCATGCTCAGTATAAAAGCTGAGGGATCAAAGGGTCAAGTTTCTTCCTTCAATGGCTGATGTCCGAGGAGGACCCTGTCTGTTTCATCTGCCTTTGATCCCGATCCGTGTGTTCCTGACTCCATCTGTGGAATCCGGTTCCCACCCATCACTGAGTCCAGTCTGGGACTTCCCCAGTGCCTGCCAGTGATGTCATCCTGGGAGCTTGATAGAGTTTTGTATATACTGTATCTATTTCATTATTTTCCTTTTTATTTTATTATTAATATTTCATTAAAGTAGTTTAGTTTCTTCTAAACTCATAAATCTCTTTATCTCTCCTCCTCCTTTCTGTGTGCAAGAGGTGGGGGGGGGAGCATCTGTCGCCAGCCATTGGCCAATTTGGCCAAAACCATGACAGATTTATTGGCACCCAACATGGGGCACGAACGGAGCTCTGATAGATTGCCTGAATAGTTTGAATTCCAGCTTGCTCAGGGAGAACAGACAGTTCACATCATGTTGTTCTTATGTGAAATCTTGTATCGTGCCTTTAGAGAGCTTTGTATGAAGTTAATTGATGCAGTGGTGTTTAACTGGCCGAATATATCGCATGGTTTATTTCTTCTTTGTGTTTGGATGTGGTGGTCTAAGAGTGCTATTTTGGTGTGGATTGACCTTCAGATGTATAACATAATTGCTTGGATAACAGTTCTACCTGCATATCTCAGGCATCAAGTGATGGATTCTTTTACTAATTACACTTCTGGTTTTACCTGGGGAAAGTTTACTTTGCCCTTTAATGATTATGCCAAAGTGACACTAACAGAATTAGGGGATGGAAAACCTTCGGGCTGTTTAGAGAGTGAATGTTACTTTCATTCCTACGTGATTTTGTTGTTGGGTTTCCTGAATGTGTTGCAGGGGTGGTTTATTGTTAAATATCAGTGCAGGAGTGAGTATTATGTGACATGTGGTATTGCTATTCAAACCTCACGGCCAAAATCAAAGATAGCAGAAATTCAGACAACCCCCTCACCAAAAGCCACAGCACAAACACCACCACCGGCGCCGACACCATTAAGAAAAAAACATTCATTAAGAAAAAAACACCCTCCTACAAAAACAACTCAAGGGAAACAGGACCCGCTCCGAGATTTGCTGTGGCTTTACCTCTGCAACTACGGAGAGGACATGAGAAAGTGGTATAAAAAACCTACTCCAGCCCTACAGGCACTGATACCAAAACTAAAAGGACACATGGTTCCCTCCTTATTGAGACAACACAGCCAAGATTGAAATGCTCTGTGAGCAAAGGATAAGTTAAGCATTTACTACGATTAGTAGATAAAAAAAAAAAAAAGCTTGGACACATTGTATTCTTGAATAGAGTAGATAAGGAGGCGGTGTTGGTATAAACTAGTTTTGTGGTGGTAAAGATTGCATAAATAAGGTAGAGGACAAAATGAGCATGCATATGGACTAAGTTCAAATAAAGGACAAGGTGAGGAAGACTCCTGACGACCACCAGAGGACCCTGGAAGACCACCCATGGACTTAGATACGCATGTGTTGAGGACTTTTACATATATTAATGAGTTCCAGGAAATACTATGACTATGTTAATAATATCTTCAATAATATTCAATGAATATGTATACTTCGATCACTTATAATCTCTGTAGGTCATCAAGTCAGTGCGCACATTAGGAGGAGTGATCCCCTGTGCGCCCGGCGCTGCAATAAAGAATGCCTGCTTTCTAAAACTCCAAACTGAGTCAGAGTGTTCCTATTTTGCCAACTTACAGAAACAGCACGAGTGCTTGAGTTGCAAATTAAAGCAAATGGAAGAAAGAATTTCTGCAGGAGTGTGGCTGCTCCAGTCCACGGTAAGTGATGCTCCAGTCCATGTAGGAATTCATCTGCTAATTGTAGCTGTTGTCCTCAACATTAGAGGGGCCCTGCCTCCAACCAGGAGGAGGAGAGGGATAACCGAATTTATTGGACTGTGTGGATTCCATGGCCTGGCACATTAGAGCCACAGAAGTATAAAGCCCTTGTGGACACTGGTGCACAGTGTACCCTAATGCCATTGAATCACAGAGGGACAGAATCTGTTACTATTTCTGGTGTGGCAGACGAGTCTCAAGAACTGACTGTATTGGAGGCTGAAGTGAGCCTGAATGGGAATAAATAGGAGAAGCACCTCATTATCACTGGCCCAGATGCTCCTTGCATCCTTGGCATACACTACCTCAAGAGAGGGTATTTCAAAGACATGAAAGGGTATAGGTGGGCTTTTGGTATAGCAGCTGGAGAGACTGAGGACATTACACAGCTGTCTACCTTACCTGGCCTTTCAGATGACCCTTCTGTGGTGGGACTGCTGAAGGTTAAAGAACAGCAGGTGCCAATTGCTACTGCCACAGTGTATCGACAACAGTATCGCAATAACCGAGACTCCCTGATTCCCATCCAGAACCTGATTCGTCAGCTGGAGACCCAAGGACTGATCAGCAAGACTTGCTCACCCTTTAACAGCCCTATATGGCCAGTGCAAAAGTCTGATGGAGACTGGAGACTAACAGTAGACTCTGGTGGCCTGAATGAAGTCACACCACCACTGAGTGCTGCTGTGCCAGACATGCTAGAACTGCAGCATGAACTGGAGTCAAAGGCAGCCCAGTGCTATGCTACAATTGACATTGCTCATGCCTTTTTCTCTATTCCTTTAGCAGCAGAGTGCAGGCCACAGTTTGCTTTCACCTGGAGAGGCATCCAGTACACCTGGAATCGACTGCCCCAGGGGTGGAAACACAACCCTACTCTTTGCCATGGACTGATCCAGACTGCCCTGGAGAAGGGTGGAGCTCCAGAACACCTGCAATAGAATCATAGAATCATAGAATTGCCTAGGTTGGAAGGGACCTTTCAGATCATCTAGTCCAACCATCAACCTAACTCTGACAAAAAACATCAATCCAGACAAAAACCATCACTCCGGACAAAAACCAAGTCTCCAGAATGTCACCAGAGAAGGTGGTGACATGTGCTGAGGAAGCCCCACTGTATAATGAACACTCAGATAATGAGAAACAGTATGCCTTGTTCACTGATGGGTCTTGTCATATTGTAGGAAAGCATCGAAGGTGGAAAGCTGCTGTGTGGAGTCCTACACGACGAGTTGCAGAAGCTGCTGAAGGAGAAGGTGAATGGAGTCAATTTGCAGAGGTAAAAGCCATCCAGCTGGCCTTAGACATTGCTGAAAGAGAAAAGTGGCCAATGCTCTATCTCTGTACTGACTCATGGATGGTGGCTAATCCTCTGTGGGGATGGTTAAAGCAGTGGAGGCGGAGCAACTGGCAGCGCAAAGGTAAACCCATCTGGGCTGCTGAATTGTGGCAAGACATTGCTGACTGGATAGGGAAACTAGTCGTGAAGGTACGCCATGTAGATGCCCACGTACCCATGAGTCGGGCCACTGAAGAACATCAAAACAACCAGCAAGTGGACCAGGCTGCTAAGATTTTCCAGACAGATTTGGACTGTGAACATAAAGGTGAGCTGTTTTTAGCTCGGTGGGCCCATGACACTTCAGGTCATCAAGGAAGGGATGCAACATATCAATGGGCCCGTGAGCGAGGGGTGAATTTAACCATGGACACTATTGCGCAGGTTATCCATGACAGTGGAACATGTGCCGAAATCAAACAAGCTAAAAGGTTAAAACCTCTCTGGTATGGGGGGCGATGGCTGAAATATAAGTATGGGGAGGCTTGGCAAATTGACTATATCACACTCCTTCAAACACATCAGGGTAAGCGCTATGTGCTTACTATGGTGGAAGGAAGCACCGGATGGTTGGAAACCTATGCCGTGCCCCATGCTACTGCCTGGAATACCATCCTGGGCCTTGAAAGGCAAGGCTTGTGGTGACATGGCACTCCAGAAAGAATTGAGTCAGACAATGGGACTCATTTCAAAAACAATCTTATAAGTAATTGGGCCAAAGAGCATGGCATTGAGTGGGTATATCATATCCCCTATCATGTACCAGCTTCTGGGAAAATTGAGCGATACAATGGATTGTTAAAAACTACTCTGAAAGCAATGGGTGGTGGATCCTTTAAAAATTGGGAGAAGCATTTAGCACAAGCTACCTGGTTAGTTAACACCAGGGGATCCATCAATCGAGCTGGTCCTGCTCAATCAGACCTTTTACATACATTAGAAGGGGATAAAGTCCCTGTGGTGCATGAAAGGAATATGCTGGGATTTGGGTTTTTCCCATTTCAGGCAAAGTCAAACCCATTCATGGGACTGTTTTTGCTCAAGGACCTGGATGTACTTGCTGGGTGTCCTGGTTTGAGGTAAAACAGAACCAACTTTCTGTTCTGTAATTTTACTTCTTAGATAGGCCTCTTCAAACTCTCTGAAATTAACAGCAAATCGTGCTGGAAACAGTTTGTTCTCAGTATGATAAGACTAATGTTTACAGTTTGTGCCAAGGAATGGTATGCAGAGAGGCTCTTGCTTAACAACCAATTGTAACCAATGTTACAATTGCTGTAACAACCAAGGTTAGCTAATTTTGTTATTTGCCCCATTGGAGTGTTGGAAAGCAGAAAAGCGTAGAGGGGTCCCACCTGCAGGGAGGAGCGGACAGGACAGGTGACCCTAAATTGACCAACAGGGGGTATTCCATCCCATATGCATCATGCTCAGTATAAAAGCTGAGGGATCAAAGGGTCAGCTCTCTTCCTTCAATGGCCAACCTCCGAGGAAGACCCTGTCTGTTCATCTGCCTTTGATCCCAGTTTGTGCATTCCTGGCTCCAGCTTTGGAATCCAGTTCCCACCCATTGCTGAGTCCAGTCTGGGACTTCCCCAGTGCCTGCTGGTGATGTCATCCTGGGAGCTTAATATGGTTTAGTATATACTGTATCTATTTTATTATTTCCTTTATATTTTATTATTATTAATATTTCATTAAAGTAGTTTAGTTTCTTCTAAACTTGTAAATCTCTTTATCTCTCTATCTCTCTTTATCTCCTCCTCCTCTCCTTGTGTGAGAGGTGGGGGGAGAGCATCAGTCGCTGGTCTTTGGACAATCCGGACAAAACCATGACAGTATGTGAGAGATAAAAGGAAGACTAGGGAAGATGTGGGCCCTCTTCACAAGGAAATGGGAGACCTGGTCACCAAGGACATGGAGAAGGCTGAGGTACTGAATGACTTTTTTGCCTCAGTCTTCACTCATAAGGGATCTAACCATACCACCCAAGTCACAGAAGGCAAAAACAGGGGCTATGAGAATGAAGAACTGCCCGCTGTAGGAGAAGATCAGGTTCGGGACCATCTGAGGAACCTGAAGGTGCATAAGTCCATGGGACCTGATGAAATCCATCCATGGGTCCTGAGGGAGCTGGTGGATGAAGTTGCTAAGCCGCTTTCCATTATATTTGAAAAGTCGTGGCAGTCTGGTGAAGTTCCTGATGACTGGAAAAGGGGAAACATAACCCCCATTTTTTCCCTAAAAGGAAGACCCAGGGAACTACAGGCCGGTCAGTCTTGCCTCTGTGCCTGGCAAGATCATGGAGCAGATCCTCCTAGAAAATATACTAATGCACATGGAAAATGAGGAGGTGATTGGTGACGGCCAACATAGCTTCACCAAGGGCAAGTCATGCCTGACAAATTTTGTGACCTTCTATGATAGTGTTACAGTGTTGGTGGATAAGGGGAGAGCAGCAGATGTCATTTACCTGGACTTATGCAAACCATTTGACACTGTCTCACACGACATCCTGGTCTCTAAAATGAAGAGACACAGATTTGATTGATGGACAACTTGGTGGATAAGGAACTGGCTGGCTGGTTGCACTCGAAGGGTTGTGGTCAATGGCTCGATGTCCAAGTGGAAGCCAATGACAAGTGGCGTTCCTCAGGGGTCGGTACTCGGACCGGTGCTGTTTACATCTTTGTTGGCAACATGGACAGTGGGACTGAGTGCACCCTCAGCAAGTTTGCTGATGACATCAAGCTGTGTAGAGTGGTTGACACACTGGAGGGAAGGGATGCCATCCAGAGGGACTGGGATAGGCTTGAGAGGTGGGCCCGTGCAAACATCATGAAGTTCAACAAGGACAAGTGCAAGGTCCTGCACGTGGGTCAGGGAAATCCCAAGCACAAATACAGGTTGGGCGGAGAATGGCTTGAGAGCAGCCCTGAGGAGAAGGACTTGGGGATGTTGGTGGATGAGAAACTCAACATGAGCCATCAATGTGCGCTTGCAGCCCAGAAAGCCAACTGCATCCTGAGCTGCATCAAAAGGAGCATGGCCTGGAGTACTACATCCAGCTTTGGAATCCTCAACACAAGAAGGACATGGACCTGTTGGAGCGAGTCCAGAGGAGGGCCACAAAGGTGATCAGAGGGCTGGAGCACCCTATGCTATGAGGACGGGCTGAGAGAGTTGGGGTTGTTCAGCCTGGAGAAGAGAAGGCTCCAGGGAGACCTTATAGCAGCCTTCCAGTACCTAAAGGGGGCCTACAGGAAGGATGGGGAGGGACTCTTTATCAGGGAATGTAGTGATAGGATGAGGGGTAATGCTTTTAAACTGAAAGAGGGGAGATTTAGATTAGATATTAGGAAGAAATTTTTCACTATGAGGGTGGCGAGACACTGGAACAGGTTTCCCAGAGAAGTTGTGGATGCTCCATTCCTGGAGGTGTTAAAGACCAGGCTGGATGGGGCTTTGAGCAACCTAGTGTAGTGGGAGGTGTCCCTGACCATGGCAGGGGGGTTGTAACTAGTTGATACTTAAGGTCCCTTCCAGCCCACACCGTTCTATGATTCTGTACAGGCACGCTACATTTTTGTCTATTCCACACATATCCCCCTCCCAAAATAATCTGTAAAAACAACTATATCACCCAACTTTTCAACCCTCTTGTACATATATATCCACACCAAACCTTCAATGCTGTCACTCCACAATGCTATGGAACAAAGGGTTTTCATTAGAAATCATAATGGATACCAGATCTTCATCAAGTAAAGTTACAGAAGCATGAAAGACAAAGCCATGTATGATATTGGGAGCTCTAAGATGTGCACATATGTCTTATATCAGGTTGAAAAATCATTGTGGAACTGAATCAAAATGAAGATAATCTTTAAAGAATTTTTTACAGATCAACATCTAGCCACCTTACATAAATCAGAAACTTATAGCATCGCTACCTGCTGTTACATTCCCCAAGAGTTTTCTTTTAATGTTTTCTGAGCCTATGGAAACACACTATTTGTCTGCCTCTTGTTTATTCATCTTCTGAAAGCTCAGCTGCTCTGTGAAGTGTCAGTGAAATCAGACACAGTGAAAGTGAGACATTTCATCAAAATTAGCAGCCAAAATTGACAGACCCACACTTATGCTATCACTGAGATAAGGGCAGCTGTAATCCACCCGAAGAAGCAGATACCCTTTTATCCTGTATATACAGTCTAGTGGACAGAACTATAGCTCTACAATATATACAGCAAGAATTTCCTCTTATACAACCACAGGAAAGATTGTTCATTTCAATATTAACAGGAAAGCATATTTAAGATATCCAATCAGTGAGGGAATATAGGCCAGCTTTATCATAAACTATTTGAATGAGCTAATGAAAATCAATCACTTGGTTTTCATGATTTATTTTCCAATATCTCATTTACCCATAGAAGCTATGCAGTGATATCATATGAACTTGTACATTACTTCAGAAAACAGGGAAAGCAATTCTCCCATTTTAGAGTGTTAGGAGCTAAAGATGCCTTGTTTAAAATTATGAGTGATAAAGACAATTCATTAATAATTATTGATATACTTTGCATTTCAGAGAAACAAATTAATTTTAACAGAATCAATTAACATCCATAATGTCATTGTTAACTACAAATAAGGCTTAATAATTCATATACTATTTTAGACAGTGAAAAATAAACATTTTAATATTCAAAGTATCAGTTACAGTATTTCATGTACATAGCTTTATTGCTATAAATCTTTGCATATACTACCAGAATGAAGTACATATTCCAAAAAGTCATAGAATCGCCTAGGTAGGAAGGGACCTTTCAGATCATCTAGTCCAACCATCAACCTAACTCTGACAAAAAACATCACTAAACCATATCTCTAAGCACTATGTCTACCTGTCTTTTAAATACCTCCAGGGATGGTGCCTCAACCACTTCCCTGGGCAGCCTGTTCCAATGTTGGATAAACCTTTCAGTGTAAAGATTTTTCCTAATATCCAGTCTAAACCTCCCCTGGTGCAACTTGAGGCTATTTCCTCTTGTCCTATTGCCCGATACTTGGGAGAAGAGACCAACCCCCACCTCTCTACAACCTCCTTTCAGGTAGTCGTAGAGAGAGATAAGGTCTTCCCTCAGCCTCCAGTTTTCATACACATTTATGAATATTTCACCTGAACAGTTTGTGCCATCAAAAATAATTTTTCTTCTCTGCACACTTTGTATTTTTACAAAACCACTTTTCTGATAGATACCGAGATTTTGCAAAAATAAAACTCATACCATGATTTCACTTATCACTAGACAATACCCATCCTGAGGGCAAAGGCAGAAAATACTGCCAACAGAACTATTCAAGATAAGTGAAGGCAAGTATAGGACTTCCACTTCAAATACAGTAGAAATCCAAGTAGTTTAAAATATAATTCTTTATATTATGATTTGGAAGGAATGAGGTGCTTTATGTTCTTATGGTAAGAAGCGTACAGTACCAGGGTTTTTTTGTTTTCAAATAATTTGTTTATTAATTCCCATTGTGTTATGAGAACAATTGACGTTAATCTACTGACTTCTGCATTTATTAGGCAATAGATTCTTACAAGTTCTATGTGAAAAGTGAGGGCTACCATTCCCTCGTAAAAATCTTACAGAACAAGGGAAACTGATGTGGAAGGTGGATTTGTGGAAGGTCTCACTTTTTTCTTTTTCTTCAGTCCTCTGACACTGGCCTTCTCAAGGCATAAAATATTTTCCAAACAAAATGCTGTTGGCCTTCTTCGCCACCTGGGCACGCTGCTGGCTCATATTCAGCCAGCAGTCAACCAACACCCCCAGGTCCTTTTCTGCCAGGCAGCTTGCCAGCCACTCTTCCCCAAGCTTGTAACGCTGCATGGGGTTGTTGTGACCCAAGTGCAGGACCCGGCACTTGGCCTTGTTGAACCTCATACCATTGGCCTCGGCCCATCAATTCAGTCTGTCCAGATCCCTCTGCAAAGCCTTTCTACCCTCAAGCAGGTTGACACTCCCACCTAACTTGGTGTCGTCTGCAAACTTACTAAGGGTGCGCTCAATCCCCTCATCCAGATCGTTGATACAGATATTAAAGAGAACTGGCCCCAATACCGAGCCCTGGGGAACACCACTCATGACTGGCTGCCAACTGGATTTAACTCCATTCACCACCACTCTCTGGGCCCAGCCATCCAGCCAGTGTTTTACCCAGCCAAGAGTACTCCCGTCCAAGCCATGGGCAGCCAGTTTCTCCAGGAGGATGCTGTGGGAAACTGCATCAAAGGCCTTACTGAAGTCCAAGTAAACAACATCCACAGCCTCTCCCTCATCCACCAAGTGGGTCACCTTGTCATGGAAGGAGATCAGATTTCTCAAGCGGGACCTGCCTTTCATGAACCCATGCTGACTGGGCCTGATCACCTGGTTGTTCTTCATGTGCCCTATAATGGCACTCAGGATGTTCTGCTCCATGACATTCCCAGACACTGAGGTCAGACTGACAGGCCTGTAGTTCCCCAGATCCTCCTTCCATCCCTTCTCGTGGATGGGCGTCACATTTGCTAGACACCAGTCAAGCGGGACCTCCCTGGTTTGCCAGGACTGCTGATACATGATGGAGAGTGGCTCGGTGAGCACTTCCGCCAGCTCCCTCAGTACCCTCGGATGGATCCCATCCGGCCCCATAGACTTGTGCATGTCCAGGTCTTGAAGCAGGTCCCTCATCATCTCCCTTTGGATTACAGGGGCTTCATTCTGCTCCCCGCCCCTATCTACTAGCTCCGGGGTCTGGGTACTCAGGGAACAACCGACTCTACTACTAAAGACTGGGGCAAAGAAGGCATTAAGTACCTCAGCCTTCTCCTCATCCTTTGTCACTATGTTACCTCCTTCATCTGATAAAGGATGGAGATTGTCCTGAGTCCTCCTTTTGTTACTAATGTGTTTATAGAAACCCTTTTTATTGTTCTTAACATCCAAATCCAGGTTAACTTCTAGTTGGGCTTTGGCCTTTCTAATTTTCTCCCTACATAGCCTTACAACATCTTTGTAGCCTTCCTGAGTGTCCTGCCCCTTCTTCCAAAAGCTATAAACTCTCCTTTTTTTCCCCCTGAGTTGTACCCATAGCTCTCTGTGCAGCCAGGCCAGTCTTTTCCCCCAACGGCTCGTTTTACTGCACATGGGGATGGCCCACTCCTGCACCTTTAAGACTTCCTTCTTGAAAAACATCCAGCCTTCCTGGACTCCTTCACCCTTCAGGACTGACTCCCAAGGGACTCTGTCAACCAGGCTCCTGAAAAGACCAAAGTCTGCCCTCCGGAAGTCCATGGTGGCCGTTCTGCTGACCTCCCTCCTTGCTTCTCTGAGAATGGAAAACTCTATCATTTCATGATCGCTGTGCCCAAGACAGCCTCCAACTGTCACATCCCCCACAAGTCCTTCTCTGTTCACAAACAGCAGGTCCAGCAGGGCTCCTTCCCTAGTTGGCTCCCTCATCAGCTGTGTCAGGAAGTTATTCCCAACACACTGCAGGAACCTCCTAGACTGTTCCCTCTCGGCTCTATTGTGTTCCCAGCTGATATCTGGTAGGTTGAAGTCTCCCACAAGGACAAGGGCCAGTGATCTTGAGATTTCTCCCAGCTGCTTGTAGAATATTTCATCTACTTCCTGAGTTGTATCCATATCTCAAGTTATTTGAGAAGCTTTACATGTGTGCTCCATGTTGCTCAAATTCTAGTATTTTTCATGTCAGACAGTGATAATATCATTGCTTCCTCACTTATCATGAGAATCAAATGTCAACACCTCTTCATATATCACTTGTATTCTACTCACCTGACTTGAAATTATACATTCAATTTTAGCACAAAAAATACATATTATAGTAATGCATTCAACATATTCAAGGAATTTTAGGTAGCTAAATTAGTCCAGTTTTCTCATGGTCATCTTGGATCAGAAGAATTAAGCCTTTAGAGGTCATTATACACAATGTGACCTTTCATTATGTCATGGTTTGGGCCAGGTTGGCCAATGACAAGATGACAGATGCTCTCCCCTACCTCTCACTTCAAGGAGAAGAAGAGAGATAAAGAGATTTATGAGTTCAGAAAAAAATAAACTACTTTAATGAAACATTAATAATAAAATAAAAAGAAAATAATGAAACAGATACAATATAAATAAATATATACAAAACCATATCAAGCTCCCAGGAAGATGTCACTGTCAGGCACTGGGAAAGTTCCAGACTGGACTCAGTGATAAATGGGAACTGGAACACACTGACAGGGTCCTCCTCAGACAGCAGCCATTGAAGAGAATGAACCATTGAAGAAGAGCCCACTGGAGAAGACCCAAAGAAGAACAGCCCTTGGAAAAGAGTCCTTAGAGAGGATCCAACCTGATTCCTCAGCTTTTATACTGAGCATGGCAGATGGGATGGAATACCCTATTGGTCAGTTTGGGTCACCTGACCTGTCCACTCCTCCCCACAGGTGCAACCCCTCCATGGGGTAAACAACCAAGTCAGCTGACCCTGGTTGCCACAGCAACAAGCATAAGCAAGAGCCTCTCTCACTGAACAGAAAGTTGGCTCTGCTTCACCCCAAACCAGTACATATAGCAATAAGTATAAGCAAGATCCTCTCTGCATACCATTCCTTGGCATTAACTATAAACATAGGTCTCATCACTCTGAGAACGAACAGTTTTCTGTAAAATATGCTGTTAATTTCAGAGAGTTAGGAGAGGCCTAGCTAAGAAGTAAAATTACTGAACAGAAAGTTGGTTCTGTTCTACCTTAAACCAGGACAACTTGCACCTGAAGAGCTGCATCACTGTCAGGAGACCTGCAGAAAGTCACGCTTAGAGGAAACCCCTGGCAAATGTTTACACTCTGACATTTACATTTCTGATACCTTCAGGGTAAAAAACACAAGAATTCTGTCCAACACTCTTCAGGCCTTTATATATCACTCAGCATCAGGAGGTTGTAGGGGAAGAAAGGGAAGCATACACCATTGATCCCCATTTCAAGTCTCCCTCAAGGTATTGTGTCAAGGTTTGGGCTGGGTTGGCCAATGACAAGACGACAGATGCTCTCCCCCACCTCTCACTACAAGGAAAGGAAAAAGAGATATAAAGAGATTTATGAGTTTAGAAAAAACTAAACTACTTTAATGAAATATTAACAATAAAATACAAAGAAAATAATGAAATAGATACAATATATACAAAACTATATCAAGCTCCCAGGGAGATGTCACCAGCAGGCACTGGGAAAGTTCCAGACTGGACTCAGTGACAAATGGGAACTGTATTCCAGATCTTGATTCAGGAACCCACGGATCAGGATCAAAGGTAGATAAACTGACAGGTCCTCCTCAGACATCAGTCACTGAAGAAAGAGAGGCAATGAAGAACCCAAGCCACTGAAGAAGAACCCAGACTCTTTGATCCCTCAGCTTTTATACTGAGTATTGCAGATGGGATGGAATACCCTGTTGGTCAGTTTGGGTCACCTGACCTGTCCACTCCTCCCCACAGGTGCGACCCCTCCACAGGGTAAGCAACCAAGTCAACTGACTCTGGTTGCCACAGCAACATGTATAAGCAAGAACCTCTCTCACTGAACAGAAAGTTGGCTCTGCTCCACCCCAAACCAAGACACATTGCCATGGGGTTATACTGCTGTGACTAAACATCAGAAACCCCTGCTCTCAGTTTCAGGCAGATTCAGGGAGGCCATCGGGCTGTGCGCCATCAGGGATCTGTAAAACTGTTACCATCTTAGTTTGACTTCAGCAACAGAAATGTACTGCCAGTGCATTGTGCGGAGTTTTTGCACAAGTCCTGCTGACAGAGGTGCTAGGTTTATTGATGGATAACCCTCAGCAAGGAGCCTTCCACAAATTCTCCCTCACCTTCACAGCATCTGTGTAGCAGGGGACTAGAGCAACGTGCTGGTAGCAGGGAAGAACGGTGTGAGCTTGGCACAAACCACACGAAGAGAAGGTTACTCAGTCTGAGCGCCCTGATCCCAGATTCACATTCTGCTTTATGAGGTCTAGTTTTTATAAAAAAGTCAAAGTCAATGTTTTGACTCATAAAATTATTGAAAAACTGTTACTTCTCACACCACATTTTAACAAATGTTATCACTGTTCCTTCACAGTGCTGTATCCAGGGAAGTAGGAAGGAGATGATAATTTTTCATTTTACCATGCAGTATTCTAGTTCCCAGTCATGAGCCCTTACAAAGAACATATAGACAGGAAGAGATGGTCCAGACTCAGGATGGAAATTAGAGATAACCAAAGCTCCAACTGCTGATAGAGCAGGGAGAAGAGAGGAACTCTTGAGACCCTCCCTGTGCTGTGGTTATGTAGCCAGCCTCATGGTCTATCTGAGAGTATGGACTGCTAAATATAATGTAGACCTGCATGGCTGCATCCTGTGGTGTATTCTGGTCACTATTTTTAGCTTTTCCAAACCATGTTTTAACCTTTAGCTTGATAAAGATAAAGTAAACCAAATTTACACCTGTAACCTGACAAATGCTGTATTTTCCAGGCTCCAGGGTGTGGTGGACTTCCCTGGGCAGGTTTAGATGTCCTCAGTTGGTTACACAGCATCTTTAATGTCAAGGTGCTAGTTGACAGCGTTAGTATGGGCTGCGAAGTTTGTGGAGAGAAATTCTCCTCATCAAATGTTAGCTAGAGCCTCTTTGAAAAACAACATGAAAATGGGGAACAAATATGAGATCCAGTGATTGCCCTGAATTGTCAAACTCTCCAAAGCTCCATGGCAACAACTGAGGCAGAAACAGGTTTGAATTAGCCCATGAGGTTTCTGTAAGCTCTGCCTGCCCTCATCCCAGGCTTCTCAATTCCTAAATAGAGCAGACGCAGTGTTTGGGGAAAAGCTGTGATCTTCTCTGAGAAATCAACTATTGTGTGGGAGCCCTAAAAATGGTGCCATGGTATGTACACACTATGGTTTTGTTTGTTTGGACATTCTTGCTCACAGAAATGGTAAAAGCTAAGTCCCTATTGTACATGTAAATAGGATGAATATTCTGAGTTTCAGTCTGTTCTGCTCTCCCATTAATAACTAGGGTAATCTCCCAAACTCTAAAACTAGGAAGACATTACATGCTTAAGAAGATACATTCAATTTTTAGTGTATATACATTATATGTACAGTAAAATATTTAAAAGCTAATTTTTACTTGCTCAGTCTGCCAGAATTAGAAAACCTGTGGGGGTTTTTGTTGGGTTTTTTTGTCAAATTATTGCTTTACTTTTTTTTTGTCATAAGATTTTAATAGCAAAAATGACATCCTTTGTGGCCTACTTCCCATTTTCAAAGTACAACCATATGACATAGGGATTTAGTTTTCTTTATTCTATTGTTCTTATTTTGGTTGACTATATTTGTGTCCTACCATATATCAAAACTGAGTTATGTATTTCCATGGGGAGACTGAGCAGGGAGGAAATTCATTGTTGTAACCATCATTTTCACTATGATATAAACACTTCTGTGAGAGGATGTCTTTCTAAAGATGACAGAATTCTCCATTTACCTTATCTCCACTGGAAGCTTGTTCCTGTCAAGAAGGATGCTTGGTCTCCAGATCTTGTGTATCTTTGCCCAGGCTTTATGCATGGCATGAGATAAGGGTAAGTACTAACTCAGTGGATTCTAGATCAAAATTTAGTACTATTCTGTGACCATTGGTATACTTTGCTGAAAATATTACCTAAAGCATACATTTTTCAACTTTTATTCTGTGTTCTATTTGCCTGCTTGGCAGTTTCATACTAGGTCAGTTAGGTTGAAAAATAAGTAGTTTAAAGTAGTGTTTTGGGAGCTGAAGTTGACAAATCCATATTCTTAGATTCACTTAATGCCAAAAATTCATTACTATTTATATGAGTTGTGAGAAACGCTCCTTATCCAATAACAACGGCTCAGGCAGTGAACGATATGAAGCACGTTTTATTTGAACATTCTTGCAAGAACGGGTGACCTAGCAAGTAGGCATACTTTTGGTTCTTGAAACACACCTTTTTATTTCCTATGTTACATTTCATATGTTACATTTCGTCTTTCTAGCCTGTTTATGGCAACAATGTAATAAAGTTGGAGTGCTTAAGCAAACTTGTCTTCATTTATTAAGTGTAGAGAGATTATGCTTCTCCAATGATAGCTTTTCTCTGTTGTAACTAATGATAGGGGATATATATAGTCATACACATTAATAGGAAAGCTGCCTGTATGAATCACTGTCTCAGCCTAAGCTTTGCCAGCTGTCAAGGTTTAGGCTGGATTGGCCAATGACGGATGACAGATGCTCTTCCCCACCTCTCGCTCCAAGGAGAGGAAGGAGAAAGATAAAGAGATTTACAAGTTTAGAAGAAACTAAACTACTTTTATGAAATATTATTAATAAAATAAAAAGGAAATAATGAAATGGATACAATATATACAAAACTGTATCAAGCTCCCAGGATGACATCACTGGCAGGCACTGGGAAAGACCCAGACTGGACTCATTGATGGATGGGAACTGGATGCCAGATCTGGAGTCAGGTGGGCACGGACCAGGATCAAAGGCAGATGAACAGACAGGGTCCTCCTCGGATGTTGGCCATTAAAGAAAGAGAGCTGACCCCTTGATCCCTCAGCTTTTATACTGAGCATGGGGCAGATGGGATGGAATACCCCTGTTGGTCAATTTTGGGTCACCTGTCCTGTCTGCTCCTCCTCGCAGGTGCGACCCCTCTGCTTTTCTGCTTCCGACTCTCCAACAGGGCAAATAACAAAGTTAGCTGACCTTGGTTGTTATAGCAATAAGTATAAACAAGAGCCTCTCTGCATACCATTCCTTAGCATTAACTGTAAACATTGGTCTTATCACTCTGAGAACGAACCGTTTTCTGCGCAATATGTTGGTAATTTCCGAAAGTTAGAAGAGGCTTAACTAAGTAAAATTACTGAACAAAAAGTTGGCTCTGCTTCACCCCAAACCAGGACATTCCACTCCTTATTGCATACCATTTGCATCGTGCTCAGATCACTAATACTTTTATCTATCAAATCTATACACACACATATAAATATATAGAGATACACACAGGTCACAGTTATGATTTATCTTTATACACAAGAGTTCGCTAAGTCCATTTAGTTCATAACTGTAGGATTTCATCTATCATAGCAGATTCTCAGGGCAGGAAAGATGATATGAAATTCATTGTGGTCTGTGCCCATGGGTAGCATGTCCATCTCTAAGAGTTTTGCTGGATGCCACTTGATGAAGCTAGCTCAGGTTTCATCACTACTACGTTATCCTGAAAAACACTTATTGAACACTGTTAGTATTATATAACAATTAACATCATACAGCTCAGAATTGAGTATTCTCACCCAGGGCCAAATGTCCTCGAGTTACACATTGAACTTCTCCATTCTTCAGCAACACCCAGGTATGTGGTGTGTACTACCCAGCAAGTACATCCAGGTCCTTGAGCAAAAACAGTCCCACAAATGGGTTTGCCTTTGCCTGAGGCAGGAAAAACCCAAACAGTTTTCCCCAGCATATTCCTCTCATGCACCACAGGGACTTTATCCCCTTCTAATGTATGTAAAAGGTCTGACTGATGGATCCCCTGGTGTCAACTAACCAGGTAGCTACTGCTAAATGCTTCTCCCAATTTTTAAAGGTTCCGTGACCCATTGCCTTCAGAGTGGTTTTTAAAAATCCACTGTATTGCTCAGTTTTCCCAGAAGCTGATGCATGATAGGGGATATGATATACCCACGCATTGCCACGCTCTTTGGCCCAATTACCTATAAGATTGTTTTAAAATTAGTCACATTGTCTGACTCAATTCCTTCTGGAGTACCATGTTGCCACAAGAGTTGTTTTTCAAGGCTCAGGATGGTATTCCAGGCAGTGGCATGGGGCACGGCATAGGTTTCCAACCATCCGGTGCTTCCTTCCACCATTGTAAGCACATAGCACCTTGGGAGTATGATACAGTCAATTTGCCAAGCCTCCCCATACTTATATTTCAGCCATCGTCCCCCATACCACAAAGGTTTTAACCTTTTAGCTTTCTTGATTTCGGCACATGTTTCACAATTGTGGATAACCTGAGCAATAGTGTCCATGGTTAAATCCACCCCTCGGTCACGAGCCCATTGATATGTTGCATCCCTTCCTTGATGACCTGAAGTGTCATGGGCCCACCGAGCTAAAAACAGCTCACCTTTATGTTCCCAGTCCAAATCCATCTTGAAAATCTTAGCAGCCTGATCCACTTGCTGATTGTTTCGATGTTCCTCAGTGGCTTGACTCATGGGTATGTGGGCATCTACATGGTGTATCTTTACAACTAGTTTCCCTATCTGGTCAGAAATATCTTGCCATAATTCAGCATCCCAGATGGGTTTACCTTTGCGCTGCCAGTTGCTCTGCTTCCACTGCTTTCACCACCCCCACAGAGCATTTGCCGCCATCCATCAGTCAGTACAGAGATAGAGCATTGGCCACTTTTCTCATTCAGCAATGTCTAAGGCCAGCTGGATGGCTTTTACCTCTGCAAATTGACTCCATTCACCTTATCCTTCAGCAGCTTTTGTGACTCGTCGTGTAGGACTCCACACAGCAGCTTTCCACCTTTGATGTTTTCCTACAATACGACAAGACCCATCAGTGAACAAGGCACACTGTTTCTCATTATCTGAGTGTTCATTATACAGTGGGGCTTCCTCAGCACAAGTCACCCCCTCCTCAGGTGCCATTCCAAAGTCTTTGCCTTCTGGACAGTTTGTGATCACTTCTACGATTCCTGGACAATTGGGGTTTCCTATTCAAGCTTGCTGTGTGATTAAGGCAACCCACTTACTCCAGGTAGCATCGGTGGCATGATGAGTAGAAGGAGCTTTACCCTTGAACATCCAGCCCAGCACTGGTAATCGGGGCACCAGGAGGAGCTGTGCTTCAGTACCAATTACCTCTGAAGCAGCTCTGACTCCTTCATGTGCTGCCAAGATTTCTTTCTCAGTTGGGGTATAGCTGGCCTCGGAGCCTTTATAGCCTCGACTCCAGAATCCTAGGGGTCGACCTCGAGTCTCCCCTGGTGCTTTCTGCCGGAGGCTCCAGGTAGGGCCATTGTCCCCAGCTGAGGTGTAGAACACATTTTTAACATCCCATCCTGTTCGGACTGGTCCAAGGGCTACTGCATGCACAATCTCTTGTTTAATTTTCTCAAAGGCCTGTCGTTGCTCAGGACCCCACATAAAATTATTTTTCTTTTGAGTCACTTCATAAAGAGGTTTCACAATCTGACTATAGCCTGGAATATGCAGTCTCCAGAAACCCTCAACGCCTAAGAAGGCTTGAGTTTCCTTCTTGTTAGTAGGTGGGGACATAGCTGTTGTTTTGTTAATCCCACCCATTGGGACCTGGCGACGACCATCTTGCCATTTAATTCCCAAGAACTGGATGTCTTGTGCAGGTCCCTTGACCTTACCTCTTTTTACAGCAAAACCTGCTTTTAAAAGAATCTTGATTATTTTCTTACCTTTCTTGAAAACTTCCTGTGCTGTATTACCCCCCACAATGATGTCATCAATGTATTGCAGGTGTTCTGGAGCTCCACCCTTCTCCAGGGCAGTCTGGATCAGTCCATGGCAAATGGTGGGGCTGTGTTTCCACCCCTGGGGCAGTCGATTCCAGGTGTACTGGATGCCTCTCCAGGTGACAGCAAACTGTGGCCTGCACTCTGCTGCTACAGGAAAAGAGAAAAAGGCATGAGCAATGTCAATGGTAGCATAGCACTGGGCTGCCTTTGACTCCAGTTCATGCTGCAGTTCTAGCATGTCTGGCACAGCAGCACTCAGTGGTGGTGTGACTTCATTCAGGCCACGATAGTCTACTGTTAGTCTCCAGTCTCCATCAGACTTTTACACTGGCCATATAGGACTGTTAAAGGGTGAGCAAGTCTTGCTGATCAGTCCTTGGGTCTCCAGCTGACGAATCAGGTTCTGGATGGGAATCAGGGAGTCTCGGTTATTGCGATACTGTCATTGATGCACTGTGGCAGTAGCAATTGGCACCTGCTGTTCTTTAACCTTCAGCAGTCCCACCACAGAAGGGTCATCTGAAAGGCCAGGTAAGGTAGACAGCTGTGTAATGTCCTCAGTCTCTCCAGCTGCTATACCAAAAGCCCACCCATACCCTTTCAGGTCTTTGAAATACCCTCTCTTGAGGTAGTGTATGCCAAGGATGCATGGAGCATCTGGGCCAGTGATAATGAGGTGCTTCTCCTATTTATTCCCATTCAGGCTCACTTCGGCCTCTAATACAGTCAGTTCTTGAGACCCACCTGTCACTCCAGAAATAGTAACAGATTCTGTCCCTTTATGATTTGATGGCATTAGGGTACACTGTGCACCAGTGTCCACCAGTTTAGCTGAGGTCGTGATCATCCACATGGTTTTTCTGTTTTTTATTTCATTTCTGTAAATTTCAAACAAAACAATTTAAAAAAGCTATTATGCTTTAGAACCAGAAGCAAAATTTATTGGGAGGATCACCTTGCTGTCAGGGATGTGATTTTATTATCCCTATGAAAATCTAGCCAGATTTGATGATAGACCTATCTTAGTTCATACAGGACCAGAAGAAACATCGTTGTGTATGACAGATAAATCATCCAGAGTTTGTCTGAAATCAGCCTGCTGTTCACCCATGTATAAGAGAGAGTCACAAAACTCGAGAGAGGCTTTGACTGACACTACTTTTTAAAATGCTCAAAAATTTTGTGTGTTGTCTTTCTTGTGCTTTTGTTGCCTTTACTACTGAATCTGTGTAGCAAAGGGCATTAAGATTCAAACTGTACGGAAATGAAAGGAGCAGGAGCACAGGAAGAATAGAGATCTGACACCACAGACAGGAAAGAGTAGAAAGTGGGTCAGAGCGAGAACATGGAAGGAAGTGTGGCAGATTCAATGAATATGTGCTGAAACTGTTGGAAAGAAGGAAGAGCAGGATCTCAGGCAAGAAGAAAGAGAAGTACAAGGCCACAAATGCTACAGGCCATAGGAGATAGGGACAGGGGAATCAAGACTCCTTTGGGCATAACCTGCACTAGTACCTGCAGGCAATCCCAAAATCTCATGCTATCCATTAATACTTCTGTCAAACAACTGGTGTGAAACCTTACAATTGGGTTGAGACCAAACAGCTGTGGCAAATCTTTTGTGTAAGGAGTACATTTCTTCCCTGCTAGTGGCTCATTCACATAAAGGATAACATGCTTGTGCTTGTCGTGCGTTGGCCCTGCCTGGCAGCCAGCTCCCCCCCAGATTCTTGTTCGCTCCTTCCTTCTTTCCTCGCAGCAGGACAGGAAAGAAAACAGCAAGAAGAGAAGCAAGAAAGCTTGTGGGTCAAGATACAGGCAGGGAGATCATTTGCCAATTGCTGTCATGGGTAAAATAGACCCGACTTTAGGTAATTGAACTTAATTTATTGACAGTTAATTAATATAAATAGTTAATTACTGATTTGGGTATTGGGAAACAAAAAGAGAGGAAAGAAGCAAACATTAAAACACTTGGGGAAAACACCCCCCCTCTTTATTTTCCCTCCTTCTCTGCCTGTATGGCATTTTCTACCCTTTCTTAAATACCTTTTCCCAGAGGCACCACCAGAATGGCCAATGGGCTCAGCTGTGTCTTGTGGTGGGTCCACTGTGGAGCCAGCCGGTGTCAGCTATGTCTGGCATGGGGCAGCCCCGACCTCCTCTCGCAGAGGCTGCCCCTGCAGCTCTCTGCTACCAGCCCTGTGCCACCCACACCCAGTACCCTACTGGTTTTAGTTACTATATGAATTCAAGTGAGTGAAGACTGTATTGTGGAGCCTGACAATGGGCAAACTAGCTCAACAAGAAGCCATTGAGAGGTTGAAGCCATTGAGGTTGAAAAGGGAGAAAGCGAGGTCTTCATGGTGGGTGCAGATTGGGTTGGTTTTCTGCAATGCAACCTGTACGGAAGAGCAGTATGACTGCATAGTTAAGCACTCCAAATTTAGGAAGTATCCAAGTTGAGGTTTCCCTGGTAACCTTAGCTTGCCTCTGTCAGTGTGATTGTGCTTTACTGTGATCTTTAAGGATGTGTTCATGGGTACAAGTTACTCCTGGGAAAAATTTTTCACAGTGAGAACAATCAGCCATTGAAGCAATCTCCCCAGGGAAGTGGTGGATTCCCCAACATTGGACACTTTTAAAATTCAGCTGGACAGGGTGCTGGGCCATCTTGTTTAGACCGTGCTTTTGCCAAGAAAGGTTGGACCAGATGATCCTTGAGGTCCCTTCCAACCTGGTATTCTATGATTCTATAATGATCCAGTCTTTTCAAAAAGACTCAGCCCCATTCAATGGACCACAAGAGAATAATCCAGGTATTAATTAGGTTTAGGTGGGGAATGAGACAATCACATAAGTGCCTCTTCTCAGAGTTGTAACAGAAGCTGGAAAATGCGTACTCAATGATAAGCGAAACAGTATGTTAGAGAGAAAGCAAGCAGGCACTGAAGCTGTCTAATCAAAACTCTTAGAGCTGGGCAAGAACTGCAGTTGTACAGAAGGAAAAGAACAGAAATTCCCATGCAACAATTAAAATACAGATTTGTTTTGCTTTCTGTTCCTTTACTGCTTCATGTTACTGAAATTATAAACATCTATATTACTATGCTTTACTACAATGAAGGTATTTCAAAACAGTTCAAATACAACTTTAAAAAGATACCTTGAAACAAAATAATTGCAAAATTAAAAATTGAATCAGAATATCCTGGAGAAGTGTCAGGATAGTCTTTCTTTTTTTTTTTTCTTTCCCAAAGACAAAGTTTAATTTCAGTCAATACAGTTAAAAAGAAATTGAATTGGAAAAATCCACTGGAAAACTTTAAATAAGCCTTGCTGAGCACTTCGAAAAATTGGCCTGTTGCTTCTTCGTCAAAGCTCACCACATCAGTGTGTCTCTAGCAGTTGAAACTCCTGTTCCCCCTGAATAAAAATAAAATCTATTTCACTCACAGAACTGTTGCAATAATAAATTATTTCATTTACAAAATACTCTTGTATTACAGCAATGAATGCCACAGAAAACACCAGGAAAAAATTAATAATTCTATGTTCATCGTAAGGACTGGGTTTTATGAGGTATGTCAGGCCTGAGGTCACCCATGAGGCAAGTGAATATAAAGAAATATAAAAAAGATACCCACTCAACGAGCACTTGACATGTAATCTATAACATAAGTCTGTTTTTTAATACTATCATAATGCATATGGTTGTGTACAATTACCCAGGAAATCATAATTCTGACTTATTCAAAAATCATTACCTTATTAATAAATAGTACGACTTGAAAACACAAATCTCAAATGGATTATTACTTACTCTGCCACAGAACCCAAGTCGACTAAGGAATTTTTTAAAAAGAAACAAAATTAAATATGAAAGTTTAAAATACTTAAGTCCAGGAGAGGACTGGAAGGCAGTCAACCATCTGTAAGGAAGCACATCTTTCTTTGGCTGGTTGTCAGGTCCCAGTGCCTCAGAGAAGAACAGAATTTATTCTCTTAATTTCTAAATAGCTACATCTAAACTGCATGTTAGGTTCAGGGTCTCAGTTCTCCAATTATCTAGTCTGAGAATTTGGATGACTGCACTTCAGCTTCTTTTTGGACAAGGTGCCTGGGATTCCTTCCAGCAGAAACCATGACAGGTTTGTGGGGTGTGAAGAAACAAGGGTGTACACGGTGATCACAGAATTGTAGGGGTTGGAAGGGACCTTCAGAGATCATCTAGTCCAACCGCCCCTGCCAAAGCAGGTTCATCTAGAGCAGGTTGGACAGGAACGCATTCAGGTGGGTTTTGAATATCTCCAGAGAAGGAGACTCCACAACCTCTCTGGGCAGCCTGTTCCAGTGCTCTGGCACCCTCAAAGTAAAGAAGTTTTTCCTCATGTTGAGATGGAATTTCCTGTGTTCCAGCTTGTGTCCATTGCCCCTTGTCCTGTCACTGGGCACCACTGAGAAGAGCCTGACCCCATCCTTTTGACACCTGCCCTTTAGATATTTAGAAACACTGATGAGCTCCCCTCTCAGTCTTCTCTTCTCCAGGCTAAACAGACCCAGGTCTCAGCCTTTCCTCATAAGAGAGGTGCTCCATTCCCTTGATCACCTTTGTAGCCCTTTGCTGGACTCTCTCCACTAGTTCCCTGTCCTTCTTGAACTGGGGAGCCCAGAACTGGACACAGTACTCCCGATGTGGCCAAACATACAGCTGGGACAGAGTCAGGGCACGTACCTGGACCTGGGAACTAGGAACTGCTATCAGCTCCCACAGTAGCCTTAATATCACAATTACACCTAAGGATCTTGTGTGAGCCGATGCAGGCAGGACGCAGGAACAACCACAAAACCACGGATGAAAGGCAAAGAACAAGTTTAATCTCGATACCTCACGGACCAGGGAATCTCCGAAGCAACACCCGGGCAGAGGCATGCAAGCAGGGACCGCGGGCACTGAGGAGTGAGAGAGAGTCCTTGTTAGCAAGAGCGCTCAGACTCCCTGTTCTTGCTGGTATTTAAAGGGTTCAAACAGGCATAGTTTTCCCACTGTGCTTTCATCTTCTTCAACAACAGGCCAGGATTCTCAAGCAGCTAGATAAGGCCTCCCTGAGTCCATCGCAGACTTATGTTATCTAAGTGCAAGTGTTTTACTTGCAAACACCCAAGACTGAATAACAATTAGTGTGATATATGTGTTTTCCAGCACCCCAGGTGTGAGTCACTTGAGTGTATTTACAATCCTCCTCGCCGATCTTCCGTTGCTTTCCCTCAGTTCTCCATGGGTATAGGCTCTACTTCCATGAAATATGTTAGACAGATAGAAGAGATGCTAGCAAGGTAATTGGAAAGAGCAGATAGTTCAGCTTTCCTGCAATATTAAGTTCTTTAGGAAAAATACGAAAACTAGAATTATAAGTATGTTGCATATAATATGTACAAAGACATAAATGTATGCATATATGTCATAAAGTTTTAAAAAGTTTACACTTTTTTGTTTATTTCTTGCTGGGTCCTGCGCACATCTCAGTGTTGCAAAGCAGAGGGAGAGAGAACCAGTCATTTCTGATACTGTAGAAAAAATGTTTAAGGATTAGATTTGGCTCTCCTGATATACTGTAAAGAAACCTGGAGGTTAAGTGCTATGTTGTACCTATGGATGCTAAATCTCTTCAAGCCATTTTGGTACAAACTTGCAGAGGTAGAGTACCTGAAGACAGACCACTTTTCAGATTGGGTCTCTCATGCCTGCCATACTCATGTTTAAAATAGTATATTTTGGCATTGGTTCTATGCTAGGAAGCCAAATGGGTGTCAGAAATGTTATATACACATACACATTTGTATAAGAAATTTCATACATTATGCTCAGAAATCACAAGTTTTTTAGTTTTTGCATTTTTACCAATAAAGTAACTGCAGATATAACACAGGAGTCAAGAAAAGGAAAAGAGACAGAACAAGGAAGTAGAAAGGGAAAAGAAAAACAGAAATAAGAAGAATTTTCTGAAATTCCCACATATATTTACAATTTCCTTCTTGTTGTTTTTTTTTAAACCACCAGACCACCACTCCATCTAAACTATCCATGGCCCATGGGAAAGCAACACAGCTATGAACCCTGTCATGGTTTAGGCTGGGCTGGCCACTACATGAATGACAGATGCTCTCTTTTAATCTCTTTCCCAAAAGAGAAGGGAGAGAGAATAAGGGAGAGAGACTTATGGGTTGAAAAGAAACTAAACTAATGAAATATGCCGGGTAGACCCTCCTCACAGGGAAGTCTGCTGTCTTCCTGGAGCCCGAGTTAAGGACATCACCAGGAAACTCCCTAGCTTGATACAGTCCTCAGACTATTACCTGTTACTGATCTTCCATGTAGGTGGAGAAGAAGCTGCAACTCGTAGACCAAGAGCAATCAAAGGGGACTTCAGGGCCTTGGGAAGGTTGGTGAGGGAATCTGAGGCACAGGTTATTTTCTCCTCACTCCTTCCAGTTGCAGGCAGTGACACTGGAAGGAACAGATGGATCCAGTCTATTAATACATGGCTCCGTGGCTGGTGTTGCCGCCACAGTTTTGGGTTTTTTGACAATGGGATGGCCTACACGGCATTGAGCTTATTGGCATCCAATGGGAGACACCTTTCTCAAAGGGGGAGGAGGGTCTTTTCCCAAGAGATTGCAGGGCCGATCAACAGGGCTTTAAACTAGATGTGAAGGGGGAGGGGGATGATAATATCAGGCTTGTCTGTGACAAGCTGTGGGATAACACATCAGGGTTAGAGGGAGGGGGCGCTAGTAAGGGCCTTCGACCTGTTTGCCCGAGGCATCCTGGGGACGCTGCATCACAGTCAAAGTCTTACAGAGATGAGCTAGGGACTCCTGAGGTAGTCCGAGTCAACAGGGAAACACCCGTGAAACACCCCAAGGGGTGCTCCTCTAAGAAGGCATCACAGCCAGCAGCCCAGCTGAAGTGCCTCTACATGAATGCACGCAGCATGGGCAACAAACAGGAGGAGCTGGAAGCTCCTGTGCTGCTGGAAAGCTACGACATAGTGGCCATTACTGAAACCTGGTGGGACGAATCCTATGACTGGAATGTGGCTATCGATGGCTACAGGCTGTTCAGAAGGGACAGGTGAGGAAGGAGGGGCGGAGGCGTTGTCCTCTATGTTAAGGAATGGATAGAGTGTGAAGAGACGTCCCTAAAGAAGGGCCCATCCCTGGAGACATTCAAGGCCAGGCTTGATGAGGCTCTGAGCAATCTGATCTAGTTAAAGTTGTCCCTGCTTACTGCAGGGGGGTTGGACTAGATGACCTTTAAAGGTCCCTTCCAACCCAACACAGTCTATGATTCTATGGAATATTAAAAATAAAAAGAAAATATAATCATATCAATAAGAAAATAATGAAATATATACAATGTATACAAAACCAGTATCAAGCTCCCAGGATGACAATCACGTCACTGGCAGGCACTGGGAAAGTCCCAGACTGGATGCAGTGACAGACAGGAACTGGATTCAGGAATGCACGGAGCAGGATCAAAGGCAGATGAACAGACAGGGTCCTCCTCGGACATCGGCCACTGAAGAAAGAGTGAGATGATCCTTTGATCCCTTAGCTTTTATACTGAGCATGATGCAGATGGGATGGAATACCCTGTTGGTCAGTTTTGGGTCACCTGTCCTGTCTGCTCCTCCCTGCAGGTGGGACCCTTCTATGATTTTCTGCTTCCGACCCTCCAACGGGGCAAACAACGAAGTTAGCTGACCTTGGTTGTTATAGCAATAAGTATAAGCAAGAGCCTCTGTGCATACCATTCCTTGGTATAATCTGCTGTAACCACCCCCACAGAGCATTTGCCGCCATCCATGAGTCAGTGTAGAGATCAAGTACTGGCCATTTTTCTCGCTCGGCAATGTCCAAAGCCAGCTGAATGGCTTTCACCTCTGCAAACTGGCTTGATTCACCCTGTCCTTCACTGGCTTCTGCAACTTGTCGTGTAGGACTCCACACAGCAGCCTTCCACTTTTGATGCTTTCCCACAATCCGGCAGGACCCGTCAATGAACAGGGCATGTTTCTTCTCATTTTCTGGCAGTTTATTATACAGTGAGGCCTCTTCCACACATATCACCTCCTCCTCTGGTGATATTCTGAAATCTTTGCCCTCTGCCCAGTCCACGATCACTTCCAAGATTCTTGGTTGACTGGGGTTTCCTATGCAAGCTTGTTGTGTGATCCACTTACTCCATGTAGTGTCAGTTGCATGACTCGCCAAGGAGACTAGCTCCAGTGCAGGTAAGTCCACACTGCAGAAGGGAATCATGGCAAAAAAGGGTCAGCTCGGGGCTCGTTTTTGAGGCTTTTCAAAGCCAGGAAAAGTGGCCAGCCCAGGCCGGTACCCAGCATTTTCCAGGGGCAGAGGCAGCTGAGGAGCCGAGGGCAGAGCCAGCACCCCCGGCGGCAGGTCTGAATGGGGAGGGGGTGGGACCACTCCCCCCTCATAAAAGAAGCCCTTCCGGAGCACAACGACCTGGTCACTGTGCACTGAGGAAGCAAGCAGTGAGTGGGCGTTGCCTGGGCGTCACCTGCAGAACCACTCGCGAGCACCACGACAAGGGTGTACTTCCTGGGCTGGTGAAGAGGGTGGCCAAACAGGGCATGACACACCAATCCAATCACAGCAGTTTGCACAGCAGTTTACACGGGAGAGCGCTGAAAGACTGCCAACCCGGCCAGGTAGTGATGGTAACTACTCGGAAGAAGACTGTGGCATCCATGAGCTCCACAACCACCAGGTCTGATGCAGCCTCTCAGATAGAGCTCCTGTGGGAACATGCTACCACACAGACATCAGGCTGCAGGGTGTGCCCTGTTCTTCTGCCAGTGTCGGATGGCAGTGATGGGCACGCCTGTGGGAGATGTGCCCAGGTAGAGGATCTCCTCTGCTTAGTGATGGAGCTCAGGGAGGAGGTAAGCAGGTTGAGGAGCATCAGGGAATTCGAGAGGGAGATAGATACTTGGAGTAGAATCCTGCATCCCATGACAGAAACCCAGCAGGCAGACAGAACCCCTGCAGCAGAGAACTCCCTGTCCTCTCTCATCTCAACTGAAGGTGGTGACCTGGAGGACAGGGGGCAATGGCAAGAAGTTCCTGCCCGGTGCAACAGGCACCGCACTCAGGACTGCCCAGCGACTACCCCACCTTCACAGATGCCATTATGTAACAGGTACAGTGCTCTGCAGAGGAACCTGGATGATGACAAGCATGATAGTTCTCCTACCTTGGAGGTGTCAGCAAGGTCTAGTCAGACCTCCCCCTGCATCAAAACCTCTGTGGTAAAGAAGAAAAGACGGGTCATTGTCATAGGTGACTCGCTACTGAAGGGAGCAGAAGGCCCAATATGCAGGCCGGACCTGGTACATAGGGAGGTCTGCTGCCTCCCTGGGGCCCGGGTCAAGGATGTGAAGAGGAAGCTTCCTTCCCTGGTATGGCCCTCAGACTATTACCCACTTTTGATCTTTCAGGTAGGCAGCAACAAGGTAGTGCGAAGAAGTCCAAGGGCAATGAAGAGAGATTTCAGGACCCTGGGACGACTGGTCAAGGGATCGGGAGCACAAGTTGTGTTCTCCTCTATCCCCCCAGTTGCGGGGAATGACAAGGGGGTAAATAGGAGGAGCCAGCAGATCAATGCCTGGCTCTGAGCCTGGTGCTGCCGGCAGGACTTTGGTTTCTTTGACCATGGCCTGATCTACAAGACACCAGGCCTGCTGGTAACAGGTGGGAATAGCTTATCTTGCAGGGGGAAAAGGGTTCTAGGACAAGAGTTATTTGGACTCATTGAGAGGGCTTTAAACTAGATTTGAAGGGGGGTGGGGATGGTACTGGGCTTGCTGGTGAGGTGCCTGGGCATAGCTGCTCAGCACTTGTGGGGGAGTGTGCCAGTATTTCTGAGAGCCAGAAGGCACACCACATCTCAAGGGTCAAAACTACATACACCACTCCCTCTCTGAAATGCTTATGCACCAATGCACGCAGCATGGGGAATAAGCAGGAAGAGCTGGAGATCTGTGTGCGGTTGCAGGGCCATGATCTCATTGCAATTACTGAGACATGGTGGGACAGCTCACATGGCTGGAATGCTGTCATGGATGGCTATGTCCTTTTCAGGAAAGACGGGCCAGCGAGGCGTGGTGGTGGAGTTGCTCTTTACGTGAGAGAGCAACTGGAATGCATTGACCTCTCCCTGGGGGTGGATGAAGAGAGGGTTGAGAGCTTATGGGTAAGGATTAAGGGGCAGGCAAATATGAGGGACACTGTTGTGGGTGTTTATTACAGGCCACCTGATCAGGATGGGGAAGCTGATGAGGCCTTCTACAGACAGCTGAAGGTAGCCTTGCAATCACAGGCCTTGATTCTCATGGGGGACTTCAATCACCCCAATATCTGCTGGGAAGACCCCACAGCCAGGCACGCACAGTCCAGGAGGTTCCTCCAGTGCGTTGATGATAACTTTTTGACACAGGTGGTGCAGGAGCCAACAAGGAGAGGAGCACTCCTGGACCTGGTACTGACAAACACAGAGGGACTGGTGGAGGACATGAAGGTTGGGGGCACCCTAGGTTGTAGTGATCATGAAATGATAGAGTTCAGGATCATGGGTACTATGCACAAAACAACAAGAAGTAAAATCGCAACCTTGGACTTCAGGAGGGCTAACTTTGACCTCTTCAAGAAACTGCTTGCAGAGATCCCGTGGGCTAGGGCTCTGGAAGGCAAAGGGGCTCAAGAGAGCTGGTTGGTATTCAAAGACCACTTCCTCCAAGCTCAGGATCGGTGCATCCCTAAGAGCAAGAAATCAGCCAAGGGACGCAGGAGACCTGCGTGGTTGAGCAGGGAGCTTCTGAAAAAGCTCAAGTGGAAGAAGGAAGTTTACAGTAAGAGGAAGAAGGGACTGACCCTCTTGGGAGGAGTACAAGAATGCCACCAGAGCGTGCAGGGATGAAACAAGGAAAGCCAAGGCCTCCTTGGAATTAAACCTGGCCAGGGATGTCAAGCTCAACAGGAAGGGCTTCTACAAGTATATTGGAGGCAAAAGGAAGACCAGAGAAGTTGTGGGCCCACTGTTGAATGAGACAGGAGCCATGGTGATGGAGGATGCGGAGAAGGCGGAGTTACTGAATGCCGCCTTTGCTTTGGTCTTTACTGCTCGGCCCAGCCCTCAGGAGTCCCAGGCCTTGGGGAAAGTTACAGGGAAAGAGGAAGACTTCCCCTGGGTTGAGGAGGATCAAGTGAGGGATCAGTTAGATCAATTAGATATTCACAAGTCCATGGGCCCCGATGGGATGCACCCGAGAGCGCTGAGGGAGCTGGCAGAAGTCATTGCTGGGCCAATCTCCATCATCTTTGAAAGGTCCTGGAGAACAGGCGAGGTGCCTGAGGACTGGAGGAAAGCCAATGTCACTCCAGTCTTCAAAAAGGGCAAGAAGGAGGAGCCGGGGAACTACAGGCCAGTCAGCCTCACCTCCATCCCTGGAAAGATGATGGAACAGCTCGTTCTGGGCATCATCTCAAGGCATGTGAAGGAAAAGAAAGCTATCAGAAGTACTCAACATGGATTCACCATGAGGGGAGGGCGGTAGATGTGGTCTACCTTGACTTCAGCAAGGCGTTTGACACGGTCTCCCACAGCATCCTCATAGGGAAGCTTAGGAAGAGTGGGCTAGATGAATGAACAGTAAGGTGGATTGAAAATTGTTTGAAAGACAGAGCTCAGAGGGTCTTGATTAGGGGCACAGAGTCTAGTTGGAGGTCAGTGAGGAGTGGTGTTCCCCAGGGGTCAGTACTGGATCCAGTCCTCTTCAATATATTCATCAATGACCTGGATGAGGGGACAGAGGGCACCCTCAGCAAGTTTGCTGATGACACAAAGCTGGGGGGAGGGGTGTCTGACACACCAGAAGGCTGTGCCACCATACAGAGAGGCCCGGACAGGCTGGAGAGCTGGGCGGAGAGGAACCTTATGAAATTCAACAAGGGCAAGTATAGGGTGCTGCACCTGGGGAGGAATAACCCCCTGCACCAGGACAGGTTGGGGGCTGACCTGCTGGAGAGCAGCTCGGTGGAAAGAGACCTGGGAGTCCTGGTGGACAACAGGATGACCATGAGCCAGCAATGTGCCCTTGTGGCCAAAAAGACCAATGGCATCCTGGGGTGCATCAAGAAGAGTGTGGCCAGCAGGTCGAGGGCAGTCATCCTCCCCCTCTACTCTGCCTTGGTGAGGCCACATCTGGAGTACTGTGTCCAGTTCTGGGCTCCCCGGTTCAAGAAGGACAGGGAACTGCTGGAGAGGGTACAGCAAATGGCTACCAAGATGATTAGACGACTAGGACATCTCCCTTATGAAGAAAGGCTGAGGGACCTGTGTATTTTTTGTCTGGAAAAAAGATGGCTGAGGGGGGATCTTATCAACAATTATAAATACTTAAAGGGTGGGTGTCAGGAAGATGGGGCCAGGCTCTTTTCAGTGGTGCCCAGGGACAGGACAAGGGGTAATGGGCACAAACTTGAGCATAGGGAGTTCCACCTAAACATGAGGAGGAACTTCTTTACTTTGAGGGTGGCAGAGCACTGGAACAGGCTGCCCAGAGAGGTGGTGGAGTCTCCGTCTCTGGAGACATTCAAAACCCGCCTGGACGCATTCCTGTGCAACCTGCTCTAGGTGATCCTGCTTTGGCAGGGGTGGTTGGACTAGATGATCTCCAGAGTTCCCTTCCAACCCCTATCATTCTGTTGTTCTGTGATTCTGTGATCCCTTACTAAGCAAACTGATTTCTTTGTGTATTTCTTCTTCTGGCACGGGTTGGTTTTCTGGTTCAGCTGCAGTGCCTGCCACTGGGGTTGGAGTAGGTGCAGTGCCTGCCACCTGGGTTGGAGTAGCTGCGGTGTCTGTCCATCTGGTTTCCCCCTCTTTCCCCTGAGGGTTCTGCATAACACTTAGCAGTGCCTGGTAGATACTGGCCAGGGCCCAGCACAGTGCAGTGAGTTGTGCCTCTTTGGAATAGCCACAGCCCATGTTCTCCCACGTGCCCTGCCACCCATGACTATCCAGCCTCAGACAGATCTCTGGGTGGTTGTCTTAAATAGTTGCTTAACGCTAAACAAGATCTGAAACACATTCAGGAGACACAGCAATAGGGCCATGCTGGTTTGAGCATCCCAAGGATATTCAAAATTATCAAAAGCTGTCATACCTGTCCCGAAGGAGAAAAGGGAGGCGAAAGAGCTGGGGAAAGTATCCCCCCCTGTTTCCCCCATAGACTGGGTGTGATTTTTAATGAATTCTGAGACATTGCGCCTGAGGTATGGGCAGGACAGCAATGCTGCATAAACACCCTAACATATTCGCCTGAACAGTGATGTTATCATATCATAAGTTGATACTACACAAGACAGTAAAATGATAATCCTGATCCCTCTCCCAGAGGTGATAAACAGCATCGCGGGGAGTACATAGGGCATATAAGAATTTACATAACACAGCCTTGCAAACAAACAAAGCAACATTGTGACCAGTGACTGATTAATATAATAAATGCATACAACAAATTTGTTTTAACACGCTCTGGTCAGATCTGTCATTATCTCAACCCTTTGTGCCCTACATTGGGCACCAAAAAGGACTGTCCTGGTTTAGCCCCAGCTGGCAACAAAGAACCATGTGGCCGCTCGCTCATACCCCCCACCCCCCAGCTCTAGAATGGGGGAAAGAATCAGAAGGAAAGTGGACAGCCCAAGAGCCCTTTGAGCTCTCTTGAATGACAGTGGGCTGCACGCCAGGATCTCCCCTTGGGTAGGGATACATCTCAAGGTTTACTTCTCGAGATTCAAAGATTTCTTGCTGCAACAGATCCTCGGTAAGTGACTAATAGCATGCTAAACTTTGAAATCTTAGATAAGTGATATAAAGGATTGATTGCACATATGTAATCCTTGAGACATAAGCCGTTGATCAAGTCTGGGTCTAGGATGAGATCCAGCTGCACCTCGACTCCTCTCTGAGAAGGAGTTTAGAAAGCAAGGGGGTCCTTTCTGAATCTTGACTCAATGGGAGGGTCTTCCTGACAGTTTTGTCTGATCCTGTCCTCCATGCAGTAAATAACCAAGCGTACCTTGCCATTGAATCTTGTCGCATTTACTTGTCGGGGGCGGCTAGCAGAAAAGTACAAGTATGCAAGAAATTTGAGGGCATGCCAACCTTGCAGACCTGAGACAAATAACTCTGAGGAGCCAGGGAACAACTGGCCTTGCAGGTCTAAGATAAATAACCTTGAAGAAGTAGGGAGTAGGCAACAAGTTATCACTGTAGCTTTTAGCACATTCCAAAACTGTAGCTTCTAGCATGTAGCGAAACCGCAAGTAGGAGCGATTATTGTAATGAAACATTTAGAGCTAAGCCAATTAGAAATGATAGAATTTGTGTAATTTATGTAACTGTTAAGTAGCTGTATAAAAAGCTTTCCGACGCGTCTAATAATCCGACATCTTGCTTGCATCAAGCAGCATCCCGTCTCTCAATCGCGGCAAATTGGTGACCCCGACGTGATGGGGTGGTGAACCGCCTAGCTGAGCGGCTTGCTGCGAGTCCCACGGAACTTTGAATGAGCTGCTGAAAGGAAGCAGGAACTGGCCAGGAATCCCTCTGGAGTTAAGAGGTGAGCTGTGGGAAACATGGGGAATCAGATGTCCCCCGCAGAGAGAGACGTATATGAAGTTATGAAAACGCTCCTCCGGAAACATAAAAAAGATATTTCCGGGCAGGACTTAAAGATTATGCTTAAGTGGGTACAAATGAAGATCCCCACTGTTACGGCCTCCAGTATTTTTACCCGGGAACTTTGGGACGATGTGGGGGTAAAGTTGTGGGACTTAGCGACGTCAGGGAATGCCGAGGCTCAGCGTTTGCTTCCGTGGTGGAGAAATATCTTTGAGGCTATTAAGGCACAGGAAAGGGGCCATAAAGACTCTCCAGATACTAAGGGGGAACCTTCATCAGCTCAGCCTTTGCTTCCCCCTCCGCTACCTTCGCGACGCGCTAAGTCGCCCGGACCCTTAAAGGTCTGTGCCGCAGGCTACCCTCCTGAGGAAGATCCGCTTGACCCGGGGCCCATTGATCCTGATAAAGAGCCTGACTTGTACCCCCCTGACCCTCATGATACGTGGGCGAATATTAAACGTCAAGCTTTAAAAGAAGGTGACTTGGAAATAGCGCGAACGATAGTCGCCCCTGTTATTTATCAAGGCCGGGGAGTGCAGTGGGAGGCTTTGTCCTTCCCGGTGATTAAAGAACTGCGCCGTACCGTCACAGAACATGGGCTCTCTTCCCCATATTTTGCGAGCCTGCTGTCTTCTGTCTTTGATACGTACGTTATGACTCCCCATGATTTAAAATCGCTAGCGCAATTGTTATTAACCCCTTCCCAGTATTCCCTCTGGGAGTCGCATTGGAGGGGGGGCCTTCAAACTCTCCTCACCAGCTACGTGGGTCATAATAATGCTGCTCTTGCCGCACTGACCATGGAGCACCTTATGGGTACGGGTCAGCACTCTGATCCAGCGGCACAGGCTCGAGATTGTCCACGAGAGGCCCTGGAAGCGATCCGCGAAGAAGCAAAAAAGGCTTTACTTAAAATACCCGATTCCCGTAAACCTCAAAAGGCATTCACCTCTATTACGCAGGAACCTCGGGAGCCGTACATGCAATTCATTGATAGACTTAAGCAAGCTTTAGAACGCCAAATAGATAATACCGAAGCTCGAGAAATTTTGCTATTAAAATTAGCAGTTGAAAATGCTAACGCCGACTGTAAAAAATTACTTAAATCTCTCCCTAACCCAGCTCCGACTTTGGTTGAAATGGTAGAGGCTTGTAATCGTATCAGTACTGTGGACCATAAACTTGAAGCGATGGCAGCTGCTTTCGCAGCTATGAGAGGCATGTCTGGGGGAGGAAATTGTTACGGTTGTGGTAAACCAGGCCATATCAAACGAAATTGTCTCGCTTCTGATGGGGGAGCTAAAGCCCAAGCCCCTGGGATCTGTCCCCGATGCAGGAAGGGGCGTCATTATGCTAACCAATGTCGTTCTAAGTACAATTTTCAAGGGCAGCCGATACAGGGAAACCGCTTGTGGAGCGCGGGGCAGCGACGCGCACAGACACAAGTATCGTCGCCGGTGAATCGAGCCATGCAGATGGGTGTGACCTCGCCACAAGTCTTCGCCCAGCAACAGCCGGTAGTGCCGGATTGGACCTGGCAACCTCACACGCAGTAACGTTGCTTGATTCCTCTGTTCATTTATTAGCAACTAATGTTTCAGGTCCTTTACCCCCGAAAACACAAGGGCTACTATTAGGGAGATCATCGGTTACCTTAGCCGGACTTTTTGTATTGCCTGGAGTAATTGATGCAGATACCGTTGGGGAAATTAAAATCATGGCCTGGACCCCATTTCCCCCTTGCACAGTACCCAAAGGAAGCCGCATTGCACAATTACTACTGATCCCGCAGAACGCAAGCTCTCTTTCGCCTCACCCACCTCCGCAGCAAAGACAAGGAGGTTTTGGATCTACTGGGGATCCACAGATTCTCTGGGTACAGTCCATTTCCCAGAAGCGACCACTTTGTCAATGTACTCTTATTCACGGCACTCAGCAGAACGAGGCCCCAGGTGGATCCCAGCGAAGAGCATGCGACCTTTCCGTGAACCCCTACCACAATCGGATGGCCACAACACCAATCCACAGCGAGATCATTCCCCTGAACAGCATACCGAAGAACATTCGGAGGACTGATGCAGTGCTTTTATGGACAATAGAGCAGAGACTCCAGTAGAACATATTCATTGCGTCGCCTGTGGTCATGGTCGGGGGCCCAAAAAGAGGGGCGCTTAGTAAAGGATTCTCCACCGACCGTCATCTCACCTATTGGTAATGCTACCCTCTGGCAACAACAATGGTGTTTGAGCATTGCTCGAGACGCCACTCACTCAGCCCCCGGTACCATGCTCCCTAGGCACCTCCCCTTGGGGTTCTTTTTTATTTGCGGAAACAGAGCTTGGTCTGGGATCCCTTCTAACCCTAGAGGAGGCCCGTGTACTATTGGACAGCTTAGTCTTGGCACTCCTCACTATCATCCAAGCCCAAAACAGCGGTTACGTTTTACTCGTGACACAACACAAGCATTAGAAAATACCTGTGACGATAATGTTAAGCTATGGAATCGCTGGGAGGTTTTTTTCGCCTCGCTATTTACCCCTGGGGTGGCAGCAGCGAGAGCCCACAGAGACTTAGATGCAATTGCCTGTTGGGCTGTTAAGCAAGCAAATGCTACCAGCCGCATACTATCTGAGATGGCTGAAGACTTGTCTACGGTACAACATGCAGTCCTGCAAAACAGAGCCGCTGTTGACTTCTTGCTACTAGCCCACGGACATGGCTGTGAGGACTTTGACGGAATGTGCTGCATAGACTTAGAGGACCACTCTTCTTCGATACATAAGCAAATTACACAACTCCTCGCGCATTCACAAAAGGTGCAATCTGATATGGACTTCTTCGGATTGGGTACTTTGGGTGATTGGTTTGGGCTAAAGGGCTGGCTTAGGAGCCTGGTACAATCTGCTGTACTCATATTAGTTATTATATTGGTAGGCCTTTTGATTCTAAGCTGCGCTCTTTCCTGTGTTAGGTCTATGGTGACTAAAGTTGTTCGACATACATGGTTTATTCAAAACGGTGATATTCCGAAGATTTACGCTAGTGTTAGTTCTGTCCAGCTCACTGAGTATGATGACCTTTAAACCCGCGCCTCAGTTCTGCCTTTAAAGAAACAAAAAAGGGGGAGATGTCGGGGGCGGCTAGCAAAAAAGTACAAGTATGCAAGAAATTTGAGGGCATGCCGACCTTGCAGACCTGAGACAAATAACTCTGAGGAGCCAGGGAACAACTGGCCTTGCAGGTCTGAGATAAGTAACCTTGAAGAAGTAGGGAGTAGGCAACAAGTTATCACTGTAGCTTTTAGCACATTCCAAAACTGTAGCTTCTAGCATGTAGCGAAACCGCAAGTAGGAGCGATTATTGTAATGAAACATTTAGAGCTAAGCCAATTAGAAATGATAGAATTTGTGTAATTTATGTAACTGTTAAGTAGCTGTATAAAAAGCTTTCCGACGCGTCTAATAATCCGACATCTTGCTTGCATCAAGCAGCATCCCGTCTCTCAATCGCGGCATTTACTATCAAACTTTGTCAAATCCCTGTTTTATATCAATGAATATATTGCTACTTCTCTCTTATGTGTGAAGTGCATCACTCCATCTGCGACAATACGCGGGAAGGTTCTTGTGGTATCGTAACTTGTTTTGTCAGCTTTCAAACTTTGATATATAGACCAATGTTCAGTAACAAACATAGTATAACAAGAGCCAAAAGAACCACGATGGGGTGTATCATCGGGTTTAGTGTCCTAGTTGCTTTTGGAGACTCCTCTGCATCATGATGGATGGTAATCAGGGGTTTTGTCCACTGTTTTGAATTTGTTTTAGCAATTGATTCAGGTTGTAATGTGTCAATCGATTGACAGTAATCGACAGTCATTGATTGACAGTAATTGACAGTAAATTGACAGTCCCATTTCCATGGTTTTCCCTTTCGTAAAAGTGAGTACAGTGGACGAGCGATGATAGAAAATCCAGGTACATGCTTTCTCCAATATACTAAAGTTCCCATTAACTGTTGTAACTCTTTCCTAGATTGTGGCATCTGTAATTGTTCGATTTTTCTTAAGGTATCTGGAGGAATCACTGCACTGCCTGCTATCCACCAAGTACCTAAGAACTTTACTTCTCTATTTGGTCCCTGACATTTCTCGTGTGGGATCTCAGCTTCTGCTTTGTGTAGTGAAGAAATATTGTTGTAGACTTCTTCACCTTTTTTCACTGCCACCACACAGGAAAATAAACATGTTCTATGATGAAATTAATCCAATTCAGCGATCTTTTGACAGTAGTGCTCTAGCTTCTTCTTTCACTGCCTTAGAATAATCAGAAATTGTATGGCTGTCTCATTTCCAATACCTGTAATTGAATCATCTGTCAGGGATTTCACAAATGAATACTTGAATTTGCACTCATCTTAGCATGGCTGAAGCTAAGGGCATTTCCATGGTATCTGCTGGATACTCAGACATTCAATTTCTTGGACTCTGACGATATATACTTTGCAGTGCCTAACACCATAAAACATGGCTCCAGCATTTCCATCTAGCTTTATGAGTTGACTCAAGAGTTAGCAATGCAAGGAAATGCATTTTCACATTTTACAAGGTATCTGTATAAAAAGAAAAATCTTCTGGTGACTTCACTGAGCCTTTGCTTGCAGTACGGTAATAGAGAATATTCCAGCTCCTCCTGGGAAGCATGTAATAGTACATCTAAAACTAAAGAATATAGGTGTACAATAGCTAGAAAAATATTGTTTGGGTACCAATAAATGAGAGTTCCAAGGGCCAATGAGAAGGATTAAATATTGGAAAACTTGTTCTATTTTGATAGATTGTAATGTGTCAATCGATTTTAACTATACACAGAGAAGGCTCACAAGACAAATAGCTGGAAGTTGAAGCGGGGCAATTCGAACTGCTAATAAAATGTTATTAGTATTTTAAATGAGGAATTATTAATTAAAGAATGATTGCAAAGATTGTATTGTGATATGACTTATCACTGACAACTTTCAATTAAAGCTTGAATGTTTTTCTGAGAGGCACTATAGCTAAATGAGAATTTGTTAATTTAGTCATACAGTCTGTGCTGTAGAACTCAAGCTAAATAACCACAGACTGATCCATTCTAGTTTGATAACCTAAGCCTCTATAACATAAACATTTCTTTAGCCTCAGTAAACAGAAAAAATAATCTTCTTTTTTTCTGGAAAATACATATTCCAAATCTTATAACACATCGCTAATAAGTAGCTATATTTCTGCTGCTAAATCTTAATGCTTGTTGGAAAATAAGATCTGCAGATGCTTTAAATTTAGAGTTGGAGTTTTTTCGTGTTTTTTTCTGAATGAAAATGTTTCTGTTCCTGCAGAGTAGCTTGGTTTTAGCTAAGAAAACTGTCATTTCTACTTACCAGAAAACACAAGTCCATTGTGGACAACTCTGCTCTGTATCCATTCCAACAGGCTTTGTTTCTCTGCTCCACTACCTTGATTTTAATTAAACCTGTCCTTGTGCTTCTGCTCACTTTGAATTAGCTATTCTTCACCCAGTCAGACTGATTGACTTTTTAATCTCATGACTGCCCAAGTATGGAACAAACTTTTTTCACAACCATCTATACCACTTACGAATTGTGTTCTATTTTATTTCCATTTATTCTTGTAAACGCTGAAGCACAAGAGACCAAATGCTTCAAACTTTACCATAATTTTACTTAAGAAAACTCTGCTGAATTCCATGGCTATTCCCTTATAGTCAAGACCCTGCTTTTTCATTTTACTGCTTCAGCTGCTTATACAAAGCAGGATCCTCTTTGAGCTAAATTGATAAAACACATTGGAAGATTGTTCTACTTTGTTTTTTTTCATTACATGTTATTCTTGGGAAAAAAATACTCTGTAATCACTGAATCACAGAAAGTGTACTATTCATTTTTGCAAATCACAATATTTTCTGTGGATTATTTAGAAATTTGTTACAATATTATGCCTATATGCTGTATTTAAATATTTTGCAACAAATGACAGGGCTTTGACTTTTAGTAGTATTACAACTGGAGTTTTTCTATGGTATCAAGTACTACCTCCATGTTTTTCATATTATTTCATAAAAAGAAATATATACGTGCCAGAGTAGAGCGGCAGATCTTGGCACACAGGGGGTTCTCCTCAGGCAGGGAAATGCTAGGGCAGCAGAGATACTTGACAGGAGCCGGCAGCTCTTGCAGGAGACGCTGATGAGGCCTGGGCATTGCCAGAGCAACAGCAACCACCCCCATGCCTATAAAAAGCAGCCTAGGGAGTGCTAGTGACTAGAGTGGGCAAACAGAGCGTGGTGCATCAGCCAGGGAGCGGTGCAGCAGTTCACATGGAAGGGCATGCAGGAAGGGTGTAGTCACCCTATCAGCTCAAGAGATGAGTTCAATTGGTGGTCATCAACCTCTCAGAAGGAGCACAGCTATGGTATCCACCCAACAGAAAGCTACGTCCTCTGCACTCACCAGAATGTATGTGGCAACCCAGACAGAGCTCCCATGAAACAATACAGCCATCCAGGTCTCAGGCTGCAGGGAGTGCCAGAGCCTTTCACTGGTAATGGATGGCAATAGTGAGAACAACTGTGTGAGCTGTGACCAGGTGGATGATCTGCTCAGCCTGGTGGCAGAGCTAAGAGAGGACCGAAAAAGACTAAGGATCATCAGGGAAACTGAGAAAAAAATACACTGGTGGAACCATGCTCTGCCCTCCCTGAGACAGGAACAGCCACCAGAAAAAAAAACAAGATCAAGGGGATTCTGTATCCTCCCCCCGCCAGGCTGAAGGCAGTAGCTTAAAGAAAAGGAGTGAATGGAGGCAAGTCCACGCTCGGGGCAGCAGACGAACCCCCTCCTTGCCCACCTCACCTTCCCAGGTGCCTCTGTACAATAGGTATGAGGCTCTAGATGTGGAACGCTGGTCAATGGATGATGTGGATGACAGTCCATCTGACTCGCCGAGGGACAGCTCCAGTGCAGGTACGTCTGCAAGGGAGCGGGGGTTCACAGCAAAAAAGGCAAAAAAGAGGCTTTTCCCGAGCTTTCCGGAGCCGGGGAAAGGCCAGGAGAGCGCAGGCAGCCCGCGCCAGCCAGCAGCTCGTACCAGGGTTGCTGACGAGGCGGAGGCGGGGGCGGGGCCAGCAGTAACGGCGCCCCCTCCCACACTCCCACAAAAGGCGGCCCTAGGGAGCGCTGCGACCAGAGCGGGCAAACAGAGCGTGGCACAGCAGTTTGCGCGGAAGGGTGCTGAAGGGCTGTACCAGCTTGACCAAGGAGCCATGGTATCCACCCAGCGGAAAGCTTTGGCCTCCTCAAGCTCTACAACCAGCAGGACTGAGGCAGCTTCCCAGACGGAGCTCTCGTAGGAGCATGCTGCCACCCAGGTGTCAGGCTGCAGGGTGTGCCCTACCCTTATGCCAGTGTCAGATGGCAGCAATGAGCATGTCTGTAGGAGGTGTGCGCAGGTAGAGGAAATCCTCCGCCTAGTGGCGAAGGAGGTAAGTAAATTGAGAGCCATCAGGAAGTGCAAGAGGGAGATAGACTGACAGAGTCACAGCCTACCTCCCCTGAACCAGGCCCAACAGGCAGGAAGGCCACATGATACAGAGGATTCCCTGTCCTTTCTCTGCCTAGCCGAACAAGGTAACTTAGAGGATACAGTGATAGAGATAATCCCCCACCTTCCCAGGTACCCTTAAAAAACAGGTATGAGGCTCTGCAAGGGGAACCCAATTATGACAAGGAAGACGATTCAGTGTCCACGGAGGTGTTGCCAGGGTTAAGTCAGGCTACACCTCACATGAAAACATCTTCAGTTAAGAAAAAAAGACCAGTCATTGTCATAGGTGACTCCATCCTGAAGGGAGCAGAAGGCCCGATATGCAGACCAGACCCACTTCTCAGGGAAGTCTGCTGCCTCCCTGGGGCCCTGTGGAATAATTACTAAATTGGCCAAAAATATAAAAGTACAGCATTGTTCACACATTAAGGAAAAGTATAAAATCAAGAGGCTTCTGAGGCAGAAAACAGCCGCAGCTGGCATGCGAAAAATGCATCTGTGGTTCCCAGTACAAGGTTGCTTGCGAAGCTACATGAGATAAGGGACGGAAGATAATTATTCCGTGGCCTTGTCTTATGCAGATACAGGAACGGGATGGTACCGTGAAACAGATAAGCTGCCAATTAGCTGCCTGCTTGCTACCTTGAGCCAACATTTTTTCAAATTTTGATGAAATGCTGTCCTTTGTGCAAACTTTGCTCATTATAATGTCATTATAATACCAAAACACACCTCCATCCCAAAGGCTACCCACCTCCAAGGTGCGACCACTCCTTCTTGAGTCTGCGCCCTGAATTTCTCGTAAACTATACCTTTAATTGTGAAGCAAGAGAATTTTGCACCAATCATGATAAAAGTATGTATGACTAAAGTCACTCAAACTCCACCTTGAAGATAACACATAGTATAAAAATAGCCTGAGAGAGGAGGGATATCAGGGAAGACACTATCGCAAACAAGTCGAGGAGAACTCCATCACTGACTTCTGGGACCAGTCGACAGGCTGAGCCTTTCTTCCCCCCCATAGGGACGCCTTTGGGTAAGACTTAGACTATACCGAGTGCTTCCTCGGGAAACTTAGAAATCTCTCTCATACATTTATAGCCAGGCCGTATTGTTTATAACTTTGTTGCGTGTTTTGTATATGTAACAATACTTTCATTTGCACGTGCTTTGCAGACAGTGTATTTATCACCGGCAATCCTAAGGACCTATATACCTGTTGTTTAAATAAACTGCACTGTTTAAGTAGCTAGTCGTTTTGGTTTCTCACTGAATGCGACCAAAGACTCGAGAGTGGCCGTGCTAGTTCATGAGCACGACTAGACTGAAGGTGCAGTCCACTATTAGTGTATCCAAATCGTAACAGTTTAATACATATTAAACGCGACTGGACTGATAGTGCTGAATTGGGCATCACTCAGAATTTAAACCTAGCCACACCTAGCCTCTCACCTCAGTGAGGAGTGTTAGAATGCAAGGGGGTTTATTTTCTGCCAAAACCGCTTTGCCCCCTTTCATGCAACAGGCCCAGGTTAAAGATATAAAAAGAAAACTTCCCTCCCTGGTAAGCCCCTCAGATTGTTACCCGCTACTAATTTTTCAGACAGGCAGAGACGATCTGTTAACAAGAAACCCAAGGGTGATCAAGAGAGACTTCTGAGCCTTGGGACGACTGGTTAAGGGGTCAGGAGTGCAAGTAGTGTTCTCCTCTGTCATTCCAGTCACAGGGAAGGATGAGGAAAGCAACAACAAGAGCCAGCAGATCAATACCTGGCTCCGAGCCTGGTGTCAGTGGCAGGACTTTGTTTTTTTTGATGACAGGATGGTTTACATGACACCAGGTCTGCTGGAGACAGATGGGGTACACCTGTCTCAAAGGGGGAAAAGGATCTTTGCACAGGAGTTGGCAGGGCTTCTTGAACAAGCTTTAAACTAGATTCGAAGGGGGAAGGGGATGAATCCAGCAGCAGAGATGCGAGGGTCGTGGATGGGTTAGAAACTATAGCTGTGCCTGGGAATGGTCAGGTAGAAGTTAAGCCTTTTTCCAATAAAAAGGTGTCAGGACCAGTAGCCCAGCTGAAGCGCTTCTACACTAATGCACACAGCATGGGCAACAAACAGGAGGAGCTGGAAGCCATTGTGCAGCAGGAAAAATATGATATCTGTGTTGCCATCACAGAAACGTGGTGGGATGACTCGCACAACTGGAGTGCTGCATTAGATGGCTACAAACTCTTCAGAAGGGACAGGCAAGGAAGGAGAGGAGGTGGGGTGGCTCTATATGTTAAGGAGTGTTATGAATGTCTAGAACTTAATGATGGTGATAATAGGGTTGAGTGTTTATGGGTAAGAATCAGGGGGAGGGCCAACGAGGCAGATATCATGGTGGGAGTCTGTTATAGACTGCCCAATCAGAATGTAGAGGCAGATGAAATATTCTACAAGCAGCTGGGAGAAATCTCAAGATCACTGGCCCTTGTCCTTGTGGGAGACTTCAACCTACCAGATATCAGCTGGGAACACAATAGAGCCGAGAGGGAACAGTCTAGGAGGTTCCTGCAGTGTGTTGGGAATAACTTCCTGACACAGCTGATGAGGGAGCCAACTAGGGAAGGAGCCCTGCTGGACCTGCTGTTTGTGAACAGAGAAGGACTTGTGGGGGATGTGACAGTTGGAGGCTGTCTTGGGCACAGCGATCATGAAATGATAGAGTTTTCCATTCTCAGAGAAGCAAGGAGGGAGGTCAGCAGAACGGCCACCATGGACTTCCGGAGGGCAGACTTTGGTCTTTTCAGGAGCCTGGTTGACAGAGTCCCTTGGGAGTCAGTCCTGAAGGGTGAAGGAGTCCAGGAAGGCTGGATGTTTTTCAAGAAGGAAGTCTTAAAGGTGCAGGAGCGGGCCATCCCCATGTGCAGTAAAACGAGCCATTGGGGGAAAAGACTGGCCTGGCTGCACAGAGAGCTATGGGTACAACTCAGGGGAAAAAAAGGAGAGTTTATAGCTTTTGGAAGAAGGGGCAGGACACTCAGGAAGGCTACAAAGATGTTGTAAGGCTATGTAGGGAGAAAATTAGAAAGGCCAAAGCCCAACTAGAAGTTAACCTGGATTTGGATGTTAAGAACAATAAAAAGGGTTTCTATAAACACATTAGTAACAAAAGGAGGACTCAGGACAATCTCCATCCTTTATCAGATGAAGGAGGTAACATAGTGACAAAGGATGAGGAGAAGGCTGAGGTACTTAATGCCTTCTTTGCCCCAGTCTTTAGTAGTAGAGTCGGTTGTTCCCTGAGTACCCAGACCCCGGAGCTAGTAGATAGGGGCGGGGAGCAGAATGAAGCCCCTGTAATCCAAAGGGAGATGATGAGGGACCTGCTTCAAGACCTGGACATGCACAAGTCTATGGGGCCGGATGGGATCCATCCGAGGGTACTGAGAGAGCTGGCGGAAGTGCTCACCGAGCCACTCTCCATCATGTATCAGCAGTCCTGGCAAACCAGGGAGGTCCCGCTTGACTGGTGTCTAGCAAATGTGACGCCCATCCACGAGAAGGGATGGAAGGAGGATCTGGGGAACTACAGGCCTGTCAGTCTGACCTCAGTGTCTGGGAATGTCATGGAGCAGAACATCCTGAGTGCCATTATAGGGCACATGAAGAACAACCAGGTGATCAGGCCCAGTCAGCATGGGTTCATGAAAGGCAGGTCCTGCTTGACAAACCTGATCTCCTTCCGTGACAAGGTGACCCACTTGGTGGATGAGGGAGAGGCTGTGGATGTTGTTTACTTGGACTTCAGTAAGGCCTTTGATGCAGTTTCCCACAGCATCCTCCTGGAGAAACTGGCTGCCCATGGCTTGGATGTGTGTTCTCTTGGCTGCGTAAAACACTGGCTGGAGGGCCAGGCCCAGAGAGTGGTCGTGAATGGAGTTAAATCCAGTTGGCAGCCAGTCATGAGTGGTGTTCCCCAGGGCTCGGTATTGGGGCCAGTTCTCTTTAATATCTGTATCAATGATCTGGATGAGGAGATCAAGTGTACCCTTAGTAAGTTTGCAGCCGACACCAAGTTGGGTGGGAGTGTCGACCTGCTTGAGGGTAGGAAGGCCCTACAGAGGGACCTGGACAGACTGAATTGATGGGCTGAGGCCGATGGTATGAGGTTCAACAAGGCCAAGTGCCGGGTCCTGCACTTGGGTCACAACAACCCCATGCAGCATTACAAGCTTAGGGAAGAGTGGCTGGAAAGCTGCCTGGCAGAAAAGGACCTGGGGGCGTTGGTTGATTGCTGGCTGAATATGAGCCAGCAGTGTGCCCAGGTGGCCAAGAAGACCAACAGCATCCTGGCCTGTATCAGGAACAGTGTGGTGAGTAGGACTAGGAAAGTGATTGTCCCCCTGTATTTGGCACTGGTGAGGCCCCACCTCGAGTACTGTGTTTGGTTTGGGGCCCCTCACTACAAGAAAGACATTGAGGTGCTGGAGTGTGCCCAGATAAGGGCAACGAAGCTGGTGAGGGGTCTGGAGAACAAGTCTTATGAGGAGCGGCTGAGGGAGCTGGGATTGTTTAGCCTGGAGAAAAGGATGCTGAGGGGAGATGTTATTGCTCCCTACAACTACCTGAGAAGAGGTTGTAGAGAGGTGGGGATTGGTCTCTTCTCCCAAGTAACAGGCAACAGGACAAGAGGAAATGGCCTCAAGTTGTGCCAGGGGAGGTTTAGACTGGATATTAGGAAAAATCTTTACACTGAAAGGTTTATCCAACATTGGAACAGGCTGCCCAGGGAAGTGGTTGAGGCACCATCCCTGGAGGTATTTAAAAGATGGGTAGACATAGTGCTTAGAGATATGGTTTAGTGATGTTTTTTTCTCAGAGTTAGGTTGATGGTTGGACTAGATGATCTGAAAGGTCCCTTCCAGCCTAGGCAATTCTATGATTCTATACACCAGAGGTGTTGCCGGGGTCAGAAAGGCCTACCCCCTGTATCACGACCAGTTGCACAAGGAAGAAAAGACAGGTTATAGTTGTAGGCTACTCCCTTCTGAGGGGAACGGAGAGTCCAATATGCCAGCCAGATCCTCCACTTAGGGAAGTCTGCTGCCTCCCTGGGACCTGGGATAAGAACATCACTAGGAAACTTCCTAGCCTGGTACAGCCCTCAGACTATTACCCATTGCTGCTCTTCCATGTGAATGGCAATGAAGCTGCAACACATAGTCCAAGGGTGATCAGAAGAGACTTCAGGGCCTTGGGATGGTTAATAAGGGAATCTGGAGGAAAGGTTATTTTTTCCTCTCTCTTTCCAGTGGCGGGCAGCAACATTGGAAGAAACAGATGGGTGCAGTCTATTAATACATGGCTCTGTGGCTGGTGTCACCACCACAGTTTTGGGGTTTTTGATAATGGCACCAGGCTTGCTGGCATCAAATAGGATTGAGCTTTCTGATAGGGGGAAGAGGGTCTTTGCTGATGAGCTAGTGGGGCTCATTGATAGAGCTTCAACTAGGCTTGAAGGGGGAGGGGAATAATATCAAGCTTGCCTGTGACAAGCTGTAGGACATGCCAAGGTTAGAGGGACAGGGTGCTAGCGAGGGCCCTCAGCCTGTTGCTCTGAGATGTGCTGGGTAAACTGCAGCACACGTGAAGTCTTACGGAGATGAGCCAGGGGCTCCTGAGGTAATAGGAGCCAACAGGGAAACACCAGTGAAATACCTCAAAGGAATGTTCCTCTAAAAAGATGACACGGCTGACAGTCCAGCTGAAGTGCCTCTACACCGATGCTTGCAGCATGGGCAACAAACAGGAGGAGCTGGAAGCCACCATGCTGCTAGAAAGCTATGATCTAGTTGTCATTACTGAAACCTGGTGGGACGAATCTCACGACTGGAGTGTGGCTATTGATGGCTACAGGCTGTTCAGAAGGGACAGGCAAGGAAGGAAGGGTGGAGGCGTTGCCCTCTACATCAATAAATGGATAGATTGTGAAGAGCTGTCTCTGAAGAATAGCCATGAGCAGGCTGAAAGCCTATGGGTAAGAATAAGAGACTGAGGCAACAAAGGGAACCTTGTGGTTGATGTCTACTACGGGCCGCCCAATCAAGGGGAGCCTATTGATGAAGCCTTCTTACTCCAGCTACAGGAGGCATTGTGCTCGCATACTCTTGTCCTGCTGGGGGACTTCAACCACCCCGACATCTGCTGGAAAAGAAGCATGGCAAGCTGCAGGCAATCCAGGAGACTCCTGGAGTCATTGAGGATAACTTCTTAGGCCAGGTAATCGACAGTCCCACCAGAGGAGATGCGTTACTGGACCCGATGGTCACCAACCCAAGCGAGCTAATTGGTGACATCAAGATCGGAGAAAGCCTGGGCTGCAGTGATCATGCACTGTTGGAGTTCGCAGTCCTGAGGGACATGGGTCAGGTGAAGAGTAAAGTCAGGACCCTGAATTTTAGGAAAGCAAACTTCCAGCTCTTCAAGGAGTTAGTCAACAGGATCCCCTGGGAAACTACCCTCAGGGACAAGGAAGGAGAACAGAACTGAAGATCTTTAAGAATGCTTTCCATAGAGAGCAAGGGCTCTTGATCCCCAGGTGTAAGAAATCAGGAAAGGAAGGCAAGAGACTAGCATGGCTGACTCAAGACCTGCTGGTCAAACTAAAGGGCAAGAAGGAAATGCCCAGGCACTGGAAGAAGGGACAGATATCCTGGGAAGGGTATAGGGATGCTGCCCGGTTGTGTAGGGATGGGGTCAGGAAGGCCAAGGCGTGGCTGGAGCTGAACTTGGCAAGAGATGCAAAGAATAATAAGAAGGGCTTCTACAGGTGCGTCATCCAGAAAAGGAAGGTCAAAGAAAGCGTCACCCCCCTGATGAACACAACTGGCAAACTGGTAACAAGGGGCAAGGAGGAAGCTGAGGTACTCAACAACTATTTTGCCTCAATCTTCACTGGCAACCTCTCATCCCTCTCAAGTGGATGGACCACAAGGCAGGGACTGGGGGAGCAAAGTCCCTCCCACTGTAAGAGATCAGGTTTGTGACCACCTGAGGAACCTGAACATACAGAAGTCTATGGGATCTGATGAGATGCACCCCAGAGTCCTGAGGGAATTGGCTGATGTAGTTGCCAAGCCACTCTCCATGATATCTGAAAAGTCATGGCAGTCAGGTGAAGTCCCCGGCAACTGGAAAAAGGGAAACACTGCACCCATTTTTAAAAAGGGTAGAAAGGAGGACCCTGGGACCTACCGACCTGTCAGCCTCACCTCTGTGCCTGGGAAGATCATGGAACAGATCCTCCCAGAAGCTATGCTAAAGCACATGGAGGACAGGGAAGTGATTAGAGACAGCCATCATGGCTTCACCAAGGGCAAGTCCTGCCTGACCAACCTAGTGGCCTTCTATGATGGAGTGACTCCATCAGTGGACAAGGGCAGAGCTACAGATGTCGTCTATCTGGATTTCTGTAAGGCCTTTGACGTGGTCCCCCACAGCATCCTTCTCTCTAAATTGGAGAGATAGGGATTTGATGGGTGGACTGTTTGGTGGATGAGGAATTGGATGGATGGTCCCATCCAGAGTGTAGTGGTCAACGGCTCAGTGTCCAGATGGAGAGGGGTGACAAGTGGTGTCCCTCAGGGGTCTGTACTGGGATCTGTACTGTTCAATATCTTCATCAGTGACACAGACAGTGGGATCAAGTGCACCCTCAGCAAGTTTGCAGACGACACCAAGCTGCATGATGCAGTTGACATGCCTGAGGGACAGCATGCCACCCAGAGGGTCCTGGACAAGCTAGAGAAGTGGGCCCATGTGAACCTCATGAGGTTCAACAAGGCCAAGTGCAAGGTCCTGCCCCTGGGTCGGGGCAACCCCCAGTATCACTACAGGCTGGTGGATGAAGCGATTGAGAGCACCCTGCCGAGAAGGACTTGGGGGTACTCGTGGATGAAAAGCTGGACATGAGCCGAAAATGTGTGCTTGCAGCCCAGAAGGCCAAACGTATCCTGGGCTGCATCAAAAGAACCATGGCCAGCAGATCAAGAGAGGTGATTCTCCCCCTCTACTCCGCTCTCGTGAGACCCCACCTGGAGTACTGAGTCCATCTCTGGGGAGACCTTATTGCAGTCATTCAGTACTTAAAGGGGGCCTACAAGGAAAGATGGGGACAAACTTTTTAGTAGGGCCTGTTGCAATAGGACAAGGGGTAGTGATGGGTAGGCTAGATTTAGACTAGATATAAGGAAGAAATTTTTTACAATGAGGGTGGTGAAACACTGGAACAGGTTGCCCAGAGAGGTGGTAGATACCCCATCCCTGGAAACATTCAAGGTCAAGTTGGATGGGGCTCTGAGCAACCTGATCTAGTTGAAGATGTCCCTGCTCATTGCAGGGGGGTTGGACTAGATGACCTTAAAGGTCCCTCCCAACCCAAACCATTCTATGGTTCTAGATCCATAAAGGTTAATGAAAGCTTAAGAATGAGGACCAGGAAGTTTGGTGTAAATTCACCTCTCAGAATTAGAGTTAGTAAACTTGATTTTCTAGTTCTTGCATCTTCAGTTGCTTCCGTTACTGAAATTGGAACTGTAGCATTTTTCACATCCCTCCATTAATACATATTTTACATCCATTAACTCTCTGGAGGCACAGGACTTGAGGGAACCTCAGGATTTCGTTAAGTCTGTGTCCTGGTTCCGGCGGGGATAGGGTTAATTTTTCCTGGTATTCCATGCCATGTGAGCCATGCCCACCCTGAGCTGCCGGGGGAGGGGGCAGGAAGTCGCCGCTTGGAGCGGGCTGGGGCGTCTGGGGCGTCCCGGGTCCGGTCGGTGAGCGGCGGGGAGCGGCGGTTCCGTAATCATGTTCGTATATTCCTCTATCCGTGTTATTGTTGTTGTTTGCTTGTTCCCTTTGCTGTTCTGTTAAACTGCCTTTGTCTCAACCCAAGAGTCTTGCCTTTTTCTTCCGATTCTTCCTGTATCGGGAAGGCCCGAGCGACCGGCACGTGGTTCTTTGTTGCCGTCTGAGACTAAACCACGACAGTCTGTTATTGCTTTGCTCCAGAAAGAACAATTATGCCAGTGTAATTTCTGACAGGTATTTCACTAGTTGGTTCTTAAGGACTTTAAAAGATGGAGAGTCCAGCAATTCTCTAGGCAATTTATTCCAGTGCTTCACTCTCCTTCCAATTAAGCTGCAGTTTATACCCCTTATTTCTAGGCATAAAACATGAAGAATGGATTATTCCCCCTCTTTGCAACCACCTCTTATGTATTTGAAGATTGTTTTGTTCCTGCAGTCCTCTCCTTTCCAGGTTAAATAACCCAATTTGTTCAATCATTTTTCATAGATCACATTTCTAGACTCCTGAACATTCTCATTTTTTTTTACTGAATTTTCTCAAACTGGTTCATGTATAATTGGAAAATTGCTCTGAGTGAAGCCTTTAAATGCTGAATCCATAGGAAGGATTACTTCATGTCTTGCAGGCTATGCCAGGGGTTATAAATTCCATTGGATCCTAAAGAGCTCTGGTCTTTTTTCCATCAAGATGACATTGTTAAATCATGTTGAGTTAGTCCACTGTATGGCAAGCTTTAACCCCATGTCCTTTCTTGCAGAACTGCTCCATCCTGTCTACAAAATAGACAACTGCCTAATGTATGTGTCCCCATTGATAGTGTCTGATTATTTTCAGATCATACCTCCAATTTATCAAGATCACTTTAAAATGTTATACCATTCTCAGTATATTCATCCCCCGCTCGGCCCCATCTGCAAATTTAATAACCATACTCTGTCATCCCAGCTAATGAAACTATTGAACAGCATATGGATTAGAAACAGATGCTACTCTATGCATCCTTCTATTTTTTACAGTGATCCATTGATAAATACTCTCTCAGTATTGTTTTCAAACCAGTTCTGGACCTAGATTCACACAGGTCATGACATTTCTTTAGCTAGTGTATAAGGTTGTCATTGGAGAATGCCAAGTCTTTCTAAAATCAAGGTACGGTATGCATGCATGCCCTTGGTCCACAAAGTCTGTTTTCCTGTCACTGAAGGAAATTTAACTAATAGCTAATTGAAAATATCACATATAATTGGTTCAAAACAAAATGCAAAGCCTGACTGAGTGAAATCCTTGCAATGGATTGTGATTCCCAAATTGTGATTCTCTCCCTATAGTGGAGTTGGCTACCCTCACAATTTGCTTTTCTTTTTTCTTCCATGGGAATATGAAGCACTTGGCCTGCCTCTATAAGATGTTTGAGTTGCAAAAACTTTAACTACTGTTGAATGAAAAAAATATTGCAAATTGAGAAATAAAAGAAAAACAGATAGTAAACAATATATAGCAGAAGGTTTAAAATGTAGAAAACTGATAAGGGAAGTTAAAGATGACAGAAGAATCTCTGGATGGCAGGACTGAGTCCAATAAAAAATTGACTTTGAAGTCTATTTTGAACAAGTGAAATTCTATCAATGGTATAGGCTCCTTGCTCAACAGAGATAGTAGATTTAGTCACAATAGTGCAGAAGTAGAAGTGTTTATGAAACATTTCCATGCTGTATCTGAAATGAAGAGAGATCACAGAAGGCTGATTCTTGCATGATGGAGTACTTTCTCGGCTATTTGTGACAAAGGACATCAAACAACTACTGCATTTAATAATTTTTAAATGAACAGGCTGAGAAAACTTGCATCTGATTCCTAAAAACATAATTTGAGGTGTGAGTAATTGTTGTGGATGGAAATATTTGACATGGTCATGATTCAGCAGCAATTCAAAATTTATTAATGATTTGAAGCGGATGAAGAGGTTGAATTTTAGCAGCACTTAATCATTAACCGATTTAAGGATTTACAAGATGATTTAAAAAAATAATTGAACAGCAACTTAATTACAGATTTGAAAATGACAAGATTCACACTAACTTACTATGAGGTATCCCAAACCAACACACATGCATATGAGCACAAACATACAAACACACACCACTCGAGGGGTTGTGCACACCCCCACCTCCCCCGAGTCTTTGACTACTAGGACCAAAGGTCCCTGTGCAGCGGGCAACTCTAGTGAGCTGACGTGTGCCCTTTTTGACTCCTTATGCATGCACAGATAAATGGACAGAAAGTTTTTGAATCCAGTAAAATATAAGAACACCCACACTCGTAAGAGCTAATGTGTATGTTAGAGACACATGGATAGAGAGGTGGATGAAAGAGAGGCTAGCCTATAGTTAAAATTTCCCTATTCTCAAGTTTGGAGTAAATACTCACAATGCATCAGCATTCCTCAGCAGGTGATAACTGAGACTTGAGAGGGTTGGCTCACCCTGGCCTTTTAATCCTTGAGGTATCTGCCTGAGTGGCATCCCAACTCAGGGGAGTTGCTGGTCACAGCCCACTGCAATCCAAAAGAGTTCAAAGGGTCTTGCTAGAATTGCTATTTATAGGGTCTGAGATAATTGACTTTCATCAGGTATTTTTCCACTCTGGCCCAATTCGGACAATGGGATATTCTGGTACTTTCCACCAGTTGCACGAGCCCAGAACTTGCTAGATCTTGAAGTTCTGGTATCACCCCCCTCTTTGGGCCATGATCCATATATTGTCAGGAGTGATCGATTACCATTACTGTTTCCAAGTGATAGGAGTCATGGGAGCCAGGTTGCCATAATGTTCTGGTCCATTACCCTTCACCTTTTTTCTTTCTTTTTATGTTGGACCATTATGTGTCTCAAGTAACGTTCTGGTCCATTGTATTGTTATGCGGCTCAGGTGGGGGGGGCAGAAATCGTGCCAAGCACTGAGTGACCTAAAAGGGGGGGAGTTTGCACCACCACAGTAATTGAGTAATTGAACTGTCTGACATTCTCTAGTAAACAATTATTCATACTAAACTTATCACAGCTCCATCCGTTATATGAGCTGCCCACCAGGATTAGTCAGGATGTAATTGGCAGCAGTTACAATACTTTAGCAAATTAGAGAAAATGCATATCCTCCTGCTGATCTATGTTTGGTTACATATTGCATTCTCATGTTTATGCTTTTCTGAATGCTCTCATTCAGCAGCTGCCTTCAAGATAATGTGCTCCACATAAGCATTCGTTTTGTATTATCATCAGACTTGTACTCCTACCTGTACTAAGCTGTGCACATTTAAGATTTCTCTATAACTGTCAGAAGAGCATCATATGTCGCATTAAAAGGGTGTTAGTTTTGTTTCTGTTTCAGAGCTGAGGGCTCTAAGACAGCTCAGTGTTTGCCTGTCTCAGATCCTGCTGAAGGCTTTCACTGGGACAGAATCCCAAAGCTGTAAAGATAAATGATTTCCTGTTTCAGAGCCCTGCTAAGGGCCTTCGCTGAAGCAGTTCAATGTTTGCCCGTTTCAGAGCCCCGCAAAGGACTTCCACTGAGACAGTTAGCAAAGTTGAAAAGATAAAATGATTTATTGAAGTGACAGGTATAACAGATTCAGAATTGCCATTGATAAATGCACTATCTGCAATAGCGCTAATATACTACAATAATGTTAGCAAAATAAATGAATAAATGAGTAAATGAATAAATGCTATCTCAGGAGTTCTTCACCAAGAGGTGAAGGTGCAATGCTTACCAAGAAGGCAGCCCTGTCTTGGTAGAGGAAGAGGAGCACAGCCTGTCGACTGTCCTTTCTATGTCTCAAGTTTTTCTGCCTTGGAGAGATCTCTCGATCGTGTGTGTGTGTATATATGTGTATATATACAGGTACCCTCTATATTGCCCCTTATATCCTAACCTTATCTGATCCCCTTCCTGGGGTGACGTTTTAGCATGATTTGGGTGGAGAGTTGGGTGCTATAATCATATATGTTTAGCATATTCTTCTTTTTGCTCATTATCATACTTAGGGGTGTCAACTTTAATATTAATTTCACAGATAGATAGTTAAGCAAAAGGTCTCACTCCGGGCACTGTGGCCTTCAAGATTCTGTGCTGAAGCCATTTATCTGCTTATTCCTTCACTCCTGCAACTTTGAGCCAAAACAGGGCCATCCTGCTACCACAAGACTCCCTCCTTCGGCAGTTTTTCACACCGACCTGTGTCGGTTTGCACAGCAGATAAGCAGTCATCAGTGTTGTTAACCTCTGATGATACAAAACTGGGAGGAGTGGCTGACACACCAGAAGGCTGTGCCACCATACAGAGACACCTGGACAGGCTGGAGAGCTGGGCGGAGAGGAACCTAATGAAATTCAACAAGGGCAAGTGTAGGGTGCTGCACCTGGGGAGGAATAACCCCATGCACCAGGACAGGTTGGGGGCTGACCTGCTGGAGAGCAGCTCTGTAGGGAGAGACCTGGGAGTTGACCATGAGCCAGCAATGTGCCCTTGCGGCCAAGAAGGCCAATGGTCTCCTGGGGTGCATTAAAAAGAGCGTGGCCAGCAGGTCAAGGGAGGTCATCCTCCCCCTCTACTCTGCTCTGGTGAGGCTGTGTCCAGTTCTGGGCTCCCCAGTTCAAGAAGGACAGGGAACTAGTGGAGAAAGTCCAGCAGAGGGCTACAAATATGATCAAGGGACTGGAACACCTCTCTTATGAGGAAAGGCTGAGAGATCTGGGTCTGTCTAGAGAAGACTGAGAGGGGAGCTCATCAGTGTTTCTAAATATCTAAAGGGCGGGTGTCAAAAGGATGGGGTCAGGCTCTTCTCAGTGGAGCCCAGCGACAAGACAAGAGGCAATGGACACAAGCTGGAACACAGGAAATTCCATCTCAACATGAGGAAAAACTTCTTTACTTTGAGGGTGCCAGAGCACTGGAACAGGCTGCCCAGAGAGGTGGTGGAGTCTCCTTCTCTGGAGATATTCAAAAGCTGCCTGGATGCATTTCTGTCCAGCCTGCTCTAGGTGAATCTGCTTTGGCATGGGAGTTAGACTAGATGATCTCTGAAGGTCCCTTCCAACCCCTACAATTCTGTGATTCTGTGATCTACCAAATTCCTACATCATATAAATGTCCAACCAGTTTGCTGATGGGGGAGCTGGGAGAGAAGGCCAGTGTTCTCTGTCCTGGTTTGAGGTAAAACAGAACCAAGTTTCTGTTCAGTAATTTTACTTCTTAGCTAGGCCTCTTCTAACTCTCTGAAATTAACAGCATATTGTGCAGAAAACAGATCGTTCTCAGAGTGATAACACCAATGTTTAGAGTTTATGCCAAGGAATGGTATGCAGAGAGGCTCTTGCTTATACTTATTGCTATAACAACCAAGGTCAGCTAACTTCGCTGTTTGCCCCGTTGGAGGGTCAGAAGCAGAAAATCATAGAAGGGTCCCACCTGCAGGGAGGAGAGGACAGGACAGGTGACCCAAAACTGACCAACAGGGTATTCCATCCCATCTGCCCCATGCTCAGTATAAAAGCTGAGGGATCAAAGGGGTCAGCCCTTCCTTCAATGGCTGATGTCCGAGGAGGACCCTGTCTGTTCATCTGCCTTTGATCCCGATCCGTGTGTTCCTGACTCCATCTGTGGAATCCAGTTCCCACCCATCACTGAGTCCAGTCTGGGACTTCCCCAGTGCCTGCCAGTGACGTCATCCTGGGAGCTTGATACGGTTTTGTATATACTGTATCTATTTCATTATTTCCTTTTTATTTTATTATTAATATTTCATTAAAGTAGTTTAGTTTCTTCTAAACTTGTAAATCTCTTTATCTCTCCTCCTCCTTTCTGTGTGCAAGAGGTGGGGGGGGGAGCATCTGTCGCCGGCCATTGGCCAATTTGGCCAAAACCATGACAGATTTATTGGCGCCCAACATGGGGCACGGACAGAGCTTGACCAGAGCTCTGATAGATTGCCTGAATAGTTTGAATTCCTGCTTGCTCCAGGAGAACAGACAGTTCACATCATGTTGTTCTTATGTGAAATCTTGTATTGTGTCTTTAGAGAGCTTTGTATGAAGTTAATTGATGCAGTGGTGTTTAACTGGACAAATATATTGCATGGTTTATTTCTTCTTTGTGTTTGGATGCGGTGAGTTAAGTGTGCTATGTTGGTTTGGATTGACCTTCAGATGTATAACATAATTGCTTGGATAATGGTTCTACTGCATATCTCGGGCATCAAGTGATGGATTCTTTTACTAATTACACTTTCGGGATGGATTCTTTTACTAATTACACTTTCAGTTTTACCTGGGGAAAGTTTACTTTGCCCTTTAATGGTTATGCCAAAGTGACAGTAACAGAATTAGGGGATGTAAAACCTTCGGGCTGTTTAGAGAGTGAATGTTACTTTCATTCATATGTGATTTTGTTGTTGGGTTTCCTGAATGTGTTGCAGGGGTGGTTTATTGTTAAATATCAGTGCAGGAGTGAGTATTATGTGACATGTGATATTGCTATTCAAACCTCACGGCCGAAATCAAAGACAGCAGAAATTCAAACAACCTCCCCACCGAAAGCCTCAGCAGAAATACAGACAACCCCCCCATTGAAAGCCACAGCACAAACACAAACAACTCAAGCTACTGCCCAAGCCACAGCACAGACACAAACAATGCAACCAGCGCCAGCGGCATCGGTTGCCCCCCCACAGGCCCCGACATCGGCCAGGCCCACATTGGCTGCCCCCCCACCGGCCCCGGCCCCAGCCCATCCCGGCATCAGTCACTCAGCAGCCTGTGGTAAAAGTTACTCTGCCACCTGCCTCCTGCCCTAATTTCCTGATTGTAAAAGTCAGTCCAATTGAAAAACCTTCAGATTGGAGAACCAAGAACAGACACATCAAAACTGACCATTCCTGAAACTTTGGTCATCCATTTTAATAGTGTAAGGCACTCAGCTTGCTAACCTTTGAGTTCAGCTGAAAATAGGACAGGAATAGACATCAGGAGTTAAAGCAAAGCCCAACCCAAATTACTTTCAGAAACAAACCCAAACAACTCGGGAACTTAAAGGCAACTATTGAGCATTCAGCCCAAAGGACTTAGATGAGGGGTTTTGTGGATTTAGTATGTGGCAGATATCTTTACTTGCCATCAAATTTTATTTATTTTTTTAATCCATAGATTCTTGGACCTAGCTGTTCCATCCCTCAAAGCCAATGTTGCAAGCATCTAGCTTCTTATATTTTTATGAAAATGCATCCTTGGAGGACTGGGACAGAATACTGAGAGTGCAATTCATCTCACCCCAGAAGCATTTCCAGGGCATGATTCATCTAGTCCTAAAGTAGGCATCTAAACAAGGCCAGATGAATCAAGACTTAAAATCCCTATTTCTCTCCTTTTTCTATAAATAGAACATAGGTGGACCACCAGATGTCAGTGTCTTCATTGTGGATATCTAAAGATAGAAGAGAAAAATCCAAAATTTATGCTATCGCAAAGTAGAAATAGCCTATGTGATTTCATCACCATTTCCCCAGTTCTAACAACCTCATGCATACTAGCAACGCATTAGTTATCTAGTTCTGTTTACAAGGACTTCTCTCACAATATCAGTCTATTATTTTAAAGGTCTGAAGTTTGGGTCAGTATCTGTAGAGCTTTCCCACATCCTAAAACTTTAAGCGCTTGTTTACTAACCACAGCAAGAATCTCTAGACACCTGCATAAATAAAGTTACTTGCAAAGATTTCAGTTTTAAGTCAAGGTGGATCAACATTTATGCATTTTGCAGCCTTCTGTACAAGATCAACTCTAATTCCTCTGCACTGACATCTAAACCATTTTTGGCTCCATTCCATATTCTATTTTCAGTCTCATTGTCCTCGCAGTCATAAATGAAGGAAATATTCATTTGTAAATGTCAAGAGGTGTAGCATTATCACCTATGTTAACAATAGCACTAATGATATTGCAGACTCGATTGTCTAGTTGAGACAGTGCTGATGATAACCTGAGTCAGCTATCAGTGAAAAGAGCTCTTTATTATGTAGGTCACTACCACCTACAAATCACACTTCACCAGAAAAAAAAAATTCTTCTTGTCAAAAAACTTAAAAGCAGAGTGCCGAGAAGACCCATAAATGTACTCAGATCCTCATGCCTTAAGTATGCACGCAAGAAGCTCTTGGTAGCTTGTTGAATATTTGTATAACCCCTCTCTTCCCACCATGTTGGTTTATTTTTGCATTGATTTTTTCAGACCATTTCCAAGTCATGCTTCCACTCTACCTATTGAGAGGCCATAGGAAATACAGCATATCGAAACCTGCCAAATACATCATTAGAGAGGCATAAAAATATTAATATCTATGCCAGCAACAAAGGACACTACATAAAAAGACCTAGGGCTGAACTCCAAGCATAGATATACTGGAAAGAAATTCCTGCATATTAGGAGAGTAAAAAACTCTTTCATTCATCCTTAAACATTTGTCCCAGACAGCCATACACAGGAAAATTGCATTTTGGAGGGAAGAGTGTTCTGAGTGAGCAGCTAGGTTCACCAGCCCTTCAAGTACAGATTTTTCTCAGTTTGCACAGTATTAAATTAATCTGCAATTTTTAGACTAACTTTAAAATTTTTTGGACTAATTTTTAGACTAATCTGCAATTAGTCTGCATTTTGTTTTCCTTCACCGGTAGTTAGTGGAGTGGGAAGTTTATGAAAAAGAGTTTCAAAGCATTGCTCAACACTGAAATCTAATTAGCTCACTATTTGACTTATACTCACAACTAGTATGTTTAAATAATACATCCCACTTCTGTTTGTCTACCGTGGCTGCTGCCTTGGAAGTTTTTCTATCTATTCTTTATATTCAAGGGAGGATGCATTTAGGGCACCTATGTGTTTATATGTACTGAAATTACACACTTTAGTATAAATTAATGTCTATTAAAATTGGGTTTGTGTATTAAGTGAATCTTCCCCACCAGAATCCCCTTGCTCTGTTTTTTCATGAGCAGATAAATAAAAGAAATATCTTGAGCTACCATGCACCATCTGGGTAAATGTCAGCTATATCCTTGCCTAGAGGGTTTGGGGTTTATTCCTCAAGAGGGCAGGTGTTGGTTTTTTCTTGCCTACAGTATGCACAGCTGAATAATTTAAAAAGGACTCAATGCTGAAAGATAAAATGAAGATGGAATATATTGTTTCTGGCTACAGTCCTCAGCACTGTAGGTGGCATTTTCTGCTAATACAGCTTGCAGCAGTATTGCTAACAAAACCAGAGATTTGAATCATCATAATTAAGACTGCATCAAATAGGATTTTTCTTCGCAAAAAAATCCATACATAAATAATACTAAGCATGTATACCACTTGTATGTATTTAATCTATATATCAGTTATACCCCTAAAAGAATAATTTGGTCTTTCAATGAGCTCACCAAAATTCCTGGGTCCTAAATATCAGAGCAAACTAGCAACTGGAGAAATGTTCTATGAAAAATGTTCTGTGCAAACATTTATTGCCTTTGAAAAATATAATTTTTTCCCCATAATTAGTGAGCTGGCAAAAGGTATCAAACCTCAAATTCTCTTCTCATCAGTACAATTAGAATTATGTGTAGCAGGGCTGACATTGATGAGAGTCCATTGCAATAGATGCAGTATAAGCATATAATATGGGGCTTTGTCGAAATCAAAGAATTTGCAGTATAAATAAGAGAAACAGAAGTTTGTAAAGGTCAAAGTGAAGAAGTTTGCCCAAGGCCACACATCAATTAAGTGTTAAAGCTCCAAACTGACTCAAGATCCCTGGCATCAAAATGATCAAAATGATGTGCCTTCTATTTGATTGACAGTGTAGGGGAAGGTCTCTCTTTTGAAGAAATACCATGATTCTGTACCAGGTGGTAATACCTGCATTTGTCTAATGGGGGCTTGCTCTTGTCTGCACTCCCAATTTTGTGTGCAACTCAAGTCTGATTTTTTCTGTGCAAAATTCAGTCTCTGGCAAAAAGAGCTGGATGAGCGCAGCTGCACACTGTTGTTCTTCAGCCTGCATCTTCCTGAACTGTATGTAATGCTTTATTAACAGTGACAGTATTTTGTAATTGAATATTCAGATAAATTCTGCATCAGGTCAAAATGGTTTATCTACGATCAATCTCCAATTGATTTGCCTGTACAGCTGAAGTATTTGCATATCTCCTCAAACACTGAGATGAGAACACACTGAGTAGCCAGGTGAAGCATCTCTGAAGAGCCAGCAGCTAGAGAAGGGTCAAGGTGAGGGTCAATACAATACCTGCTAGAGCAGCAGTGAAGTCATCATTTGGAATTTATTCTCAGCTGAGGGACAACCTCATATTGAGGGAGGAGAAAAAGGGAAAAAAGAAGGCATAGGTGGAAATGATAAAAAGGGTGGCTGTGTGAGCCGATGCAGGCAGGACGCAGGAACAACCACAAAACCACAGATGAAAGGCAAAGAACAAATTTAATCTCGATACCTCACAGACCGGGGAATCTCCGAAGCAACACCCGGGCAGAGGCATGCAAGCAGGGACCGCGGGCACCACGGAGAGAGAGTTCTTGTTAGCAAGAGTCCTTGGCAGTGAGAGAGTCCTTGTTAGCAAGAGCGGGCGCGGACTCCCTGTTCTCGCTGGTATTTAAAGGGTTCAAACAGGCATAGTTTTCCCACTGTGCTTTGATCTTCTTCCACAACAGGCCAGGATTCTCAAGCAGCTAGATAAGGTGTCCCTGAGTCCATCACAGACTTATGTTATCTAAGTGCAAGTGTTTTTCTTGCAAGCACCCAGACTGAATAACAATTAGTGTGATATATGTGTTTTCCAGTACCCCAGGTGCGAGTCACTTGAGTGTATTTACAATCCTCCTCACCCATCTTCCATTGTTTTCCCACAGTAGGGAAAGAAGACTCATAAAAAGAGGGAAGATGCAGAAGAAACTGTGAAAGAAAAGTGGGAAATAAATCCCTCTGAAAGCAATATATTCTGAAGCAATGTCAAGAACCATCAGCTCAGTTGCTCTTCACTATCTCAGAGTTCTTTTCCTGCACCCATCTCTCGAATGCATGGCTCATGCTGGGGCTGGAAAAGACCTCAGGAAACCATCCAAATTGCCCCTCCACCTGAACAAAGATCAGCTACATCTGTGTCTGTGTCATTCATGGCCGATGTTCATCTAACCTGTCATTAAATATGTCCCCAGATAGAGACTGCACATCATCCCCAGTCAGCCTGCTCCAAACCACTACAAACAGCTTCATGTCTCTAACTTGGTGGTTTTAAACCTTTTCCTTGCAAGACTGCTGAACCTTTAGACATTTCTAATTGCAGGTGCAGGATCTAGTCAAATGAAACCACGCACCACAGCTTGCTTTTCTTAATTACTTTTCACAAATCATTTTAAGGCAATTCACATAGCAACTTTTGACATATGTGAAGAATAAAAGGCATTAATTTAACCTATTTCCTCATAAGTAACATTTTCTAGACATTCCAACATTTGAACCCCCTCTACTCTCACTCCAAATGTTTTACTGGACTGAGGCAATTACTCCAGTGGGACACAGCAGTCCAACTGAGGCATTGTTGGCCCCAAGGAAAGGAGTATAACTTTGCACATCCCCACAAGATTAAGTTTACATTATTCACTGCAGGGTATCTGTTCTCGGGTTTGTTTGGTAGAGGAGGAAAGGGCATGATGTTGTTGACTTGCACTCAGTTTGTGAGCCATAAAACCTACAAATAAATATCTGCTACTTAAATAGTTGTTCCCCTCTTTTACTTGTGCAGCTGATTATTCCTGCCTAAACGCAGTTCCTTACATCTATCCCCAGTGAATAGCACCCTATTTATTTCAGACCATACTTTCAGTTTGTCGAGATCACTTTAAATTCTAATTCTGTCCTCCAACATATTCACAGTCCCTTGCAGATTAGCGTCATTAGCAAATCTAATAAGCATGTTCTCATTCCTTTCCTTCTTGGAGATCCCCTGAGATTACAGCACTTTTATGATCTTCCTAAATTGTAGGGATAAGATACATGCTTTTCTGTAACACTTTAAAACCTTGTTGCTACCTGTGAAATCCTCCCTTTTCCCTTCAGTCACTGGAATACAGTGAATGCAGGAGAACAGAGTAAGGAGAGTGCAAAGTTCATAAATATGTTTATATATGTGTTTAATGCCGATAAAAGCTGAACCATTGGTAAACAAGTTAATGAGTACATTATAAAGCTTGGGGTGTCTAACTGCCTGCTAGACTAAATAGTGAGCTCCAAAAGGAGATTATCATGTATTGCGTGTGTCATGTCTGAAAAGAAATGAGCAAAATCATTGCTTTAAAAGAAGAGACCAGGGTGTCACCAAGCTCTCCTCTCACCATTTATCTCATACTGCCAGGTTGCAGAAGGCATAGTTACATTAGGTATTTTATACTGGATTGTCAGATCACATGCTTTACAAGACCTAGCTCATGTGTTCTTTATCATTTTAACACTATATTTTGAGCTTGTGGGTCTTTTATTCCTAGTATCCTTTTATCCATATCTTGTCTTGGATTTGCAATTTATGCCATTTATCACAGTATTTTCAACAAAATCATAGAATCATAGGGTTGGAAGGGACCTCTGGAGATCATCTAGTCCAACCCCCCTGCCAAAGCAGGGTCACCTAGAGCAGGTTGCACAGGAATGCATCCAGGCGGGTTTTGAATGTCTCCAGAGATGGAGACTTCAGAGACGGAGACTCCACCACCTCTCTGGGCAGCCTGTGCCAGTGCTCTGCCACCCTCAAAGTAAAGAAGTTCCTCCTCATGTTTAGGTGGAACTTCCTATGCTCAAGTTTGTGCCCATTACCCCTTGTCCTGTCCCTGGGCACCAGTGAAAAGAGCCTGGCCCCATCTTCCTGACACCCACCCTTTAAGTATTTATAAGCATTGATAAGGTCCCCCCTCAGCCGTCTTTTTTCCAGACTGAAGAGACCCAAATCCCTCAGCCTTTCTTCATAAGAGAGGTGCTCCAGTCCCCTAATCATCTTGGTAGCCCTTTGCTGTACCCTCTCCAGCAGTTCCCTGTCCTTCTTGAACTGGGGAGCCCAGAACTGGACACAGTACTCCAGGTGGGGCCTCACCAGGGCAGAGTAGAGGGGGAGGATGACCTCCCTCCACCTGCTGGCCACACTCTTCTTGATGCACCCCAGGATGCCATTGGCCTTCTTGGCCACGAGGGCACATTGCTGGCTCATGGTCATCCTGTTGCCCACCAGGACTCCCAGGTCTCTTTCCACCGAGCTGCTCTCCAGCAGGTCAGCCCCCAACCTGTCCTGGTGCAGGGGGTTATTCCTCCCCAGGTGCAGCACCCTACACTTGCCCTTATAGAACTTCATTAGGTTTCTCTCTGCCCAACTCTCCAGCCTGTCCAGGTCTTGCTGTATGGCGGCACAGCCTTCTGGTGTGTCAGACACCCCCCCCTCCCCCCAGCTTTGTGTCATCAGCAAATTTGCTAAGGGTGCACTCTGTCCCCTCATCCAGGTCATTGATGAATATATTGAAGAGGACTGGGCCCAGTACTGACCCCTGGGGGACACCACTCCTCACTGACCTCCAACTAGACTCTGTGCCCCTAATCACGACCCTCTGAGCTCTGTCTTTCAACCAGTTATCTATCCACCTTACTGTCCATTCATCAGGCCCACTCTTCCTAAGCTTCCCTATGAGGATGCTGTGGGAGACCGTGTCAAATGCCTTGCTGAAGTCAAGGTAGACCACCTCTACTGCCCTCCCCTCATCTCTCCATCCAGTCATGCCATTATAGAAGGCTATGATAGAATCATAGAATTGCTGAGGTTGGAAGGGACCTTTAAGATCATCAAGTCCAACCTTTAACCTACCCTGACAAAAGCCACTTCTAAACCATGTCCCTAAGTACCAAATCTACCCTTTTTTTAAACACCTCCAGGGATGGTGAATCCACCACCTCCCTGGGCAGCCTATTCCAATGTTTAATAACCCTTTCAGTGAAAAAATGTTTCCTAATATCCAATCTAAACCTCCCCTGACATAACTTGAACCCGTTTCCTCTTGTCCTATCACTTGTCACCAGGGAGAAGAGGTCAGCCCCCATCTCTCTACAACCTCTTCTCAGGTAGTTGTAGAAGGTGATAAGGTCTCCCCTCAGCCTCCTCTTCTCCAGGCTAAACAACCCCAGCTCCCTCAGTCATTCCTCATAAGACTTGTTCTCCAGACCCCTCAACAGCTTTTTAGCCCTTCTCTGGACATGCTTCAGCACCTCAATGTCCTTCTTGTAGTGAGGGGCCCAAAACTGGACACAGTACTCGAGGTGGGGCCTCACCAGTGCCGAGTACAGGGAGACAATCACTTCCCTAGTCCGGCTCACCACACTATTCCTGATACAGGCCAGGATGCTGTTGGCCTTCTTGGCCCCCTGGGCACACTGCTGCCTCATATTCAGCCGGCTGTCTACCAACACCCCCAGGTCCTTTTCTGCCAGGCAGCTTTCGAGCCACTCCGCCCCAATCCTCTAGCGCTGCATGGGGTTGTTGTGACCCAACAACCCTTGTGATTTCCCCTTGATGAATCCATGTTGAGTACTTCTGATAGCTTCCTTGTCCTCCACATGCCTTGAGATGATGCCCAGAACGAGCTGTTCCATCATCTTTCCAGGGATGGAGGTGAGGCTGACTGGCCTGTAGTTCCCCGGCTCCTCCTTCTTGCCCTTTTTGAAGACTGGAGTGACATTGGCTTTCCTCCAATCCTCAGGCACCTCGCCTGTTCTCCAGGACCTTTCAAAGATGATGGAGATTGGCCCAGCAATGACTTCTGCCAGCTCCCTCAGCACTCTCGGGTGCATCCCATCGGGGCCCATGGACTTGTGAATATCTAATTGATCTAACTGATCCCTTACTTGATCCTCCTCAACCCAGGGGAAGTCTTCCTCTTTCCCTGTAACTTTCCCCAAGGCCTGGGACTCCTGAGGGCTGGGCCGAGCAGTAAAGACCAAAGCAAAGGCGGCATTCAGTAACTCCGCCTTCTCCGCATCCTCCATCACCATGGCTCCTGTCTCATTCAACAGTGGGCCCACAACTTCTCTGGTCTTCCTTTTGCCTCCAATATACTTGTAGAAGCCCTTCCTGTTGAGCTTGACATCCCTAGCCAGGTTTAATTCCAAGGAGGCCTTGGCTTTCCTTGTTTCATCCCTGCACACTCTGGTGGCATTCTTGTACTCCTCCCAAGGGGTCAGTCCATTCTTCCACTTATTGTAAACTTCCTTATTCCTCGTGAGCTTTTTCAGAAGCTCCCTGCTCAACCACGCAGGTCTCCTGCGTCCCTTGGCTGATTTCTTGCTCTTAGGGATGCACCGATCCTGAGCTTGGAGGAAGTGGTCTTTGAATACCAACCAGCTCTCTTGAGCCCCTTTGCCTTCCAGAGCCCTAGCCCACGGGATCTCTGCAAGCAGTTTCTTGAAGAGGTCAAAGTTAGCCCTCCTGAAGTCCAAGGTTGCGATTTTACTTCTTGTTGTTTTGTGCATAGTACCCATGATCCTGAACTCTATCATTTCATGATCACTACAACCTAGGGTGCCCCCAACCTTCATGTCCTCCACCAGTCCCTCTGTGTTTGTCAGTACCAGGTCCAGGAGTGCTCCTCTCCTTGTTGGCTCCTGCACCACCTGTGTCAAAAAGTTGTCATCAATGCACTGGAGGAACCTCCTGGACTGTGCGTGCCTGGCTGTGTTGTCTTCCCAGCAGATATTGGGGTGACTGAGGTCCCCCATGAGAATCAAGGCCTGTGATTGCAAGGCTACCTTCAGCTGTCTGTAGAAGGCCTCATCAGCTTCCCCATCCTGATCAGGTGGCCTGTAATAAACACCCACAACAGTGTCCCTCATATTTGCCTGCCCCTTAATCCTTACTCATAAGCTCTCCAATTACCCAAAATCTAGTTTCATTCTTTACAAGAATATGTACTCAGAGACTTTCTGATAGTATAAACTAGGAAAGCAAACCAACATGCCTTAATAAAAAAAGTAATAAACAACTACATAATTCAGAGATCATTGCTGTGGCGGTGCGCTCTCCCCCTTTCCTCCCCTCCCAGCTCCTGCTCAAGCCATAACCATCAGGGGAAGTTGTGATGAGTTGCACCTGGACTTTGGGGGGATGGCTGGCAACACAGTCAAAACACTGTCTGGAGTGGGGACCTAGGTATCTTGTTCCCATGAGAATATGACTATAGGTCAATTATCTTACTCCATAAATAGTGGACAGCCCAAGAGCCCCTTTGAGCTCTCCTGCATGGCAGCGGGCTGCACAACAGGATCTCCCCTTGAGTGGGGACGCTCGCTTAAGGTTCTACTCCTCGAGGTTGAGAGATTCCTTGCCACAACAGATTCTCGGTAAGTGACTGAGAGCATGCTAAACTTTGAAATCTTAGCTAAGTGATAGAAAGGATTGATTGTGCATATATAATCCTTTAGACATAAACTGTTGACCAAGTCTGGGACTAGGATTGGATCCAGCCACACCTCGACTCCTCTCTGAGAAGGAGTTTAGAAAGCCAGGGGGTCCTTTCTGAACCTTGTGACTCAATGGGAGGGTCTCCCTGAGAGCTTGTCTGACCCTGGCCTCTATGCAGTAAATAATCAAGTGTACCTTGGCATTGAATCTCCTAAAACACTGTCGCATTCACTACTAACTTTGTTAAATCACTGTTTTATATTAATAAATATTTCACTACTTCTCTCTTATGAGTGAAGTTAATCACTCTGCCCGCGACAATTGCATGACTGTCTTTGCAGTACGATGTGTAATTACTTAAATATTGTTTGATTAGCAGAACAAAAGATTAAATACCATTCAAAGTTGAAACAGGAACATAGTTTGTATGCATGGTGTCACCACCTCTTTTTATTCTATAGAAAAAATTATGTAAACATTATTTGGATTTAGCACCCCTGTGTTTGTTCTAAGAAACTCATTATTTCCTCTGCAGTAGTTTTAGCAGTGATCTTGTATTAGAACATATCGTCTGTGTTTTCATTTAATTTTCTGCAGGCCTTTTTTGTTTGGCTCATTTATCTTTTCTTATCCCTTGAAACCATCTACAGTAATTCAGTTTACTACAGCTAGACCTTCTGACAGAGCCAGAAATAATCAGTTCCAGGCACTGCTGATTCCAAAGTCAGCTAACAAGGATCTCATTTTTCTGATCATTTTATGCTTTTTTAGGTTAATGGAGACTTTTGGACAGCATTTCTTTCTCCTTTGTCTTGTCAAAGAGTTCCTCCTTCCTCTTCCCTCTCTACTGAAACACAGTTTGAGCAGTGTTACAAAATCAAATCACACAGATATGAAATAAAACTCTCAGCTGGTTTGTTGTTCCTGGTACTAGTTAATCTCTCTCAAAATGTTTCCTTCCAAAGTACAGTAGTGTCATAGAATATTTCAATATGGAAAAAAATGTTATTCAAAACATTTTAAAATGTAAGACAAACACATATAAATACAATATCTATTTTCCTTAAGCTTGGTTAAACAAAAAATAGTTCTTAAAAGCTATATTGGGGGTTATAGTCAAGTTAGGGTAGTTAGGGTACTTAATGTGAGTAGAGTAATCTAGTTTTTCCCACCAAAGCCAGCATTAATGAAAATTTCCCAAGTGACAGGTATACATAGAAGAACATCTGGTATACAACCTGGGTAGTCACAGTCCAAGCTCTTTGTGCTGTCCATTAGTGTATTACAGGTCAGTTCCGGAGTACTGTCTTAAATAGGGAATCCCTTTGCCTAGTCCTAGGATAAGACACAGTCCTTAGAGTTTTTTCTTATCTGAATATAAGAATGGTGCTTTCTTGATCACACCCGGATGATATTTCTGTTGTACAGGGAACCTAAGTCATAGGTTGACATTCATTTTTGCTGTGAACTGGAATGAAGACAAAAATCTTCAAGGTGTATTACAAAATTAAACTAAGAAAAATATAGCTTCCGAGAGAAACATTCAATGAAATCAAAATGCTTCTTTCTGATTTTGACCTTTTGTGCTGGTTTTGGCTGGGGTAGAGTTAATTTTCTTCACAGTAGCTAGTATGGGGCTATGTTTTGGATTTGTGCTGGAAAGAGTGTTGATAATACAGGGATGTTTTAGTTACTGCTGAGCGGTGCTTACACAGAATCAAGGCCTTTTCTGCTCCTCATATTGCCCCACCAGCGAGTAGTGGGGGTGCACAAGAAGTTGGGAGGGGGCACAGCTGGGACAGCTGACCCCAACTGACCAAAGGGCTATTCCATACCATATGATGTCATGCTCAGCATATGAAGCTGGGGGAAGAAGAAGGAAGGGGGGGGACATTCAGAGTAACAGAGTTTGTCTTCCTGAGTAACCATTACACATGATGGAGCCCTGCTATCCTGGAGATGGCTGAACACCTGCCTCGTGATGGGAAGTAGTGAATGAATTCCCTGTTTTGCTTTGCTTGCATGCACGCCTTTTGCTTTACCTATTAAACTGCCTTTATCTCAACCCACGAGTCTTCTCACTTTTACTCTTCCAATTCTCTCCTCCATCCCACTGTGGGGGGATTGAGCAAGCGGCTGTGTGGTGCTTAATTGCTGTCTGGGGTTAAACCACGACACCTTTAAAAAATTGTTTGTAATCAATATTATTCTATTTAATTTTGTCATGATAATTGCCACCAATTAACAAGTGAAGAAGGAAATACAGCCGCAAGACCTTCTTTTTATTTTTGATCTGGTACTTCTTAACACGTGTTATGGTTTGAGAAACCCATAACAATTTATTGTCATTTAGACAATTATTCTATCACCTGATGGCCCCTCCCCATCCGGAAAGGGGAATCGGGGAAAGCAAGGAAACACAAGGGTTGAAATATAAATAGATTTAATAGCATAAGACTAAATAATTAACATTAATACTAAAGAACCAGTATTAATCCCGATACTAATATAAGATATACAAGAATCATACTCAGCCAATTATATCAGTAGGAAGCTGTGCACTCCCAGCAATAGACATGAAAATGACGGACACTGCAAGTACAATGGCTTCAGGAGAAAGGGAAGGCCTCAGGGGTCCGGTACCGGGGCAAGGAATTCCTCTGGACTGCCACCATCGAGGGAGGGAGAAGCTATGCAGCAAACTTTCTAATTTATATCGAATGTGATGTTCATGGTATGAAATAATCCTGTTGGCCAGCCTGGGTCAAATGCCCAGGCCTCACTCCTCCTCATCCCTGCACCTGGCAAGGCTCGAAAACACCGAGACCTTGAATCCCACATAGCCTAGCTGGCTATAAAGTAAATATTTTCACAAATTCAGACACTAGAGTCTTCCAAAAGTGTTTTCCCCAGCATTAGAAGATAAATTAGTCCCATGTCGCTCAACACAGGACAACATGACCCCTTGCTCTGCATTTCTCCAATACTTTTTCTCTATTTCAATAAAAATAAACTGTTTGTCCTCATCTTCAAGGCCCCTCATGGACAATCACAACCTGTTACCATTATATGTTAAGAAGTTAGCTCTCATCGCTAAATAGCCCACATTGTCCTCCCACTCTTTAAATGTTTTCTTTTAAATGTTTTAAATTTTAAACATTCTTTTAAATGTTTTTTTCAATGGACACATTTGCAGAAGTCCCAAATCATTCCCATTCATATTCCTTCTTCACACTCACTGGGAAACATTCAAAGAATGAAAAAATTATTTGGCTTTTGCGGTGTTGAGATCACTGGCTATCAGTCTGACTAATATTGTTTCATTACTTATTTTTTACCCTCTCATCTGGCTGTATTCCTACAAAGTTTTCATGTATATTTATTTGTAGGCCACCTGGGATAGTTCCTGTCTTCTTTCTTCTGTCTGTACAATACCTAAAAAATGAAGTCCAAATCCACGTAGGGGTCTCCAAGTAGAATTTGTAGAGTAAAGACAGAATGAAAGAAAGCTCTAACTGTAATCCAGCAGTGTTGCACTTACTGCATTGAAAGGGACTGCTCGTAATTTCTCCTAAACAAAGCAGCCTGAAGAGACTTTTAATGTCTCAGACACTCACAGTAGCAGGCGTTCTGCTCAAGGAACTGATAAGGCTAACACCTGGTTCTCTCTTGTGAGAAAGAAAACTGGCACCTGAACCACCAGTTTTAAAGAAACAGAACAGCCCTGGTTTTTCTCCCGTGAAGGACAAGCTGTTTCTTCGGAAAGACGCTATGCCTGGTGGTGACCTTTGCTCATTATTCATGAAATGCATATTAAAGTTCACACCCCTGTATATGCTAATGAAGATTATCGAGATCATGCTAAACATATATGACTATAGCTCTCGTCTCCCCACCCAAATCATGCTACAGGTCACCTGGGGGAGGGAGAAACCTGAGATGAAACTGCCCCTAGGAGTGGGTGAACATAAAAGTGGGAAGACTTTCCCTGAAGAAGGGAAGATTTATGACCTGGGAAGATTTTTTCCCTGAAGACACCATGAAGAGCACTTCTATGACCCACGCTGACCAGAGTAACGCTGGAACCAGGAATGGTGATCTCTCTATCTCGCTCTTTCTCTCTCTCATTCTGCCTCTCCCTCTCGATCTCTCCTTCTCTATCCTTTTGCTTCTTTCCTTTCCTTTTTTCTTTCTTTTCTCTTTCCTTTCAAAGAAGTAATGCGAGGCATACTGTACCGCTTGCTATAATTCATTGTATATCTGTTATTAAGTACCCCTTGCCACAGTTTGTTGTATACCTGTTGCTAATTAACGCAATGTATACCTTACTGCTTGACATAATTTGTTATATACCTAACTAATCATCGTGGACCTAGTTAAGACCTGGTTACTAACCTAATAAATGTTTGTATACGGACCTTGTCTCACCTTAGTCTGCGCCACTGGGGATTTACGAATCTGAGTCACTTAGACCCCACACCCCCTTTTCTGAGTGGGATGTGACATGCATGGAATATTTTGAAGTATCAGATACACTGCTTAATAAATACAGTATATCTATAAATTTTCAGTGGACTTCTTCAGGATTCGCCCTGATGCATTAGAAAAAAAAATTGCATGCAGTGACTACAACTAACTGTTAATAATAATTTTTTTAATTCTTTATTTTTGAGTGTTGGACATTATAAACTCATTGTGGCATTGAGGTTAATATTTTTTAACAAAAGTTTTCAAAGGGTTATCTGCTGAACTATGAGACTGTGTAGCCATGGAAACAAATTATATTCTAGCCCACATCTCTGTAAAATAGATGTAATTTATGAGAAGCCCTTAAAAAGAGATTTCTTAATTGGAAAGCATCTTTTTCAGTCACAAGGAGCTGAGCTGAAGTGTGTCCTCAGAATTTCAGTATTAGCTGAAACTACTAAAATGTCATGGTTAACATTTTTTAAAAGGCTAATTTAATTAGAAAATAGTAAATAGAGTATTCTTACCAGTAAGAAATGCAAATGAACTTCTGTTATGGTTTGAAAAACCCATAACAATTTATTGTCATTTAGACAATTATTCTTGAAAACACTGAGATCCTGAATCCCACACAGCCTAGCTGGCTATGAAGTAAATATTTTCATGAATTCAGACACTAGAGTCATTTAAAAGTGCAGTTTTCCCAAGCATTAGAAGAGAAGTTAGTCCTGTGTCACTCAACCCAGAATAACTTCCTGTAAACTCTCAATTTCAATGGATAACACTGTTGGATAAGATTCATGATCTGAACAACGAAATTGAGTTTGCAAATACTGTGATTAACTTACAGTTTTTGATATTGGAGGTAATTGCTGGAGCATGCTGGAGGGCAGAGACAATTTATTTCCTGATCAGATGTAGTAAAATGTTTTTGCACGTCAGCAGCTCTTAAGCATAATATTAAAAAAAAAAAATCATCAGACCAATCAATGTTCCTATACACAGTGTAGTTTCCTTGCTTTTCCTGAAATCAGTGAAAGCAGAGACTTCATGAACTGAAGGAAAAAGGCAGCATGGCACCCTACCGGGTATCTCTTCATTTAAACCTGCATGAGTTAGAGCCTTGCTCTGGCTAGCATTTTGCAGGTACGTTTTCATCCAGATGAAAATATTACATCCCATGTCAAGGCTGGAGAGATGCCTCCTTTTAGTGCAGGGGCTGCTGGAATAAGAGCAGTCATATTAAATGGAACTAGATTATTTGAGGCAAATTGTGGTTCTAGGATATAACTAGGCATCCTAACCTGAGAGGTATTTGGAGATCAGTTGATGTAACATCCTGGAGAGATTACTCACGAGCTTCCATTATTAGAAATAAATGTCAAAAAAAATCTCACTGGATGTGGGACAGAAGAATCACTGTTTAGGAAAAATAACACTGGAGTGTTGTGACAGAACACTTAGGACCAACAATTTTAAAAAGAAACTTTTAAGATACAGAAGGACAGGTCTACTTCCGGTTGCTAGCCAGAGCCAGTAAGATCACCAAAACCAGTCTGCATGGGATGGTACCAGGCTACAGCAGTAGTTAATTTACTTGAGAAGTGTCCTTTGTCCACATTCAGGTTGATTTTAATTGGATTGATTCTTGGTTGTGGAGTTATCCTGACTGTATGTCATCCGTCTAATCATAGTGGGCAGACAGAAGTGCCCCTTTCAGTAATGACCATTTTGGCTCCCTATAGTGCCTGACAGAGGACTTGACCTTTATTGTGTACTTCTTATTCAGCCTTTGTGGGAGAAGAGACATGGGAAGATATATCACAAAGAACCCTTTTACCCCAGGAGCTCAGTTTCTCGCTTTTGATGTTTCATGGGATTTCAAACAAGGGCAAAGCCATACAAATGTCTTTATTAACCATAAACTGTCTTAACAAAGTGATATGAAGTACACATCAAATCAGGACAGCTGAAGTGTTGCTCTTAGAGCAGATAAATGAATTGATGCTTCCTCACTGTGCAAACGTGACAATTTCTCAGGTGCATCAGTTTAAAAAGGTTCTTTTAAGCAGCAATGTTTTGAACAAGTCTGCACTACAGTAACTACCACATAGTGTAGTCATATCTAAATCAGTTTTATGGCAGATAATTCAGGTTCTTGTAGCAGAGAGCTAAGCAAAGGATATAAAACCCACCTATGAAATAAGAGAAGTACTTGGATGATTAGCAATATTGCTATCACTTCCCAAGCTCACTAGATTAAAGGTGTTTTGAGTATGTATGCACTGTAACACAGTCACAGAAGCAATTACAGACCTTGCTTCAGCTGCATGCAACCTGCCTGGTCTTGTGAGGTGTGGATATGTAGCAGTTAAATTCTACATCTCTGTTTTGCTAGATTACAGACAGATCAGGATTATAGTTCCCCTAAACAGTTGTGCAATTTTATGCATGTTCATGCCTCTACTGAGGACTACAGAATTCTATACAATAGTATTAAGCATCAAGTTTTAACTTATTGTGACAAAATAGGGCTTCCAAAATTCATGGGCTGACTCTGCACTGCTCAGTACTTGCCAACAGGGCACCAATTTAATGAGATTTCCCCCTTGTCCTAGCACTTGACAATATCAGCCCCCAAATTGTTTCTATATCTGTGGGAAATGCAGTCCCAAAGACTTTTCATCATTCTCAATACTAAATCGGGGATGTGGCTACTTGTTCCTCTGTCCGTGGCCCTCTGCCTTAGGAATATGAAGCTCTTTTACCAAACATAGCTATGAAAACTCACTCTTCTTCTCCCCTTGCTTTCTGAAATTCAGCTTCTTCCCCGGCACGGTATTTTATACATTAAATATGATAAAATGTATTCACTGTACATTCATTTATCAACCTTGTAATATCTTTGTCACCCCCAGCTCTTGCTGCAGACCATCCATGATATTAATAACACAGAAGACAGATTTAGTAGAAGACATACTAAGTCCTCCCCATCCAACTTGTTTCAGCATTAGCAGTTCTTGCTGTCCCAGTTACGCATATGCTTAAACACCTTTGTTCACCTCGTGCCTCTGTGCTGCAGTTTCCTCTCCATCTGACTGTCTTTCCCTAATGCTCTCAAGACTATACTTTCATTTTTCTTTAATGTGAAGCAGGTCATTACCTTGAAAAGCCTTGTAGGTCACTTGAATACATTGTGCAACTGACCACATATGGGTAAAGGACGCTGGCAAATTATCATCCTGGGGTGAAAAAATAGTTGTGAGACTATGCTACACTGCCTGAAGCAAAAGGTTTATCAACATGGCACTATGCACAATCAAAAGAGCTATTTTTACCTGGAGATAATGTCCCTTCTGCTTCTACCCTGCAGATAGTTCACATTACTTAGCCATATTACTTAGCCCCTCCCATGGCAGGGGGGGCGGAACGAGATGATCTTTAAGGTCCCTTCCAACTCAAACCATTCTATGATTTGCTTTGTTGGGGAGCGTGTGTGTATATTCCAAACTCCTAGGATCATGAGGTTTTGAATATTTAAACACTGCTCTGCACAAACCAGTATTCACAGAAGTTCTGACTCACAAGCCCACATGGTTCCAGGAGCATTGTGTGCAGATATTTGCCCTGTACACAGATTCAGACAGAAAATAGGCTTTTGAATAGGAAGGCTGGAGCTATTGGTTATTTTTCACTTAGCAGAAGAGGGTCAGATAGCCAACTGCCAGATGAGTGATCTCTTTTAAAGAGCATTTGTTTGTATCAGACTGGAGAATGCTATTGCAAGTGTTTTATTATCCTTGTCTAGTCATGGAAAACACAGCTGTAGCAAGTCTTGGCAAGAACATAGAACTCTGCTGCTTGGAAAGGAAATGTAAAACTGCAGTCAATGGGTTTGAATAAGCAACACAGACCTACAAAGTTTCCACACTGATGTGGCAATTGCTGCTTCAGTTTCACATTGGAAATGACTAGTATGGCAGAAGCACAGAGGAGCCCAAGTCAAGTACTGGACCCTACCATCAGGAGGGTTGCACTAATAGCAATTAAGAACAGAAGCAGTCACTACCTTATTACCACCTTTGTGAGAAGTAAAGATCACAGTGAAAACAAGGGGATGTTGTCACGTCCCACTCTCAGGAAAGAGGGGGGGTAAGTGACTTCAGATTCGTAAATTCCCAATGGCGCGGACTAAGGTGAGATAAATCTCAAGATCCATATAGAAACATTTATTAGCTTCCCAAAATGGTTAGTGTAGGTCTTAACAAGTCCACGATAATTGGTCAGGTATATAACAAATTATGGCAAATGGTGAGGTATGCATTGTGTTACTTAACAACAGGTATAGGACAACTTATGGCAAGCAGTACTTAAGGTCATACTTAAGGTCATTACTTAACAACTCTAAGAGAAAAGAGAAACTGAGGGATAGAGAAAGGAAAAGACGGAGAAAAAGACAGAGATAAAGAGATCACCGGTCCTGGTTCCAGCATCTTTTTCAGGGAATCTTCCCAGGCATAATCTTCTTTCTTCGAAAAATCTTCCCAGGTATGATCTTATTTCTTGGGAAGAATCTTTCCAGACACTGTCGTCTTCTTTTGTTTCTTCTTTGTTTCCCCCTTAGGGGGACTTATTTCCCCTTTTATGTTTGCTGAATTAGCATGGTCCACCCCCCTTGCTGAAGACAGCCTCATCTCAGGTTTCTCCCTTCTCCCAGGTGACATGTAGCATGATTTGGGTGGAGAGATGAGTGCCATAGTCATACATGTTTAGCATGATCTCTATAATCTTCATTAGCATATGCAGGGGTGTGCGCTTTCATATGCATTTCACAGATAATGAAGCAAAGGTCACTCGTCGGACACAATGGCCTCGAGAACAGAGAACTAGCAAGCTCACCACATGAGTGGCAGAACTATCTTGTCTTCACAAGACAGTTCTCCCACACTTTCAGGCACCAGAAGCGTTAGCCTTATCAGTTCTTTGAAGGCCAAGTCTGCATTATTTATTTCCTTGCGAGTGTTTGAGGCATTCCATTGAAGGCTTGGAGGGCCTTCTGCCCCTCATCAGGGAATTTACGGTCTGTCTCTTACAGATGTTGATTCACACATGTGCGCAAGAATAACATTTGCAATGAAAGGCTGTTTTTTTAACAGACCTAGGAGAGGCATGTGGATTCCTTTGTTGAAAACAAACAAATCAAAACTAGTTTTTTACAAAACCTGTCCTTGAAAATATATGTATACCTGCTTGTTACAATGGGGTTTTGGGTTTTTTCCACGTTGTGAGTCATATACAGGCTATTCTGTCCCCTTGGGATGCAATTTCCTACTTCAACTCATTTTCAAAATTAACTAACATAACAAGCTCCAGAATAAGTGCTGGAACACAAAGTTTTATTTTTGCATCTGAACACTAATATATAATAATGCATACAGAATCTGCACCAGCTCACACTGCAAGGCCCTGGAAAATAGGATCTTACAAACAGAAATGCTAGCATAGTGCAGCTCTCTATCTTATAGCTTACATTGTGATTCTAAGTGGGAAATCCCCCATAGCTCTCTGAAAGAATATATATAATGAATTCAACACATTATTTATGTAAAAATCTATCTTGTTGAATATTCTTCTCTTTCAAAATTAGGTTTGCCAATAAAACTTCTTTCCTTTGGGGAAACTAGTCATGTCTGACTAATCTGATAGGCTTCTATGATGGCATGATTGGATGGATAGATGAGGGGAGGGTGGTAGATGTGGTCTGCCTTGACTTCAGCAAGGCTTTTGACACGGTCTCCCACAGCATCCTCATAGGGAAGCTTAGGAAGCGTGGGCTAGATGAATGGACAGTAAGATGGATAGATAACTGGTTGAAAGACAGAGCTCAGAGGGTCGTGATTAGGGGCACGGAGTCTAGTTGGAGGTCAGTGACAAGTGGTGTTACCCCGGGCTTGGTATTGAGGCTGGTTCTCTTTAATATCTTTATCAATGATCTGGATGAGGGGATGGAGTGCACCCTCAGTAAGTTTGCAGATGACGCCAAGTTGGGCAGGAGTGTTGATCTGCCTGACGGTAGGATGGCTCTACAAAGTGATCTGGAGAGGCTGGATCGATGGGCCGAGGCCAATTATGTGAGGTTCAACAAGGCCAAGTGCTGGGTCCTGCACTTGGGTCACAACAACCCCATGCAGTGCTACAGGCTTGGGGAAGAGTGGCTGGAAAGTTGCCCGGAGGAAAAGGACCTGGGGGTGTTGGTCGACAGCCACCTGAATATGAGCCACAAAACCTCCACCTTGGACTTCTGGAGGGCGGACTTTGGCCTGTTCAGGACACTGGTTGAGAGAGTCCCTTGGGAGACAGTCCTGAAGGGCAAAGGGGTCCAGGAAGGCTGGACGCCCTTCAAGAAGGAAATCTTAAAGGCCCAGGAGCAGGCTGTCCCCAAGTGTCGCAAGTCTAAAGGGCGGGGAAAATGGCCAGTCTGGATGAATAAGGAACTTCTGATGGGACTTAGGAATAAAAGGAGGGTTTACCACCTTTGGAAGAAGGGACAGGCAACTCAGGAGGAGTACGGAGATCTCGTTAGGTTATACAGAGAGAAAATTAGGAAGGCAAAAGCCCAGCTGGAGCTCAACTTGGCCACTAACATTAAGGACAACAAAAAAAGCTTTTATAAATACATCAACAAAAAGAGGGCCAGGGAGAATCTCCATCCCTTACTGGATGCCGGGGGGGAAAGTTGCAACCAAGGACGAGGAGAAGGCTGAGATACTTAATGCCTTCTTTGCCTCCATCTTCAATAGTCAGACCAGCTATCCCCAGGGGGTTCAGCCTCCTGAGCTGGAAGATAAGGATGGAGAGCAGAACAACCCACCCATAATCCAGGAGGAAGTAGTCAGTGATCTGCTTCTGCACCTAGACGCACACAAGTCTATGGGGCCGGATGGGATTCACCCAAGAGTGCTCGGGGAGCTGGTGGGAGAGCTCACCAAGCCTCTCTCCATCATTTATCAACAATCTTGGTCAAAAGGGGAGGTACCAGATGACTGGAGGGTGGCTAATGTGACGCCCATCTACAAGAAGGGTCGGAAGGAGGATCCGGGGAACTACAGGCCTGTCAGCCTGACCTCGGTACCAGGAAAGATCATGGAGAGGATCATCTTGAGTGAGCTCTCACGGCAAGTGCAGGGCAGCCAAGGGATCAGGGCCAGCCAGCATGGGTTTAGGAAAGGGAGGTCCTGCTTAACCAACCTGATCTCCTTCTATGACCATGTGACCCGCCTTCTGGATGCGGGGGAGGCTGTGGACGTTGTCTATCTGGACTTTGGTAAGGCCTTTGACACCGTCCCCCACAGCATTCTCCTGGAGAAGCTGGAGAATCATGGCATAGACAAGTGTCCTCTTTGCTGGGTCAAAAACTGGCTGGATGACCGTGCCCAGAGAGTTGTGATTAATGGGGTGAAATCCTCTTGGCGGCCGGTCACCAGTGGTGTCCCTCAGGGCTCAGTTTTGGGGCTGGTTTTGTTGAATATCTTTATCAATGATCTGGATGAGGGGATCGAGTGCACCCTCAGTAAGTTTGCAGACGACACCAAACTAGGTGGGAGTGTTGACCTGCTTGAGGGTAGGAAGGCTCTACAGAGGGACCTGGACAGGCTGGATCGATGGGCCAAGGCCAACTGTGTGAGGTTTAATAAGGCCAAGTGCCGGGTCCTGCATTTCAGTCACAACAACCCCAAGCAACGCTACAGGCTTGGGGAAGAGTGGCTGGAAAGCTGCCTGGCAGAAAAGGACCTGGGGGTGCTGGTGGACGGCCAGCTTAACATGAGCCAGCAGTGTGCCCAGGGGGCCAAGAAGGCCAACAGCATTCTGGCTTGTATCAGGAATAACGTGGCCAGCAGGAGTAGGGAAGTGATCGTGCCTCTGTCCTCGGCACTGGTGAGGCCTCACCTTGAGTACTGTGTTCCGTTCTGGGCCCCTCTGTACAGGAGGGACATTGAAGTGCTGGAGCACGTCCAGAGGAGAGCCACCAAGCTGGTGAGGGGTCTGGAGACCAGGTCATATGAGGAGAGGCTGAGGGAGCTGGGCATGTTTAGCTTGGAGAAGAGGAGGCTGAGGGGAGACCTCATTGCCCTCTACAACTACCTGAAAGGAGGTTGTAGAGAGGTGGGTGTTGGCCTCTTCTCCCAGGTGAATAATGACAGGACCAGAGGAAATGGTCTGAAGTTGTGGCAGGGGAGGTTTAGATTAGATATTAGGAAGAATTACTTTACTCAAAGAGTGGTCAGGCACTGGAACAGCCTGCCCAGGGAGGGGGTTGAGTCACCATCCCTAGAGGTGTTTAAGAAACGTCTAGATGTGGCACTTCAGGGCATGCTCTAGTGGCAGAGATTGTAGGTTGTTTGGTTGGATTCAATGATCTTAAGGGTCCTTTCCAACCATGAAGATTCTGTGATTCTGTGACCGGCCGCCAACTGGATTTAACTCCATTCACCACCACTCTTTGGGCCCGGCCCTCCAGCCAGTTCTTTACCCAGCAAAGAGTATGCCCGTCCAAGCCATGATGAGCAGCCAGTTTCTCCAGGACAATTCTGTGGGAATGCTGTGGAATAAACAGGGAATAACTCACAGGCATAAGCAGACAGACATGTCGGACTGAGACAGCTTGTCTGGTCACTGGGATATGCTTTCTGCATGAATGGGAGCACCTGGCTAAACCAGTTTCAGAACACAAGAGGTGAGATGCAGGGAGTTGTCATTTGACTCAGCTCCATCTGGTCTGGGCAGCCGCTTATTGATTCCTACCTATGCAGAGATAACTTGGGGGGAGCTGTGGAAATGGCTCAGCCTGGAGTGGTCTCAATACTGCATTAGAATAAGAACTGAAACCCGAACTGAAACCCGAATGGTACCTTTAACAAACAAAATGCCCTGAGTCAAGTCCCACCACTATTCAGTGAGTGTGAGACCAGACATCACAAAATAAACATTGCTACCTAAGGGGCCATCAAACCACCGGACATAACCATCCCAGACAGTGTAATCCATTCAAGCACAGTCCCGGAAAAAGGATATTTAAGTCCAAAGTTTTGGGGAGAAAACTGGGGGAATCTTCCAAAGATACAGCTGGCCTGTAGGAGGTTCTGCCCCACCTTGTCCAGGACGCTGTGCAAGGTAACTTCCCGGGATTGAGTGGCCTTACCTGAGAGAGAGAGGGTAAGTGATTTAATAATGTACATATGATGTTTAGCATGCTTTAAGATCGTGATTTGCGCACTCGTTTAAGGTATTCATATCTAGCGTGCTGGTGGTTAGTGTTGTTGCTTTTCGGGATCACTTGTTAGGTGGTAATAGCGTATTCTGTGAATTGTTTTGTTCTTTTCCCCTTAAATTGCAATAGTGCACTCTTCCATTGTATCCATAAGAACTTGCAATAGTGGTGTATCGGACCTGTGAGTGAAGTCCAAATAAATTGTTACTTTGAACCTCTCAGTGAAGTCTTTTTTTCTCTCCATCACACTGCACTAACATGAATGAGGGAGGCTCATCAGATGTTCTGCTTGTGAAGTGGGAGGTGGCATTTTGCTCTGAGGGAAACTTCAAAAGGAGCAAAAATGACACTTAGAAAAACAAAGAATCCTGTTGGAAAGCTATGTTTTTCTGGGTTTGGCAAAATGTGACTGTGTCTGGCTCTGAGAGCATGAGCAAGCGCACAGGCTAGTCTGTTCAAACAGAGCAGGGTGGGGAGTGGTAGAGAGAGCAGGGAGATTCCTTCTGAAAGAAACTCTACAGCCTGTCTGCAACACAGTGCTATCTCTTTCCGGGTCTGATTTTACTTCAGTGCATAAAAACATTTATTGACTGTCACCTAACAGACATATGCACCATTTAAGACAAACAAACAAAAAATATCCTTTTTCAAGATCCCACTGTTCTGAACCCTGGCAATCTCTAAGACGGTATTAGTCAAGCTGTGGTCCATGGGCTGGCAGAGCTCTGCAAGACATCACAAGATTCAGCATTTTGTTTTATGAAAAACAAGAAAACCCAAATACTACATATACACATTCCCATGCAGCGGGCATTTGACTGTGCCTACTGGTGGATAGTTCTTGTCTGTGTGAGAAATAAGTTCCGGTCCAAATGAAATAGGCTCAGGCAGAATCCTCTGTGAAGCACATTTTTATTCACGTTCTTGCAAGAGCGGGTGACCTAGCAAGTAGGCACACTTCCAGTTCTTGAAACACACCTTTTTATTTCCAAATCCCGGCTGAATTTTTCCCTCCCCTGTTTCCCATTGGTTAGGTACTCCAGTGTAGGAATGTGTCTGAGAGAAAATGGTCACGTGAGCCAGCCTCCCTACTATGAGAGATTAGATTAAGAGCAAAACAGGTGGTAGAAGATGGAATTAGTACATGGGAAAAACGGGAACTGAGAAGGTAGAAAACATGTTGTGCTAATGACTAAGTAATTTACTATGTATGTGAATTCTTGTAACCAATCTGATCTGTGAATGAACTGCATGGACAGCGCGTGAACAGAGACCGTAAGCCAATCATATAGCTGCTGCTAGCGCGTGCTCTTATTGCCTGTCTATATATACTCTGTGAAAACTTGAATAAAGGGAGAACGATCATACTCATATTGAGACTCCATCGTTACTCCGGGTCCGTCTCCCACTCCAACACTCCAGGGTTCACAGTCTGCCCGAGGCGCCTAAAATTCTTCCCGCATGTCCTGCCTCTGTTTACTTCTCCTTATGCTACACCTAAAGGGATTATCTGACTAGTTTATTTCTTTCCTTTTTGGTAAAAGATTGTTCAATGTCATTAGCCCTGGTTAAACGTTTGACTACCCTTCTAGACACTAATCCAGTAGGAATCAGTTTGTCCTTTTGTCTGTGTGATGAGAGATGTTCTACAAGCCTTTGCTGGAGCCTCTTTGTCTTAGTCATTCCCTTATCGTTTCACCTCTGATGGAAACGGCTTTTCTCCTCTGCAAAAGCAATACCTGCCTTTCTTACATCTGGAACTGAGGAATTCATTAAGGTTCAACTCACCACTGAATATTCAAAAGTAGACTCCAATTTTCCACCAAAACCTAAAAGGTCTTTTCAAAATTAATCACCATCAAGAAAAAAAAAATCATATTGAAAATAAGTAAAAGCACACTTACATTGTGTACAAGAAAGGTGAAATTACAGAGACCTATACAAAAATAGCAATCTTGTTGGCTCACCTCTTTTGACTGTAAAATGGCATGGTACCAACATTGTGGCAAAGGAATATTACAGTTTAGTTCCATAAAGGTCCTTATATTCTGGTCACCTTTATAGTGTCCAAGAAGCCTCAGACATGTTGCATTAGACAATATCATCTCTCGCATTTTTTCTCTTACTCTCCCTCCAGAGTCACTTAGCCTTTATTGCAAATCACAGGTGAATGGATAGCATCTTATTCAAAATAAATACAAATAAGTGCTCAAATCTTTTTATAACCAAATAACAAAGATGGTAAACCAACTGTCTTGCTTAGCTACAATACATGCTTCTTGTAGTTTTTATTCTGCAAGGATAAATCTTAAATCATTATAAGTAACATTATTAATAAAAAAATTCCCTTTGGTGTCTTTATCTCAGATTCTGGGGAAAACATAAAATTATGGTTCTGTTTGGTTTAGAATATTATGGTTTTGGTAAAGATAAAAATCTGTAATATAAACATATTTGCCAATGTCTTGACAGTAAGTAAAGAAGTGTTTCATATTAAAGATTTACCTTTCATCTGACAGTCACAGTTTCAGTGGTGCTGATCTCTTTATTCTCTTTTCTGGCGAAATTCCATTTCTTAAAATAACAGCCGCCTTTTTGAGATGACTGTGTTATCATTACCCTGGTAATCTCACTTTGAGATTTCACACTATTCATTTGAACACGAATACAAATCTGCCTTTTGATCATCTTCTTTTCCTCTGTTCAAACAGGCTTCTGATTGCCCTGGCTCATCACTGAGGGGGCTAATGCTGAAGACAAAACCAGCTGACATCCCACAATGTCATTCACCAAACTGCATGCTCCTCTCTAGCAACAGCTACTGTCAAGGAGGTTAGGAAATGGTCACAGCATCTCACTGTTAAAATCCTCCAGCCATTATCCACATACTATTTTTAATCTGTACTTTACATCAAAACATAAAAAGGGAAGCTGTAAATCTTTTCAAATCTCATGCCCTTATGCATGAGCATTGTTTGGAAACAGAAGAGAATGCCTTTTTGCTTACCTATTTGTAGCTGCTGGTTGGTACCTTTATAGTGCAAAATGTTCTTCTCTGAGCATGATTTATTTCTATTTTAACAGCCAATTATATGTTTCATATCTATGTCTTTGATTTCATGGTTTCTTTGTGATTTAGCTTAATAAGAGGTACTGTAGTTTCACAATCAACCTTCAACAAACCTATAGGAGTACTACTCAAAAACGTATTTTCTATTTTATTCCAGTCTATTGTCAAAAACTTTGTGGATAACAACATATGCTCAGGAGCTGCTTTGTAGTTTTAAAGGAAATTTTGTTTGCATTATAGAAGTGCTGCATACTGGGAACATGATATGCTTGCTGTTCACTCCTTAAACCATACAGGGAAGTGGGAGAAAGTAATCTAGTGCATATTTAAGCAATATCAGTTTCCTTGTACTGTGCTTTTGTCCCATGTAGCTATTCAGTCTCAGCAGGGGTTTATATACAAAGAGATGATGCAGTTTACACAAAAACGCTTCCATACTAGTATTGCTATGTAAGGGGTGAACAGTTCTCTTCACCCTTTTCTGGTTTGCTGTAACTCCCTCTGCCTTTAAAATGTCTTCAGAGACTTTAAACAGTGCATGAAAGGTCACTCACAATACAAACAAGCACTAAATTTATCTCCATTGTCACATTTCTTGATCTGTTTAATATGCCAGAGAAGGGTGACATGGATGCAGCTGCTCACTGCAGTAGCAAGTTCTCATGCTCTGCACATGACATCACGGACGTGCAGTAGCAATCAGTAGCTGTACAGACATGCTTCTATAGCTCTTTTCATCTTTCGGGTACTTTACAAACACTCGTTTATTACACCTCAGCATACTATTCTGAGGTATAAGTCAACTGCTGTGAAAAAGGAGAGCTGTTACACATCAGAAAAAAGGGAAGAATATATTACAGAGCACACGGGCAATAAACGTGGTTGCAATGTAGGCTGTTTCTGAGTGTTAGAATTTGCTTGTCTATTTTACCTTACGTAAGATGTTTGAAACTTTTCTTCCCCTTTTATGATGCTGTGCTTTCACTGTTTTTGTACTTCTTGTCCATAATATAGGGCTCAAGTTTGCAAGCCTTCCCTGTCGTGGGAGTCCATTCCAGGTGCAGAGGGTCTCACTTCCCTCTGTGCTGATGTGCAGCACTGGCCTACAGAGCTAACTAGCACCATGTGGCACAAGCTGGGCAAAGGCAGTCAGTCAGGAGTCAAAGAGCTATTATGCTTTTATCATCTCTGCCAAGACAGTTACACATCACTCCTAACACAGGCCTTTGTTTTGCAGTGTACCTCAACCCTAACCAGGTGAACATGAAGAAAAGAACAGCCACAACAACAAAACCAACAGAAAGAAAAATAAAACGGGGTTGTCATGGTTTGGGCTGGCCTGGCCTGGCCGCTAAAACGAATGACAGATGCTCTCTTTTACCTCTCTCCCTTTCAGAGTAGGGAGGGCATATCCCTTCAGAGGAGAGGAGAGGAGAGGAGAGAAAATGAGAGACTTGTGAGTTGAAAAGAAACTAAACTACTGTAATGAAATATTAATAATAAAGTAATAAAAAGAAAAGATAACAATATTAATAAAATAATTAAATAGATACAATATATACAAAATCATATCAAGTTCCCAGGATGATGATCACATCACAAGCAAGGACTGGGAAAGGCACCGGACTCAGGGACGGACAGGAGCTGAACTTAGGAACTGGATTCTGGAATGCACAGACCAGGATCAAAGGCAGACGAACAGACAGAGTCCTCCTCAGATGCCAGCCATTGAAGAAAGAAACTGACCCCTTTGATCCCTCAGGTTTTATACTGAGAATGACGCACATGGGATGGAATACCCTGTTGGTCAGTTTTGTGTCACCTGTCCTGTCTGCTCCTCCCCACAAGTGCAACCCCTTTACACTTTTCCACTTCTGACCTTCCAACATGGCACACAACAAAGTTAGCTGACCTTGGTTGTTACAGCAATAAGTATAAGCAGGAGCATCTCTGCATACCATTCCTTGGTATTCACTATAAATATCAGACGTTATCTGCTAGAAGCGGACACTGAAAAATATGCCGTTAATTTCAGAGAGTTAGAAGAGGCTTAGCTTAAAAGTAAAATTACTGAAGAGAAAATTGGTTCCATTATACCTCAAAGCAGGACAAGGGTATATGCAGAAAAATAGAGGATGCCTATATCCCTTATAGGTGGAACCCAAGGAAATTTTTTTTTCACTCCTTCCTTTCATCTTTTAATTATAGGCTCTCCATTTAGAACCCATTTTTGTGAATTTATCATTCCCAGTTGCTATGGAAAATCCTTGATGCTTCTCCAGGGTAGGTAGCAGAAAGTGAGAGTGTCACAAATCATTTGATCGGAAGCTCACTGGGGCAATGCTTTTCTTCCCTGCCTACCTGAAGAGTATCTGTAATGCTTATGGGCACTGTGCAAATATTAACAAATCAGCTAAGGATTTCTGAGCTGGCTGGAAAATGAGGAACAATACAAATAAGAAGCAGGGGAGGTAGAAAATGCATGCGAATCAACCTATACTTTCTGGTCCATAGGTCCCAAGGCTCATTACCTTTGAAACTTTTGCTTGCACTTAAGCGGCACTCTAGCTTCTTTCTCAGACATGGAAGCAGGGTCTGCCATCCACAATTTAATGAGCCTCAAGGAGATCAAAAGAACCAAGTGTGTAAGGGATAATAGAGGATGGTCCAAGTGAGACACAACGGAAAATTACTAGTTGAACCAAACCCAGTATACGTGCTGAGAGAAAGGACCTCAGTACTGTTGCTGCAAAAACTCTGTGTGTATCCATGAGAACCTGACCTTCAAAGAAGAAAACAACAAGAAGGGAGTGCAACAATGTGGTCGCATATCAGAAAGATGCTGTTTAGCAAAGCCGGATCATGAGCCTGGTGGGGCTCACTGCATGCGCTGGCCACGTGTGCAGCGACTCTAGCCTGTACTTTTCCACTCAATCTAGTGCAGGATATAAGGGGGCTGTCTCAGGGCAGAGAGAGAGAGAGACATAAGCGCACTTTGAAGATACAGGGGACACCCTGAAGACACTGTGCCTACCCAATGTGGCTCCTCCTTATCCTGCTGCTTGGCAGCGCTACTACGATCTATGGGATGGTAAGACTCTCTGAAGTAACTTTTGGGACATTTAGGAACTGCTTAGCAAGGCTTCACAATAAAGCTGAGTTAACTTTTTTTTCTTTGTGTGAGCTCTGGTTTGTACATTGGAATCTCTCCAAAAAGAACCGGTTACACCAAGTGAAAGAGATTCCAGTTGTCATCTTAAAATAAATTACTTCTGTATTTGTTTATAATTCTTTATCTTATAATTATTTTTCTTCCAGTTTTATAGATATATTTTTGATGGATGTCTAGGAAAGGGCAGCACTGCTGCTTATTGAGAGATGAGGAAAAGCACTAATACGCCTTTTATGATCAAAGTAGTATAAAGTAATGTTTATCATATATTGCTTTTCATCTTCAATATGCATGTATTAACCCTCAAAACATTCTCATGAGGTACATAAGATAAGGTGTACCAAGTTTATATGGCAAGGTTTTGGTAGCAAGGGGGGCTACAGGGGTGGCTTCTGTGAGAAGATGCCAGAAGCTTCCCCTATGTCAGATAGAGCCAATGTCAGCCAGCTCCAAGATGGACCTGCTGCTGGCCAAGGCTGAGCCAATCATCAACGGTGGTAACACCTCTGTGATAAGATATTTAAGAAGGGGGGGAAAGAAAAAACTTCAGAACAACAATGGAGAGAGGAGTGAGAATATGTGAGAGAAACAGCCCTGTAGACACCAAAGTCAGAGAAGAAGGAGGGGGAGGAGGTGCTCCAGGCACCAGAGCAGAGATTCCCCTGCAGCCCATGGTGAGGCAGGTTGTCCCCCTGCAGCCCATGGAGGTCCACAGTGGAGCAGATATCCACCTGCAGCCTGTGGAGGACCCTACATCAGAGCATGTAGATGTGCCCAAAGAAGGCTGTGACCCCATGAGAAGCCCACACTGGAGAAGGCTCCTGGCAGGATCTGTGACCCCATGGATAGAGGAGCCCACGCTGGAGCGGGTTTGCTGGCAGGACATGTGACCCTGTGGAGGACCCACACTGGAGCAGTCTGTTCCTGAAGGACTGCACCACGTGGAAGGGACCCACTCTGGACCAGTTCGTGAAGAACTCACATTGGGGAAATTCATGGAGGACTGTCTCCCATGGGAGGGACCCCACACCGGAGTAGGGAAAGAGCATGAGGAATCCTCCCCCTAAGGAAGACGACAACATGTGATGAACTGACTGCAACCCCCATTCCCCGTATACCCTATTCCTGTGCCGCTCAGGGGGAGGAGACAGAGAAATCATGAGTGAAGTTGAGGCCAGGAAGAAGGGAGGGGTGGGGGGAAAGTGTTTTAAGAATTGGTTTTATTTTCTCATTATCCTACTCTGATTTGATTGGTAATAAATTAAATTAAATTTCCCCAAGTTGAATCTGTTTTGCCCATGACGGTAATTGCTAAGTGATCTCCCTGTCCTTATCTTGACCCATGAGCCTTTCATTATATTTTCTCTCCCCTGTCCAGCTGAGGAGGGGAGTGATAGAGCAGCTTTGGTTGGCACCTGGCACCCAGCCAGGGTCAACACACCACATAAGGTCATCTTCATTTTCTATGTGGGAAAAAAACATGTCAGAGAATTTTACTGCCTTGTGCATGAGAAGACTACACTGAAGATCAAAATCAGCAACAGTTTTTCTGAGTAGGGAAGAGAAGTACAGGCAAGTTAAATGATCAGAGCAATGAGAAGCTTGTTTCTTATCATTCCCCATCAGTGAAAATTGTAATTATAATATCTGGGGTGCCAGAGGGAGGATTTTTTCCTCAGAGGAGGAGAGGTTAAACTGAATATATATTGAAAAACTATTAAAAGGAGCGTACATTTGGCAAAGGAAAAATTCAGAGAATATTCCTATCATGTGACCAAGAACAAAACTTGAGAGTAAGTAGTCCTTGCATGCATTATGAAGCAGTCATTGCTAATAGGCATGAACACTACTTTTTGTTCTGCAGACCTTACGTTCCTTCAGCAGAGGGAATGGTTATTCAGTATTCACTTTGTTATTTCTTACTCCAACATACATTTTCATCCCACCATTGGTGCCAAATATTCAACTGAAGAAATACAAATATCTTCAGGGGTTTTCCCCAGAGGCCCTCAGCACCGCCAGTTTAAAGAAGGTGTGCCTTGGGCCATCAGTCAGAGACCAACATTAGTAGCTACAGCACAGACTTCTGTCACTTGAGCTACTTTGCAGACATTAGAGGCAGAGGTAGCCACATATTCTGCAGCTATGTCCCTGCTGCGGTGCAGAAGCAATCAGTGGCACAACCTTAGTCCTGCTCTCTGGGTGTGTACCATTACATCTTGACTCTTCATCCTTCCTTCCTTAAGAAAGACCAGGCACTGGGGCAAGGAGGAGGTCAGAGTTTGCTGGAAGACCTCTGATCCACCTCTCAAAGCCAACTCAGATGCCATACCCGAAACCTTCTTCCTCTCTGTGCCTTCCCACACTCCCAAAGGAAAAGAAGACTCAGTCTAAAACAGAAACTGCACTAAGAAAAAAAATGGTCCACATGATGCTTATTCTACAAATTAAAGACAAAACTGAGGTTGAAGCTACTCATGGGAAAGCCAGCCTCAGTTCTATCACTTGTATATGGGCTGAATGTGCCCATATGAAAATATTCTAGAAGCAAATACAGTTGGGGCAGCTTTTAATTTCTCTACATGAGATGATGAGGAGAGTTACACTGAGTGCAACCTCACTGAACAAACACAGCAGGAAAACCACGTGTGACATGTCACCATTATTTTAATCCTGAGACCAAAGTAGCTCCTCTCAAATGCAAACATATATAATTTAACAGCTCTACAGACCAAGATTATTTCATTCATATTGTACATAAAATAAGTTTTTTTCCATTAAAATTAGAGTGAAAGCTGAATGTTTATGTATACTACTTGGAAGTCAGAAGTATTTCCCAAAACAAACTCAAATCTTGCTAAAAGCTAAAGTGACATCATACTTTGGTCATTGCACAAAGCCATAGTTAAAACCGGATATATCAATGAAATATTCATGGTGTTACCGCTTTCATATACGTCCTGAGAGACCATTATTGATAATCCCTGGCATTTAGTGACACCTAGTGGTATTTTCTTGAGTAGGAAAAGCACATTCAGTGTTAATTTATTAAATGTTAGATGTCTATGTTAGAGGAATGGCTCCTCTGAACATCCTATGGCAGATTTCCTCTCTATCTTCCTTCTGCTTTCTCAATCCCACAGGAAGCTGAGACTGTCAATAAGAACCACACACTTTATAAATGAAAGAATGAGTTCATAAAATACAGGAATGGGGAAAAAAATGGTTGTTCCATCCATGGATCAGACCCCCACAGATGTCTGGGAATGCATTTCAGCATCCTCGGAAATCTCTGTGCAGAGAAACACAACACATTCTTCTGAGGTCTGGACTAGGACCTAAGTGGTACAGGACTTTTGATATAAAACTGTGGTCAATCATTACATGTCTTTAGGAATACACAACAGGCTGCTTTATGGACTTGTGGTGGTTCTCAAAGTTTCTTCATCTTCTGATATTTTTCCCTTGCACTAGTCTTTTCTATGTCCCTTGCCACACTTGACATAATCTCCTGTTTCTGGCATCTAGTTAATCTTTAATTCATGCTAAAAATACATCTTCCCTGCCTAAATAAAGGGCCTTTTTGAGCAGGTGTCATTGAGATAATAAACACAAAATCTAAGCCTCTCAGCAGGGTGCCAGGGGCTGGGTGGGATGCAGGGCAGCCCTGGGCCTGGCCAGGTGAGGAGTCTGTGACTCCGCACCCTCAGGGTGAGGAACCATGGCTGGTTCCTCATCCCAACACACAACACGGGCTACCAAGAAAGTGTCTCAGAAAAGGCAGCTACAGGGCTTGTCCAGACCCTGGTGAAAGAGGACTGTAGGGTTTGACCTCCCGGTCGAAGGCTGCTGTTAAAAAAAGCTGTGGGCACCCAGACAGAGGCCCCGCGCAAACATATGGACGTCCAGGCCTCTGGCTGTAGAGAGTGCCAGAGCCTGGCACTTGCGACGGAGGGCAGCAGAGACAACACCTGTGTCAGATGCGAACAGGTAAATGATCTGCTCATTCTGGTGGCTGAGCTGAAGGAAGACGTGGAAAGGTTGAGGAGTATCAGAGAATGTGAGAGGGAGAGTGACTGGTGGATCCACTCCCTGAGAGAAAGGGAACAGGGTGAGGCCCCACACAAGTCAGAGGACCCCCTCCCCTCTTGTCACCAGACAGTAGGAGGGGATCTCAGAGAAGAGGGGGAACGGAAACAGGTCCCTGCTCGGGGAAGCAGGAGAATCCCCTCCCACCTTCCCAGTTACCTTTGCAGAACAGATATGAAGCCCTGCAGGAGGAACTGGCTGTTGGAGAGGAGGATGATACACCCAGGCCAGAAACGTCAGAAAGACCAAGTTGCCATGGACCCAGCATCACAACTGTCTCCAAAAGGAAAAGCAGACGGGTCATTGTTGTGGGTGACTCTCTATTGAGGGGGGCAGAGGGGCCAATATGCCATCCAGACCCACTTCACAGGGAAGTCTGCTGCCTCCCTGGGTCACGGGTCAGGGATGTGTTGGACAAACTTCCGGCCCTAGTAAACTCCTCTGACTATTACCCCCTCTTAGTATTTCAGGTGGGTAGGGATGAAGTGGGTAGAAGGAGCCCAAAATCAATTAAAAGAGATTTTAGAGCCTTGGGACGGCTGCTTAAGGAATCAGGAACGCAAGTTGTGTTCTCCTCTATCCCTTCAGTGGCAATCATGAATAAGGAAATTAACAGGAAGAGGCAACAGGTCAACTCATGGCTCCAGGACTGGTGTCATCAGCAGGGCTTTGGGTTTTTTGATCACAGGCTGTTATATGAGTCACCTGGCCTGCTGGTGGCAGGTAGGATGCACCTGTCCCAGAAGGGGAAAAGAATTTTGGGGCAGGAGTTAGCAAGGCTCATTGACAGGGCTTTAAACTAGATATGAGGGGGGAAGGGGAGATAACTGGGCCTGTCAGGACTAAACCCAAGGGAGGCATGCCAGGGCTTGAAGGATGGTGGACTAGTGAGGACTCCCACTCTGCCATTTCATTTGAGAGAAGGGATAGATGTTTAGAAATCATGGAAGCACCTGGGAGGGGTCTGGTAGGAAATGGGGCCCACACTCACAAAAAGGTGCTGGAGTCATTAGCTCATCTGAAGTGCTTCTATACCAATGCACGCAGTATGAGCAACAAACAGGGGGGGCTTGAAGCCATGATGCACCAGGAAAACTATGACACAGTGGCTATCACAGAAACGTGGTGGGATGCCTCACACGACTGGAGTGCCACAATCAATGGCTACAAGCTCTTCAGGAGGGATAGACAGGAAAGGAGAGGCGGTGGAGTGGCCCTGTATGTTAGAGAATGCTATGAGAGCTCGGAAATCAAGTATACTGATGATGGGGTAGAGAGTGTTTGGATTAGGTTAAGGGCCGATAAAGCTGATATCGCTGTGGGAGTCTGCTATAGACCTCCCAACCAAAGCAGTGAGGTGGATGAAGCTTTCTATAAGCAGCTGGGGGGAATCTTGCAGTCACTTGCTGTTGTTCTTGTGGGGGACTTTAACCTCCCGGATATCTGCTGGGAATACAACACAGCAGAGAGGGAACAATCCAGGAGGTTCCTGGAATGTGTGGAAGATAACTTCCTCACACAGCTGGTAAGTGAGCCGACCAGGGAAGGTGCCCTCCTGGACCTGCTTCTTGTGAACAGGGAAGAACTTGTGGGGGAAGTAAAGGTTGGTGGCCGTCTAGGGCACAGTGATCATGAGATGATCGAATTTCTAATTCTTGGAGAAACAAGGAGAGGGGTTAGTAAAACTGCCACCTTAGACTTCCAGAGGGCAAACTTTGACCTGTTCAGAAGACTGCTTGACAAAATCCCTTGGGAGGCTGCCCTGAAGGATATAGGAGCCCAGGAAGGCTGGACATACTTCAAGAGAGAAGTCTTAAAGGCACAGGAGGAGGCTGTCCCCGTGTGCCGAAAAACAAGTAGGTGGGGAAGGAGACCAGCCTGGCCAAATAGGGACCTTTGGCTGGACCTCAAGAACAAAAAGGAGAGTCTATGACCTTTGGAAGAAGGGGCAGGTCTCTCATGAAGACTATAAGGATATAGCAAAGCTATGCAGGGAGAAAATTAGGAGAGCCAAAGGGCAGCTAGAGCTCAACCTAGCTACAGCTGTTAAGGATAATAAAAAAATGTTTCTATAAATTCATTAACAACAAAAGGAGGGTTAGGGAAAATCTCCCTCCCTTATTGGATGCAGAGGGAAACACAGTCACAAAGGATGAGGAAAAAGCTGAGGTGCTCAACGCCTACTTTGCCTCAGTCTTTAGCAGTGGAACTAGCTGTTCCCTGGGCACCCAGCCTCATGAGCTGGGAGACAGGGAGGGGAAGCTGAATGAGGTCATCACAATTAAAGAGGAAGTGATCTGTGACCTGCTACATCACTTGGATGCACACAAGTCTATGGGACCGGATGGGTTACATCCAAGAGTGCTGAAAGAGTTGGCAGACGTGCTTGCCAAGCCACTTTCCATTATCTACCTGAAGTCATGGCTAACTGGGGAGGTACCAATGGACTGGAGGGTAGCAAATGTAGCGTCCATCTACAAGAACGGCAGAAAGGAGGATCCGGGAAACTATAGGTCTGTCAGTCTGACCTCGGGAGCAGGGAAGGTCATGGAGCAGATCACCTTGAGTGCCATTACAAGCCATATAATGGACAAGCAGGGAATCAGGCCTAGTCAGCATGGGTTTATGAAAGGCAGGTCCTGCCTGATGAACCTGATCTCCTTCTATGACAAGATGACCTGATTATTGGATGAGGGAAAGGCTGTGGACATTGTCTACCTAGACTTTTGAAGAGCATTTGACACTATCCCCCATAGAATTCTCATGGGAAAACTGGCTGCTCATGGCCTGGATGAGCATACGATCTGCTGGATCAAGCACTGGCTGGATGGGCGGTCCCAAAGAGTGGTGGTCAATGGAGTTAAATCCAGCTGGCGGCTGGTCACAAGTGGTGTCCCTCGGGGCTCAGTGTCGGGACCATTTCTGTTTAACATCTTTATTGATGACCTTGATAAGGACATAGAGTGTATCATCAGTAAGTTTGCAGATGACATGAAGCTAAGCGGGAGTGTTGATCTGCATGAGGATAGGGAGGCTCTACAGAGAGACTTGGATAGACTGGATCAATGGGCCAATGCTAACGGGATGAGGATCAACAAGGCCAAGTGCCGGGTCCTGCACTTGGGCCACAACAACCCCATGCATCGCTACAGGCTTGGGGAAGTGTGGCTGGCAAGCTGCCTGGCAGAAAAGGACCTGGGGGTTCTAATTGACAAGCAGCTGAACATGAGCCAGCAGTGTGCCCAGGTGGCCAAGAGGGCCAATGGCATCCTGGCTTGTATTAGAAATAGTGTGACCAGCAGAAGGAGGGAGGTGATTGTCCCCCTGTACTCGGCACTGGTGAGGCCACATCTCGAGTATTGTGTCCAGTTCTGGGCACCTCAATACGAGAGAGATATCGAGGTGCTGAAGCGAGGGCAGAGGAGGGCAACAAAGCTGGTGAAGGGCCTGCAGAATAAATCTTATGAGGAGCGAATAAAGGAGCTGGGACTGTTTAGTTTGAGGAAGAGGAGGCTGAGGGGAGACCTCATCACTCTCTACAACTACTTGAAAGGCCATTGTAGAGAGGCTGGTGCTGGTCTCTTCTCACAGGTAATTAGTGATAGAACAAGAGGGAATGGCTTCAAGCTGCAGCAGGGCAGGTTTAGGCCGGACATTAGGAAAAAATTCTTCACAGAAAGAGTGGTCAGACGCTGGAATAGGCTGCCCAGGGAGGTGGTGGAGTCACCATCCCTGGATGTGTTTAAGACTCATTTAGATGTGGTGTTAAGGGATATGGTGTAAGGGAGAACTTTGTAGAGTGGAGATGATGGTTGGACTCTATGATCCCAAGGGCCTTTTCCAACCTAAATGATTCTATGGTTTGCCTCACCTGTGTGTCGTGGTTAGGTCCTGGTTGGCCAATGACAAGATGACAGATGCTCTCTCCCACCTCTTGCTCCAAGGAGAAGAAAAAGAAATATAAAGAGATTTATGAGTTTAAAAAACTAAACTACTTAAATGAAATATTAACAATAAAATAAAAAGGAAATAATGAAATAGATACAACGCATACAAATATATACAAAACCATATCAAGCTCCCAGGGAAATGTCACTGGCAGGCACCAGGGAACTTCGAGGCTGGACTCAGTGATGAACGGGAACTGGATTCCAGATCTTGATTCAGGAACCCACAGATCAGGATCAAAGGTAGATGAACTGACACGGTCCTCCTCAGATGTCAGTCACTGAAGAATGCAAGCCATTGAACAAGAGCCAACCTAACACCTTTGATCCCTCAGCTTTTATACTGAGCATGGCAGATGGGATGAAATACCCTATTGGTCAGTTTTGGGTCACCTGTCCTGTCCACTCCTCCCCACAGGTGCAACCCCTCCACAGGGTAAACCACCAAGTCCATTGATGGATCCCCTGGTGTTAACTAACCAGGTAGCTTGTGCTAAATGCTTGTCCCAGTATTTAAAGATCCCACGACCCATTGCTTTCAGGATAGTTTTTAGCAATCCATTGTACCGCTCAATCTTCCCAGAAGCTGGTACGTGATAAGGGGATATGATATACCCACTCAATGCCATGCTCTTTGGCCCAATTACCTATAAGACTGTTTTTGAAATGAGTCCCATTGTCTGACTCAATTCTTTCTGGAGTACCATGTCGCCACAAGACTTGCCTTTCAAGGCCCAGGATGGTATTCCAGGCAGTAGCATGGGGCACGGCATAGGTTTCCAACCATCCAGTGCTTCCTTCCACCATTGTAAGCACACAACTTACCCTGATGTGTTTGAAGGAGTGTGATATAGTCAATTTGCCAAGCCTCCCCATACTTATATTTCAGCCATCGTCCCCCATACCACAAAGGTTTTAACCTTTTAGCTTTCTTGATTTCGGCACATGTTTCACAGTCGTGGATAACCCGCGCAATAGCATCCATGGTTAAATCCACCCCTCGCTCACGGGCCCGTTGATATGTTGCATCCCTTCCTTGATGACCTGAAGTGTCATGGGCCCACCAAGCTAAAAATAGCTCACCTTTATGTTCCCAGTCCAAATCTGTCTGGAAAATCTTAGCTGCCTTGTCCACTTGCTGATTGTTTTGATGCTGCTCAGTGGCATGACTCATGGGTATGTGGGCAACTACACCGTGTACCTTCACGACTAGTTTCCCTAGCCAGTCAGCAATATCTTGCCATAATTCAGCAGCCCAGATGGGTTTACCTTTGCGCTGCCAGTTGCTCTGCTTCCACTGCTTTCACCACCCCCACAGAGCATTGGCCACCATCCATCAGTCAGTATAGAGTATTGGCCACTTTTCTCATTCAGCAATGTCTAGGCCCAGCTGGATGGCTTTTACCTCTGCAAATTGACTGAATTCACCTTGTCCTTCAGCAGCTTCTGCAACTTGTCGTGTAGGACTCCACACAGCAGCTTTCCACCTTCGATGTTTTCCTACAATCCAACAAGACCCATCAGTGAACAGAGCATACTGTTTCTCATTATCTGAGATTTCATTATACAGTGGGGCTTCCATTGCATTAGCAATGTCAATTGTAGCATAGCACTGGGCTGCCTTTGACTCCAGTTCATGCTGCAGTTCTAGCATGTCTGGCACAGCAGCACTCAGTGGTGGTGTGACTTCATTCAGGCCACCAGAGTCTACTGTTAGTCGCCAGTCTCCATCAGACTTTTACACTGGCCATCTAGGGCTGTTAAAGGGTGAGGGAGTCTTGCTGATCAGTCCTTGGGTCTCCAGCTGACAGATCAGGTTCTGGATGGGAATCAGGGAGTCTCAGTTAGTGCGATACTGGCATCAAGGCACCATGGAAGTAGCAATTGGCACCTGCTGTTCTTTAACCTTCAGCAGTCCCACCACAGAAGGGTCATCTGAAAGGCCAGGTAAGGTAAACAGCTGTGTGATATCCTCAGTCTCTCCAGCTGCTATACCAAAAGCCCACCCATACCCTTTCAGGTCTTTGAAATACCCTCTCTTGAGGTAGTCTATGCCAAGGATGCATGGAGCATCTGGGCTAGTCACAATCGGGTGCTTCCTCCCCTTTATTCCCATTCAGGCTCACTTCAGCCTCCAATACAGTCAGTTCTTGAGACTCGTCTGCCACACCAGAAATAGTAACAGATTCTGTCCCTCTGTGATTCAATGGCAATAGGGTACACTGTACACCAGGGTCCACAAGGGCGGTATATTTTTGTGGCTCTAATGTGCCAGGCCACCAAATGCACACAGTCCAATAAACTCCGTTATCCCTCTCCTCCTCCTGGCTGGATGCAGGGCACCTCTAATGTTGAGGACGACATCTACAATTAGCAGATTAATTCCTATCCAGACCAGAGAACTGCTTACCATGGACTGGAGCAACCACCCTCCTGCAAAAATTCTTTCTGCTATCTGCTTTACATTGCAACTCAAGCACTCGTGCTTTTAGGGTGGCAGTACATATTTTTTTTGTCCTATTTACTCACGTCCTCTCCACAGTTGCAGAGGCAAAGCCCCAGGAAATCTTAGAGCAGGTCCTGTTTCTCTTGAGTCAGTCTCATAGGAGGGCATTTTTTCTTAATGACCGAGATGTGCGTCCATTCAGGGGAAGCGTGGGATATTTTTTCTCTATCCCAGACAGTTTTTCATTTTACTTACTATTGACTCATTTTGCTCAGCTATTGTCTTGGTCATTTCCTCTATTTTCTCAGTCATTTTTTTCCCCACAGCTGCCAGTGAGGGGATGAGAGAGACTGTCTTCGTACTGTCATACCGTGCTAGCCACTTCATTTACAGTTGGTGCATCAGCATCGGATCCTCCCCAAACCATTGTTGATGATGTATGAGAATACATCGATGGTGCAATCTTGTCCCGGTTTGAGGTAAAACAGAAACAACTTTCTGTTCAGTCATTTTACTTCTTAGCTAGGCCTCTCCTAACTCTCTGAAATTAACAGCATGTTGTGCAGAAAACAGTTCGTTCTCAGAGTGATAACACCAATGTTTACAGTTTGAGCCAAGGAATGGTATGCAGAGAGGCTCTTGCTTATACTTATTGCTATAACAACCAAGGTCAGCTAACTTTGTTATTTGCCCTGTTGGAGGGTCGGAAACGCATAGAGGGGTCCCACCTGCAGGGAGGAATGGACAGGACAGGTGACCCAAAATTGACCAACAGGGGTATTCCATCCCATCTGCCCCATGCTCAGTATAAAAGCTGAGGGATCAAGGGGTCAGCCCTCTCTTCAATGGCTGATGTCCGAGGAGGACCCTGTCTGTTCATCTGCCTTTGATCCTGATCCATGGGTTCCTGACTCCAGCTCTGGAATCCAGTTCCCACCCATCGCTGAGTCCAGCCTGAGACTTCCCCAGTGCCTGCCGGTGACATCATCCTGGGAGCTTAATACGGTTTTGTATATACTGCATCTATTTCATTATTTCCTTTTTGTTTTATTATTAATATTTCATTAAAGTAGTCTAGTTTCACAGAATCACAGAATCTTCATGGTTGGAAAGGACCCTTAAGATCATTGAGTCCAACCAAACAACCTACAATCTCTGCCACTAGAGCATGCCCTGAAGTGCCACATCTAGACGTTTCTTAAACACCTCTAGGGATGGTGACTCAACCCCCTCCCTGGGCAGGCTGTTCCAGTGCCTGACCACTCTTTCAGTAAAGTAATTCCTCCTAATATCTAATCTAAACCTCCCCTGTCACAGCTTCAGACCATTTCCTCTGGTCCTGTCATTATTCACCTGGGAGAAGAGGCCAACACCCACCTCTCTCCAACCTCCTTTCAGGTAGTTGTAGAGGGCAATGAGGTCTCCCCTCAGCCTCCTCTTCTCCAAGCTAAACATGCCCAGCTCCCTCAGCCTCTCCTCATATGACCTGGTCTCCAGACCCCTCACCAGCCTGGTAGCTCTCCTCTGGACATGCTCCAGCACTTCAATGTCCCTCTTGTACAGAGGGGCCCAGAACTGAACACAGTACTCGAGGTGAGGCCTCACCAGTGCCGAGTACACAGGCACGATCACTTCCCTGCTCCTGCTGGCCACGTTATTCCTGATACAAGCCAGAATGCTGTTGGCCTTCTTGGCCCCCTGGGCACACTGCTGGCTCATGTTAAGCTGGCCGTCCACCAGCACCCCCAGGTCCTTTTCTGCTGGGCAGCTTTCCAGCCACTCTTCCCCGAGCGTGTAGCGTTGCTTGGGGTTGTTGTGACTGAAATGCAGGACCCAGCACTTGGCCTTATTAAACCTGTTATTAATTTAAGTTATTAAACTTATTAAACCAGTTGGCTTTGGCCCATCGATCCAGCCCGTCCAGGTCCCTCTGTAGAGCCTTCCTACCCTCAAGCAGGTCAACACTCCCACCTAGTTTGGTGTCGTCTGCAAACTTACTGAGGGTGCACTCAACCCCCTCATCCAGATCATTGATAAAGATATTCAACAAAACTGGCCACCAAACTGAGCCCTGAGGGACACCACTGGTGACCGGCCGCCAAGAGGATTTCACCCCATTAATCACAACTCTCTGGGCACGGCCATCCAGCCAGTTTTTAACCCAGCGAAGAGGACACTTGTCTATGCCATGATTCGCCAGCTTCTCCAGGAGAATGCTGTGGGGGACGGTGTCAAAGGCCTTACCAAAGTCCAGATAGACAACGTCCACAGCCTCCCCCGCATCCAGAAGGCAGGTCACATGGTCATAGAAAGAGATCAGGTTGGTTAAGCAGGACCTCCCTTTCCTAAACCCATGCTGGCTGGCCCTGATCCCTTGGCTGCCCTGCACTTGCCGTGAGAGCTCACTCAAGATGATCCTCTCCATGATCTTTCCTGGTACCGAGGTCAGGCTGACAGGCCTGTAGTTCCCCGCATCCCATCACATTAGCCACCCTCCAGTCATCTGGTACCTGCCCTGTTGACCAGGATTGTTGATAAATGATGGAGAGAGGCTTGGTGAGCTCTCCCGCCAGCTCCCCGAGCACTCTTGGGTGAATCCCATCCGGCCCCATAGACTTATGTGCGTCTAGGTGCAGAAGCAGATCATTGACTACTTCCTCCTGGATTATGGGTGGGTTGTTCTGCTCTCCATCCTTATCTTCCAGCTCAGGAGGCTGAACCCCCTGGGGATAGCTGGTCTGACTATTGAAGATGGAGGCAAAGAAGGCATTAAGTATCTCAGCCTTCTCCTCGTCCTTGGTTGCAACTTTCCCCCCCCGGCATCCAGTAAGGGATGGAGATTCTCCCTGGCCCTCTTTTTGTTGATGTATTTATAAAAGCTTTTTTTGTTGTCCTTAATGTTAGTGGCCAAGTTGAGCTCCAGCTGGGCTTTTGCCTTCCTAATTTTCTCTCTGTATAACCTAACGAGATCTCTGTACTCCTCCTGAGTTGCCTGTCCCTTCTTCCAAAGGTGGTAAGCCCTCCTTTTATTCCTAAGTCCCATCAGAAGTTCCTTATTCATCCAGACTGGCCATTTTCCCCGCCCTTTAGACTTGCGACACTTGGGCACAGCCTGCTCCTGGGCCTTTAAGATTTCCTTCTTGAAGGGCGTCCAGCCTTCCTGGACCCCTTTGCCCTTCAGGACTATCTCCCAAGGAACTCTCTCAACCAGTGTCCTGAACAGGCCAAAGTCCGCCCTCCGGAAGTCCAAGGTGGAGGTTTTGCTAACCCCCCTCCTTACATCACTACCAATTGAAAACTTGACCATAAACCCAAGACGACCTCCGACCACCACATCTCCCACTAGTCCTTCACTGTTTGTGAACAGTAGGTCTAGCGAGGCACCTCCCCTGGTAGGCTCGCCTACCAGTTGTGTCAGGAAGTTATCTTCCATGCACTTGAGGAACCTCCTAGCCTGCCCGCTCTCTGCTGTGTTGTATTTCCACCAGATACCCGGCAGGTTGAAGTCCCCAACCAGAACAAGGGCTGGCGATTGCGAGACTTCAGCCAGCCGCTTATAGAATACTTCATCTGTCTCCTCGTCCTGGTCGGGTGGTCTCTAGCATACTCCCAGCACAAGATCTCCCTTATTTCCCTTCCCCTTCATCCTTACCCATAAACACTCGACTTTATCATCACTGGAATCTAGCTCTATACAATCAAAACATTCCCTAATGTACAGAGCCACACCCCCGCCTCTCCTTCCTTGCCTGTCCCTTCTGAAGAGCTTATAGCCATCCATCGCAGCATTCCAGTCATGACAGTCATCCCACCACATTTCCATGATGGCAACTACATCATAGCTGTCCTGCTGCACAATGGCTTCCAGCTCATCCCATTTGTTGCCCATGCTACGTGCATTCGTGTAGATGCACTTGAGCTGGGCTACCGATTTCACCACCATCCTTGGCCCTTTATCCCTAGGCTCACTACTAGTGAGCCTGGTTTCTTCTAAACTCATAATTCTCTTTATCTCTCCTCCTCCTCTCTGTGTGCAAGAGGTTGGGGGAGAGCATCTGTCACCAGCCATTGTCCAATTCAGCCAAAACCACGACACTGCAAACTTCCTTAGCAAAGATCATTTGCATGGCATTTCATCAGGGTCTACATTCACCCGTCAGTCACCATAAGTCACCTCTCACACAGCCAGTTCCCTCAAGTACTTGATACCTTTTTCCATGCTGGTCCATTTGCTCGGACAGCATTCAATGTCCTTTACAGCTGACACCAGTCACCTCCAGAGACTGAGAGTGTTTGTCTTTATCCCAATTGCTTTAGCAATACCTCCTTCTCTGGCCAGATTTCCACAACTGCCTAGCTTCTCTACCTTCTAGATCTATGGCATCAGCTCCATTGTCCCAGCACTGGAGCAACCAGGAGATAAGCATCTCCCCTTCATGATGACTGAAGTCCTTCCTTATATTTTGCAAAGCCTTCATAGAGAAGGATTTAATGATTATCTCTGCATCTGAGCCATCCTGCTGCATTGACACTGCCTGAGAAGGACCCTTTTTTCCTTTGTCTGCTTCAGAAGGACTCTCGTGCTCTCTGGCATGAGCTGGTCTTTGTCACAAGGGGCAAGGGAAACAAGCTGATTTCTTCTTCTCTTTTCTGATCACCAGGGCACCTTGTACCAGTTCTGTTGGAGTTTGTGTTCCAGCAGTATTCATTGAAGCAGATGGAGTAGTGACAGTAGCAGCTGTTGCTGATACAGGGGGAAGCAAAGGCATGGCCAGTGGGGGGTAGCTTGGGGAGTTGTTTGTGTCTGTGCCAGCTGTGAATTGGCCCATAGGATACAAGTAGCAGTAACACATTTCACACAATACCCACTCCCGCACTGATGTTTAACACAAAACCATCCCTGCAACACATTCAGGAGAACCTGCAACAAAATCACAATCTTTTGAGAGTAACATTCATTTTCTAAACAGCCCAAAAGGTATCTGTCCTCTAGCTCTTTGACATTAGCATTAAAGGGCAAGATAAATCTTTCCCATGTGAATCCAAAAGTGTAATTAGTAATAGAATCCATCATGTGATGTCCAAAATTTGCAGGAACAGCCATTATCCAAGTAATCATATTATACATCTGAATACCAAACCATACAAAAATAGCACATTTAAACCACCACCTACAAATACAAAGAGCAAGTAAACCATGCAACACATTCAGCAAGTTCAGCAGCATTGTATCTATTTAATTTCAAGCAATGCTCTCTAAAGGAATGATATAACATTTTGCTTAGGAACAACATTCCCTGAGCAAGCTAGAAGCTTGTGCCCTACATGGGGCACCAATAAATCTGTCATGGTTTTGTCCAGTGACAAGACAACAGATGCTCTCCCCCACCTCTTGCTCCAAGGAGAGGAAGAAGAGAGATAAGGAGATTATAAGTTTAGAAAAAGATAAACTACTTCAATGAAATATTAACAATAAAATAAAAAGGAAATAATGAAACAGATACAATATATAAAAACCATATCAAGTTCCCAGGGAGATATCAGTAGCAGGCACTGGGAAAGTTCCAGACTGGACTCAGTGACTAATGGGAACTGGATTCCAGATCTTCATTCAGGAACCCACAGATAAGGACCCAATGAACTCACAGGGTCCTCCTCAAACATTAGTCATCAAAGAAAAAAAGCCCTCAAAGAAGCCAAGCCATTGAAAGAAATCTAACTTAACCCCTTTGGTCCCTTTTATACTGAGCATGGCAGATGGGATGGAATACCCTATTGGTCAGTTTTGGGTCACCTGACCTGTCCACTCCTCCCCACAGGTGCAACCCCTCCACAGGGTAAGCAACCAAGTCAGCTGACCCTGGTTGCCACAACAAGAAGTAAGAGCAAGAGCCTCTCTCACTGAACAGAAAGTTGGCTCTGCTCTACCCCAAACCAGAGCTCTGGGTCATACCCTCACACTCCAGCAGCTAGGCAGCATGGGTGGAGGGGGTCACCCAAAGCTCAGCAGCAACAGAGCACCTATTTTTGAGTGTGAAATATCTAAAATCCTATGCAGAATTAATTCTTGTAGGCTTTGATAGCAGAGCCTACATTTTCAAACTTGGGCTTCTGCGGTTTCATGAAGTCCTTAATTTGACAGCTGTAGGACTGATTTTCAGAAGCAATAAGTCAGTCAAGACTGCGTATAGCTGTCTTCCTAAGGACTGGGTACCTGGCTTCAGGAAGCCAGATTTGAAAATGTCATCATACTGTAAGAAAGGCAGGTATTGCTTTTGCAGAGGAGAAAAGCCGTTTCCATCAGAGGTGACATGATAAAGGAATGACTAAGACAAAGAGGCTCCAGCAAAGGCTTGTAGAACATCTCTTATCCCACAGACAAAAGGACAAACTGATTCCTACTGGATTAGTGTCTAGAAGGGGAGTCAAACATTTAACCAGGGCTAATGACATTGAGCAATTTTTTTACCAAAAAGGAAAGAAATAAACTAGTCAGATAATCCCTTTAGGTGTAGCATAAGGAGAAGTAAACAGAGGCAGGAGATCCAGGAAGAATTTTAGGCGCCTCGGGCAGACTGTGAACCCTGGAGTACCTAACCAATGGGAAAAAACAGGGGAGGGAAAAATTCGGCCGGGATTAGGGAATAAAAAGGTGTGTTTCAAGAACTGAAGGTGTGCCTACTTGCTAGGTCACCTGCTCTTGGAAGAACGTGAATAAAAATGTGCTTCACAGAGGATTCTGCCTGAGCCTATTTCATTCGGACTGGAACTTATTTCTCACAATACCTTTCATATTTTCTTGCAGCCAAATTGAAAAATTCAGTTGTCTGCAGAACTCCAACTCAAGTTTGATAGCTTTATTAATCTCTGTAGAGGTTTTATGTTTTTGCTGTTGTAACAATTTGATATCTACGTGTCTGGGAAATTCAGTTGTAATAGCCTTTATGAGCGATTCAATTATATAAATAATTATGTTACTGTTATATAGTATAAACCACAAGTAGACTTAGATATGGAAATGAATGAGAAATTTTTGACAGCACTTTTTCTCTGAAAAATGTTAACACATAAGAACATTTTGTGGAACTAAACCAGTTTTGACTAACCTTCCCGTATAGAAGGGAGTGAAGAAGGATGGGAACACAAAAACTAAGAGTATTCAAAAGCTGATTAGGAGGGCACTCTGCTGGGTTCTGTGTATGACTTGCTCTCTACTCCAAACCACACTTGACTTTGGTTCATGGCTGTCACCTTTCAGAGTGCCAGGACCATAAAGCTCCTCTGTGCTGGAGTGTGCTCTCATTTTAAGTTTTTCATAAGAATTTTCAAATGCTCTTTGTTTTGTCCTGATTATTAAAAAATGGGAACGCTTCTGTGAATATAAATAATTTTCCATTCACCTCTACTTAAAGAGCAAATATGTTTTTTTTAAGGAAGTATGTGTTAGAAAAGCCTAGGGTTTTATTTTATTCTATTTCAAAAAATGATTGTCTAATAGATGTTATGGAAAGAGAAGTTTAATGTAATTTTTCTATCAAAAAAGAACTATTCTCAAGCAGCTTTTCAACCTACACAGTGTGTCCAGACTGACAGCATTATGTGGACATAAGGGTTTCACAAACAAGACTTTTGCAGATAAAACAATTTCTGATCAGCACAAGGTGTTAAAACTATAACTTGACAATTCAAAACACTGATGGTTTCTATAACTGCTGTTGTGAATTATGGTCTGTTACGTGCAATGGGAATCAATTGCCTTTACTAGCAGCAGCAGTAGAAATCATGCAACTTCATTGTGCAGTACTCTCTGAAAAGGCATTCTCAAACAACAAATTTCTGGGTTTTGTCAGTAATTTAGAAATGGCTCAGATTTTGCCCTTATGTCATGGATTAATAAAAATAGGAAAACTTTCTTGGTATGATTTGCAAGTTTGAAGCTACAGTGAATTTCAACTCTTGCACCCTGTACCTTCACTTTCACAGAGACATCAAACTCCCTAGAGCCCCTAAAGAGATATGTCAACGTGAGCATCAGAATCTCCTTCAGCATTAAGTTTTGCTCTTTAAAGCATGGAAGGTGATGTGAGAGAACATATTTGTCTCTTTTGTCTTTCAATCTTTGAACAAACTTCCTTGAGGTGAGCAGATTAACTAGTACGGGATGCACATTAATTGCTTCTGGCCTGCACTATAATTTTCACTTTGTAAATTACTTTTAATGAAAAAACCCTTTAAATAAGTTGTAAGAAAGTAATGTAAAGAAATGTGACCTTTCTTAGATTTTTCCCTCTAGTAACAACTCCTTCTTTCTTGTGCTAAGCTTATCCAGTACCATGAGTGAGAACTTGATGTACAAAGATGTACAAAGCCTACACTACTCAGAAACCTATCAAAGTTTCAGATATGTGATGTGCGTGTTATTTTTTTTTTCTTACTCTTCATGATTCAGTGAAGAGAAAAGGCATTACTGGTTTTGTGTCACAGTGAGGCACTGCCAAGTTTAAGCAGTCTTCACATAACTGAGCCAGGTTTTGTATGGAAAAATCAGTGAAGGGGAAGTCAGAGGGATGAGATCTTCTACTTTCCACCAAGGTGGGATCACTGCAGAAGGGCTTACAGCCACATGATTATTCTACCTTTGGCCTATCAGCAACAGCCCCAGCTCCACAACTAGCCCGTGTGTGGTGCTTGGAGCATGGGTTTTTAGATCCAGATGACAATACTCCATCCCATTCACTGTGGCTTACACAGGACCGTGGGCATTGCTTGAGTCATAATTGCTTTTAATGCTAATAATTTCCTAGTCAGTGGAAAATTCTAGGTACTTTGATAACCGCAGATTAGGAGGGACTGAGGAAAACAGCGAACAGAGAGCCATCGAGAGCTGGTATGAAATATTAGACATAAGTTAGATTTTGCATTTCACTACCTATCTATGTTTATTGACTAAGAGATATCATTAAAGACCATTCCATCTAGTAAAAATTATTGAATTGTGAATACCTATGTGCTATGCATTTGTGATGCCACTTGTAATGTCATATAATAAAATTAAGGAAATCCAGACTGTCTTTATTGAGCTGTGCAATGGAATGATTGCATCAAATGATGCTTCAAGTTCTTTTTATCATATAAAGTCTGTTGTGTTTGGAGAGAATATTGCTAATCTCCAAGTTGTCATTAAACATGGAATTAGAGTGCCATTGCCACAATCACTCCAAATACAAGGGATTAAACATAGTGTTTTGCAAGATTGTATTCCCCTCTAATGAATACTAGAAAGGAATAAAGAAAAGTGATTTTTTTTTTATTTCTTTATAATTCTGCCTCTACATTATTCCAAAAGGGAAAACAAATTAGACACACAGATGTTTTCTCCCAACAAGCTCTCAGAGATGCATGGTTGTGGAATAGCTTTCCATAAAGAGTAATGGGAATCAGAAACAACTAGTTTTAAGTTGGAGCCTGACCAATTTGTGAACAGGATAACTGCAAATGCCTTTGACAAGACTGGAAGTGGTGATTCAGAAGCTCTCTTCTTTCCTGAACCTGCCCTGAACCACTGCAAAGTATGTTATCCCAAAGTGGCAGCACTTGCTTTGTCTGTGTATGTAGCCATACATGATAGAGAATCAGATCCTTTAATACTTGCATTGTTTTACAGGGAAAATATATCTTTTCTGTGTGCTTAGACCTCATGTTTTATATCCATCTTCCTCTGAGTATTCAGAAAGAACTGAAAGATCTAGTAAGTGACCCACAGGCAGTCCAGCTCACCTCTCACTCTAGCTTTTACTTTGCCACTAGTCCAGTTCTGTGAATAGCAAACTGCAATTAAGCATTTTTCTTGAGTGCAGTTCCACCTCATATGCAGCAACCCTTTCTGTAACCTTGAAGGTGTGTCCTTCATATATTTCTCATATCCTTCTCAGCTGAGCACCAGAATCTACATATTGACCAGATATTGTTTTGTTGTCAAGAATCAGCATCTGAGGAGGAAATGGAGCACTAAACCATTTATGTTAATTCATTATGTAAATAAGAAAAACCCACAAAGATTAGATCCAAACTTCCCCAATTTCAGGGTTGCTTATACCCTCTTCAGTTTAGTTTTACTTTTTGGCGTATCATTTCACTCTTAATATGATTTCTATTTTTATTTCATGCTCCCTCCATGGCCTTCCCTCCCTTTATGAAAAAAGGAGCTTGAAATTATGGTAATTATGTGGACTTTTGCTGGCTCATGCAGCCACTTTCACCTCATGTTCCTTATCACATTGCTTTAAGGTTCTTGCTCAGAACCCATTAAGTTAACCCACCAACATTTGATAGATGTAAACTCATCCTTTTTCCCTCAGAAATCAGAAGAAAGTCCTATGAAACTTTTCAAAGTAAACTTCTTAAACTGGAGATAAGTAGATTTTGCATTCTTGAAAATGGGAAAGGGAAATTTGCAGAGGGCAGTTTGGCATTAGTGTATCATAAGGAAACCAAGTAGCTTTGCTTGAATTGTTTCTTTTTTATCAAAGATATCCCTTCATTTTTTTTGTCATTATGTTGATTTTGGGTTGGGTTGGGTTTTTTGTAATCAAAATGCATTTTATATATATAGATTAAACAGCAGGGCCATGCCTTCGCTGCTTTGTTAGGGGTCCTTCTGCAACTGTGCCACAGAGGTGCATAGTGCTGCTCCACACTTGGCTTGCAAGTGGAGGATGCTCGAGCTGCAAACTGCCCTGTACCCATGCAAGCCCTCTCTCCTCCGGATCCTTGCCACACAATTGCAGACAAGTCCAAATTCTGACTTCTCAATGCCATTCCACTCTCCAGCATCCAAATCAGCCTCGCTGTGCTGGGATGTCATAAGATTCAGAGAATCTGTCAGTTTAGACCCAGCCTGTCACACTCCTTGGCTGACCACTGAACCACACTTCAACTCATAAATGAAATGACCTTTTGTGATCATCAGGCAGAGACTTTACCCTGACACCTTTCCTAGCCAAAGTGAGATAAAGTAGGAGCGACAGCCTAAGCAAGTGTTTTTCTTCAGTGCTATTTAATTAGCAGCAAAATCTCAGAGAATCAGACTGTACAGAGACAGGCTACTGAGATAATCAGGAAAATTGAATATTTATCATGTAATAATAGACTAAAAAAGAATTACTTGTTTAAATCTAGCAAAACACAGGCTGATAATCAGTATGGGGGAGGAAAGAAAATATTTAGAGTAAAGTAGGCACAAAAACTTACAAATATAACTCATCCATGAATAAATATAAAGCTGGAAGCTAAAAGGAAGTCTCACCAGGGACTGCTAAATTCAGGAACATCCTCCAGTATGAGTGGTGAGGACAAAAAGTCCACTTAAAATGGAACTAGTTCAGTTTGCAACAGAGATTGCAAGAAGTTACCCATGATAGCAGGGCATAAAATTCAGGCAGCCACGACACCCCTGGTACTTCTGTTTTCCTAGCAGCAAACCTAAGCTGGAGGCTAAGTGTGAGTGTGAATATTCATACTGTGTTAAAAAAAAAGCCAAGAAATTCACAAGTTCACAGAGTTTATGGACAGACAGACATTATCTGACTTATTGCAGTTGGACTGGATGATCATTGTAGGTCCCTTCCAACTGAACTATTCTATTTCCAAATGGGTTGTGTGAGTAATCTATTGGCATTCAAATCAAAACAAAAGTTGCAAAAAAGTTTGGTTCAGATCTATATTCTTATCCAGGCATACAATAAATCTGGATCTACTGCACCTGGATTGCAGCATAAAGGAATACTAGCCACTCTAGACAGTAAATTAGCTTCATCGGGGGCCCAACTTAAATGCCTCTATGCAAATGCATGTAGTATGGGGAATAAACAGGAGGAGTTAGAGACATGCACGTGCCTGCAGGGCTATGATCTTATCGGCATCATTGAGATGTGGTGGGATGGCTCCTATGACTGGAGTGCTGGAATGAAGGGATACAGGCTCTTCAGGAAGGACAGGTGGGGGAGAGGAGGAGGGGGTGTCACCCTCTATGTCAATGAACAGCTGGCATGCATGGAGCTCCACCTGGGGATGGATGAGGAGCCAACTGAGAGCTTATGGGTCAGGATTAATGGGAACACAGGGGCAGGTGATGTTACAGTGGGGGTCTGCTACAGGCCACCTGACCAGCAAGACCAAGCAGATGAGGCCCTCTATAGACAGATAGGAGCAGCCTCACGTTCGCAAGCCCTGGTCCTCATGGGGGACTTCAGCAACCCCAATATCTCTTGGCGGGACAACGTAGCAGAGCATATGCGAATCCAGGAGGTTCCTGGAATGCGTCAATGATAACTTCCTTCTCCAAGTGATAGAAGAGCCAACGAGGAGAGGTACCACCCTCACCAACAAGGAGGGGCTGGTGGGGAACGTCAAGCTCAAGGGCCCAAGAAAGCTGGATAATATTCAAGGATCACCTCCTCCAAGCTCAGGAGCAATGCATCCCAACAAAGAGGAGGCCTGCATGGATGAACAAGGAGCTCCTGGACAAGCTCAAACTCAAAAAGGAAGCCTACAGAGTGTGGAAGCAAGGACAGGTAGCCTGGGAGGAATGCAGAGAAATTGTCTGAGCAGCCAGGGATCAGGTTAGGAAAGCTAAAGCCCAGATAGAATTAAATTTGGCCAGGGACATCAAGGGCAACAAGAAAAGCTTCTATAGGTATGTTGGTGATAAAAGGAAGACCAGGGAAAATGTGGGCCCTCTCCAGAAGGAAATGGGAGACCTGATCACCCAGGACATGGAGAAGCCTGAGGTCTTTTTTACCTCGGTCTTCACCGGCCAGGGCTCTAGCCATACTGCCCAAGTCGCAGAAGGCAAAGGCAGGGACTGGGAGAATGAGGTACCGCCCACTATAGGAGAAGACCAGGTTCGAGACCATCTAAGGAACCTGATGAGATACATCCGTGGGTCCTGAGGGAACAGGCAGATGAAGTTGCCAAGCCACTAGCCATCATATTTGAGAATTCATGGCAGTCTGGTGAAATTACCACTGTCAGGAAAAGGGGAAACATAACCCCCATTTTTAAAAAGGAAGACCCAGGGAACTACAGGCTGGTCAGTCTCACCTCTGTGCCCGGCAAGATCATGGAGCAGATCCTCCTGGAATCTCTGCTAAGGCACATGGAAAATGAGGAGGTGATTGGTGACAGCCAACATGGCTTCACCGAAGGCAAATTGTGCCTGACAAATTTGGTGACCTTCTATGAGGGGATTACAGTGCTGGTGAATAAGGGAAGCGCAACTGACGTCATCTACCTGGACTTATGCAAACCATTTGACACTGTCCCGCATGACATCCTTGTCTCTAAATTGGAGACACATGGATTTGACGAATGGAACACTCGGTGGATAAGGAATTGGCTGGATGGTCTCACTCAAAGAGGTGCGGTCAATGGCTTGATGTCCAAGTGGCGATCAGTGACGAGTGACGTTCCTCAGGGGTCGGTACTGGGACTGGTAGTCTTTAACATCTTTATTGGTGACATGGACAGCGGGATTGAGTGCATCCTCAGAAAGTTTGCCAATTACACCAAGCTGTATGGAGCAGTCAACACGCTGGAGGGATGGGATGCCATCCAGAGGGACCTGGACAGGCTTGAGAGGTGGGCCTGTACAAAACTCATTGTTATGGTTTGAGAAAACCCATAATAATTTATTGTCATTTAGACAATTATTCTATCACCTGATGGCCCCTCCCCACCCGGAAAGGGGAATTGAGGAAAGCAAGGAAACATGAGGGTTTTAATAGGATTTAATAGGATAAGATGAAATAACTAACAATAATACTAAAGAACCAGTATTAATCCCAACACTAATATAAGATATACAAGAATTATACTCAGCCAATTATATCACTAGGAAGCTGTGCACTCCCAGCAATGGACATGAAAATGATGGACACTGTGAGCGCAATGGCTTTGGGAGGAAGGGAAGACCTCAGGGGTCTGGCACCAGGGAAAAAATTCTCTGGACCACCGCCATCAAGGGAGGGAGAAACTACGCAGCAAACTTTATAATTTATATCGAATGTGACGTTCATGGTATGAAATAATCCTGTTGTCCAGCTTGAGTCAAGTGCCCAGGCCTCGTTCCTCCTCATCCTTGCACCTGGCAAGGCTCGAAAACATTGAGACCTTGAATCCCACATACCCTAGCTGGCTATAAAGTAAATATTTCCACAAATTCAGGCACTAGAGTCTTCTAAAAATGCAGTTTTCCCCAGCATTAGAAGACAAATTAGTCCTGTGTCACTCAACCCAGGACACTCATGAAGTTCAACAAGGCCAAGTACAAGGTCTTGCATGTGGGCCGGGGCAATCCCAGCACAAATACAGGCAGGGCGGAGAATGGGTTGAGAGCTGCCCTGAGGAGGCGGCCTTGGGGGTGCTGGTGGATGAGAAGCTCAACACGAGCCAGCAATGTGTGCTTGCAACCCAGAAAGCCAACCATATCCTGGACTGCATCAAAAGAACCATGGCCAGCAGGTCGAGAGAGGTGATTCTCCCCCTCTACTCTGCTCTCGTGAGACCCCACCTGGAGTACTGTGTCCAGCTCTGGGGCCCCCAACATAAGAAAGACATGGACCTTAGTGCACCCTCAGTAAGTTTGCAGATGACACCAAACTAGGTGGGAGTGTTGATCTGCTTGAGGGTAGGAAGGCTCTACAGAGGGACCTGGACAGGCTGGATCGATGGGCCAAGGCCAATGGTATGAGGTTTAATAAGACCAAGTGCCGGGTCCTGCATTTCGGTCACAACAACCCCAAGCAATGCTACAGGCTTGGGGAAGAGTGTCTGGAAAGCTGCCCAGCAGAAAAGGACCTGGGGGTGCTGGTGGACGGCCAGCTTAACATGAGCCAGCAGTGTGCCCAGGGGGCCAAGAAGGCCAACAGCATTCTGGCTTGTATCAGGAATAACGTGGCCAGCAGGAGTAGGGAAGTGATGGTGCCTCTGTCCTCGGCACTGGTGAGGCCCCACCTCAAGTACTGCGTTCAGTTTTGGGCCCCTCGCTACAAGAGGGACATTGAGGTGCTGGAGCGTGTCCAGAGAAGGGCTACAAAGCTGGTGAGGGGTCTGGAGGACAAACCTTATGAAGATACCCCAGAGAGAATTTCCTGCCATTATACCACAAACAATACTGTAGCACTAACTGTGATGCTGCAATAAAGAGAAATTGCCTGTCTCATCTAATCATAGAATCATATAATGCATTGGGTTGGAAGGGACCTTTAAAGGTCATCTAGTCCAACCCCCCTGCAGTAAGCATAATCATATTGCCTCAACTCATAAATACTCTAGCTGACACACTAGGCAAAAGTCTGCACCCACACTTAGGGAGATCTAGCATCGCATCAGTGTCAGTGATGAGACCCCAAATCTAGTCTAGTATAAGCAGAATTAGTACACAACTGTTCTTAATAAAATCAGTTTAGTTTTCTCCATTTTTTTTCTTCAAAGGAATTTTCATCCAAATATATAAATTGTTGGTTCTTCTGCATTCTGCGTTGACTGTCTAGTTTATTCAGTGACATTTATGCTTCATCTGTACTTTTGAAACCTCCAGGGTAGAACTCTGTATTGGATTTACGTGGGAAGGTTTTGATGGGGGAGGGGCAGACTACACAGTTGGCTTCTGTGAGAAGCTGCTAGAAGCTTCTCCAAATCCAATAGAGCCAATGTCAGCTGGCTCCAAGATGGACCTGCCACTGGCCAAGGCAGAGCCAATCAGCAATGGCAGTAGCACCTCTGTGATAACATATTTAGAGGAAAAAAAACTGTAGCGGAACAGCAGCAGCAGGAGAGAGGAGTGAGAATATGTGAGAGAAACAACTCTGTAGACACCAAGGTGTCCTGGTTTGGGGCAAAGCAGAACCAACTTTCTGTTCAGTGGGAAAGGCTCTTGCTTATACTTGTTGCTGTGGCAACCAGGGTCAGCTGACTTTTGGTTGTGTTATCTCTTTTTCTGTTGGAGTATAGCAGGCTTCAGATCCTCTGTATCCCCCACTCCAAAACCCTAGGGGTCGACCTCGAGTCTCCCCTGGTGCTTTCTGCCAGAGGCTCCAGGTAGGGCCGTTCTCCCCGGCTGCGGTGTAGAGCACATTTTTAACATCTTGTCCCGCCCGGACTGGCCCCAGGGCCACTGCATGGACTATTTCCTGTTTGATTTGTTCAAAAGCTTGTCGTTGCTCAGGACCCCATTTAAAGTCATTCTTCTTCCGGGTCACTTGATACAGAGGGCTTACAATTAGACTGTAATCTGGGATATGCATTCTCCAAAAACCCACAATGCCTAAGAAAGCTTGTGTTTCCTTTTTACTAGTTGGTGGAGGCATAGCTGCTATTTTGTTGATCACATCAATTGGGATCTGACAGCATCCATCCTGCCATTTTATTCCTAAAAACTGGATCTCCTGCGCAGGTCCCTTGACCTTACTTCGTTTTATGGCAGAACCAGCTTTCATAAGGATTCGGACTATTTTACTCCCTTTCTCAAAAACTTCTTCTACTGTGTTTCCCCATACGATGATGTCATCAATGAATTGCAGATGTTCCAGAGCTCCAGAGATATCCAGAGATTGACAGAGCTCAGAGGGTCGTGATTAGGGGCACAGAGTCTAGTTGGAGGTCAGTGACAAGTGGTGTCCCCCAGGGGTCAGTACTGGGCCCAGTCCTCTTCAATATACTCATCAATGACCTGGATGAGGGGATAGAGGGCACCCTCAGCAAGTTTGCTGATGACACAAAGCTGGGAGGGGTGGCTGACACACCAGAAGGCTGTGCCGCCATACAGAGAGACCTGGACAGGCTGGAGAGTTGGGCAGAGAGGAACCTTATGAAATTCAACAAGGGCAAGTGTAGGGTGCTGCACCTGGGGAGGAATAACCCCCTGCACCAGTACAGGTTGGGGGCTGACCTGCTGGAGAGCAGCTCTGTGGAAAGAGACCTGGGAGTCCTGGTGGATGACAGGATGACCATGAGCCAGCAATGTGCCCTCGTGGCCAAGAAGGCCAATGGCATCCTGGGGTGCATCAAGAAGAGTGTGGCCAGCAGGTGGAGGGAGGTCATCCTCCCCCTCTACTCTGCCCTGGTGAGGCCGCACCTGGAGTCCTGTGTCCAGTTCTGGGCTCCCCAGTTCAAGAGGGACAGGGAACTGCTGGAGAGGGTACAGCAAAGGGCTACCAAGATGATGAGGGGACTGGAACACCTCTCTTATGAAGAAAGGCTGAGGGATTTGGGTCTCTTCAGTCTGGAAAAAAGACGGCTGAGGGGGGGATCTTATCAATGCTTATAAATACTTAAAGGGTGGGTGTCAGGAGGATGGGGCCAGGCTCTTTTCAGTGGTGCCCGGCAACAGGACAAGGGGTAATGGGCACAAACTTGAGCATAGGAAGTTCCACCTAAACATGAGGAGGAACTTCTTTACTTTGAGGGTGGCAGAGCACTGGAACAGGCTGCCCAGAGAGGTGGTGGAGTCTCCATCTCTGGAGACATTCAAAACCCGCCTGGACACGTTCCTGTGCAACCTGCTCTAGGTGACCCTGCTCTGGCAGGGGGGTTGGACTAGAGGATCTCCAGAGGTCCCTTCCAACCCTATGATTCTATGATTCTATGGGGGCAACTGATATTGGCACTGGTTGGTTCCCTGGTTCAGTGGCAGTGACTGCCACCGGGGTTGCAGTAGCCGCAGTGTCTGTCACAGGGGTTGCAGTAGCCGCAGTGACTGCCACCGGGGTTGCAGTAGCCGCAGTGTCTGTCGCAGGGGTTGCAGTAGCCGCAGTGACTGCCACCGGGGTTGCAGTAGCCGCAGTGTCTGTCACAGGGGTCGCAGTAGCCGCAGTGACTGCCACCGGGGTTGCAGTAGCCGCAGTGCCTTTCACAGGGGTTGCAGTAGCCACAGTGTTTGTCGCAGGGGTTGCAGTAGCCTCAGTGCCTGTCAGTCTGGTTTCCATCTCTTCCCCCTGAGGGTGCTGCATAACACTGAGCAGTGCCTGGTAGATACTGGCCAGGGCCCAGCACAGTGCGGTGAGTTGTGCCTCTCTGGAATAGCCACAGCATTTTCCCTTCAGATATTCTACTACTCTATCAGGGTCCTGTAATTGTTCAGGGGTGAAGTCCCAGACCATTGGAGGTGAGAAGCTCTCTAGGTACCTGCCCATGTTCTCCCACATGCCCTGCCACCCCTGACTATCCAGCCTCGGAGCAGATCTCTGGGTGGTAGTCTTAAATAGCTGTTTAACCCTAAAGAAGACCTGGAACATATTCAGGAGATGTAATGCTAGGAACATGCTGGTTTGAGTATCCCAAGGATATTCAAAATTCTCAAAAGCTGTCATACCTGACCCGAAGGAGAAAAGGGAGGCAAAAGAGCTGGGGAAAGTGTCCCCCCCTGTTTCCCCCACAGACTGGGTGTAATTATTAATAAATTCTGAGAGATGGTGCCCAAGGTACGGGCAGGACAGCAACACCACATAAACGCCCCAAAGTAACTGTCTGAACAGTGATGTTATCATATCATAAACCGATATCGCACAGGACAGCAGAATGATAATCCTCATCCCTCTCCCAGAGGTGATAAACATCATTGCAAGGAGTACATAAGCCATATAGGAATTTACATAACACAGCCATGAGAACAAACCAAGCAACATGGTGACCAGCGACTATTTACCTAATGAAATAAATGCATACAACAAATTGGTTTTTCCAAGCTCTAGTTGGATTCTGTCGTTATCTCAACCCTTCGAGCCCCATGTTGGGCGCCAAAAAGGACTGTCGTGGTTTGGCCTCAGACGGCAACAAAGAACCACGTGCCGCTCGCTCGGGCCTTCCCAATACGGGAAGAATCGGAAGAAAAAAGGTAAAACTCATGGGTTGAGACAAAGGCAGTTTAACAGAACAGCAAAGGGAACAAGAAAACAGCAACAATAACATGGACAGAGGAATATACAAACACCATTATGGAACTGCCCCCCCCCCCCCCCCCCCCCGCAGCTCAGAGTGGGCATGGCTCAATGGGATGGAATACCTGCCGAGCCTGGGGAGAATTAACCCTGTCCCTGCCGGAACCAGGACAGCGCTCTTGCTCTCTCACTCTCTTGCTAACAAGGTGTCTCTCACTGATAAGGACTCTCTCTTGCTCCACGGTGCCTGCATCCCCTGCTTGCATGCTTCTGCCTGGGTGCTGCTTTGGAGATTCCCTGTTCCATGAGGTATCAAGATTAAATTTGTTCTTTGTCTTTCATCTGCAGTTTTGTGGTTGTTCCTGCGTCCTGCCGGCATCAGCTCATACAGTTGCCTTAATCACTCAGTGAGCTCGAATAGGAAACCCAAATCATCCAGGAATTGTAGAAGTGATCACAAACTGGCCTGAAGGCAAAGACTTTGGAATGGCACCTGAGGAGGTGGTGACTCCTGCTGAGGAACCCCCACCATATAATGAAGTCTTAGATAATGAGAAACAGTATGCTCTGTTCACTGATGGGTCTTGTCGTACTGTAGGAAAGCATCGAAGGTGGAAAGCTGCTGTGTGGAGTCCTTTATGACAAGTTGCAGAAGCTACTGAAGGACAAGGTGAATGGAGTCAATTTGCAGAGGTAAAAGCCATCCAGCTGGGCCTAGACATTGCTGAAAGAGAAAAGTGGCCAATACTCTATACTGACTGATGGATGGTGGCCAATGCTCTGTTGGGGTAGTGAAAGCAGTGGAAGCAGAGCAACTGGCAGCGCAAAGGTAAACCCATCTGGGATGCTGAATTATGGCAAGATATTGCTGACTGTCTAGGGAAACTAGTCGTGAAAGTATGTCACGTAGATGTCCACATACCCATGAGTCGTGCCACTGAGCAACATCAAAACAATCAGCAAGTGGACAAGGCAGCTAAGATTTTCCAGACAGATTTGGACTGGGAACATAAAGGTGAGCTATTTTTAGCTCGGTGGGCCCATGACACTTCAGGTCATCAAGGAAGGGATGCAACATATCAATGGGCCCGTGAGCGAGGGGTGGATTTAACCATGGATGCTATTGCGCAGGTTATCCACGACTGTGAAACATGCGCCGAAATCAAGAAAGCTAAAAGGTTAAAACCTTTGTGGTATGGGGGACGATGGCTGAAATATAAGTATGGGGAGGCTTGGCAAATTGACTATATCACACTCCTTCAAACACATCAGGGTAAGTTGTGTGCTTACAATGGTGGAAGGAAGCACTGGATGGTTGGAAACCTATGCCGTGCCCCATGCTACTGCCTGGAATACCGTCCTGGGCCTTGAAAGGCAAGTCTTGTGGCGACATGGTACTCCAGAAAGAATTGAGTCAGACAATGGGACTCATTTCAAAAACAGTCTTATAGGTAATTGGGCCAAAGAGCATGGCATTGAGTGGGTATATCATATCCCCTTATCATGCATGTGGGTTCATTAGTAGGGGAAGAAGTTAAACCATCATTTTTGGGGTATGGGCCTGAAAGCTTTATTAGCTGGCTTTACTAGGAAATAATATAAAGGAAGTATGGAAAGTTTTGATGTCTTGTGTAGGTTCGATTCCTACTTTTCTAAGTCTTTCTTAGGAAATGAGAGGGCTGGTATACCTCTATATTCACTTTATTGTAGTGACCCTTTACGTTCAGGCACACTTCCTTAAGTAAGGAGGTAGGCCTGCGTAGCAGTTTGGTATGCTGGTGTGTCAAAGGCACAGTGCCAGTGTTAGGAAGTTTTTTCAGAGGAGGTGTATAAGTTGGTCGTAGCAGAATTGTGGGTGGGAAGCACAGATTCATAGGAAGCCCGAGGAAAGGAATAAGACTTTTGTGGCTAGGGCTATCGGAAATAATTCTCGTGGGAGGTGTAGTGAACTTGGGTTTAGGAATTAAATGGCAGTTAGTGTGTTTATTAGCATGATATTTGTGTACTCAGCTAGGAAAAATAGGTCAAATGGTCCTGCAGGATATTCTACGTTGAAGCCCAATACTAATTCTGATTCTCTTTCTGTAAGATCAAATGGAGCACAGTTTGTCTCAGCAAGCGTTGAAATATATCATGTTATTGCAAGAGGTCATGAGGAAAAGATAAGGTGTAGTGGCTCTTGGGTGGTGGCAAGGGTTGTTTAGGGTGTAGTTTCCACTTAATATAATTACAGATAGTAGGATGATGGTTAATATTACTTCATAAGAGATAGTCTGTGCTACTGCTCGTAGAACACCAATTAGGGCATACTTTGAGTTTGAAGCTCAGCCTGACCATAAGATTGAGTATACCACTAGGCTGGACGTGGATAGGAGAAAGAGGAGGCCTAGGTTTAGGTCAGCAAAGGAGAAGGGGAGGGGAAGGGGAATTCAGATGGTGATTGCTAGGAGAAGGGCTAGTATGGGAGTTATGATGAAGAGGGAGAAGGAGGTAGATGAGCGGATTGGTTCCTTAGTGAACAATCTGATCCCATTGGCTACAGGTTGTAATAGTCTGAAGGGGCCCACAATGTTTGGGCCTTTCTGGGCTTGCATATAATTTAGGACTTTTCATTCAACTACAGTTAGGAATGCTATGGCAATTAAGATTGGGACTGCATAGGATAGGGATATGATAAGATAAGTTAGAGTGGGGGACTGGGCCATGGAGTGGGGCTAGGGAGAGGATTTGAACCTCTGAGTAAAGGGCTTAAGCCTTTTGCATTTACCGAGCTCTGCCATGCTAGCTAATCCTTTTCTAGGAGGGGTGGTGTGGGGTGTCCTTTGGTAATTTAGTTGGGTACATTACTTGGGGAGGGGGCGTGCTTGTAGTATTGGCCCCACTTTTCTGGTCCTTTCATACTGGGGAAAGTTTGTCATAGATAGAAACCGACCCGGATTGCTCCAGTCTGAACTTGGATCACGTAGGACTATTAATCGTTGAACAAATGAACCCTTAATAGTGGCTGCACCATTAAGATGTCCTGATCCAACATCGAGGTTGTAAACCTCCTCGTCAATGAGGGCTCTTAGAGGAGACTGCGCTGTTATCCCTGGGGTAGCTTGGTCCATTGATCAATTGTATTGGGTCTGGTTACTGTTAGTACATTGAGGGGTTGCTCTTGGTTAAGAGGTGTGGTCTTATTTTTGGAGGGCTTGTTTTTCTCCAAGGTCGCCCCAACTGAAAAGTGCAGGCCAGCATTTGGGAGTAGTGGGCCTGGTAGGTTTAAGTTTATGTGCAGTGGCCACTGATTTTTAAGTTCCACAGGGTCTTCTCATCTTATGTGGTTATTCCTGCTTTTGCACAGGAAGATCAATTTCACTGATTATCTGTAAGAGACAGTTAAGACCTCGTTTAGCCATTCATACAAGTCTCGATTTATGGGACAATTGATTGCGCTACTTTCGCACGGTTAGGATACTGTGGCTGTTAAATGTTGTGTCACTGGGCAGGCATCACCTTCAATACTTGGTTGGCTGAAGGCTATGTTTTTGGTAAACAGTCGGGCCTTGGGTTTGCCTAGTTCCTTTTACAGATTTTAATCTTTCTAGTAGGCACTCCTGAGTTGGGGTAACAGGGTGGGTTTAATATCTTAATCTTGTTGGAATTGAGATATTGGTTTCTTATCTGTTAATGTGAGGATGTAAATTTGTACTTGAGAGGGGAAGGTCCCTAGTTAGTCATTCTAGCATTGATTCTCCTATTGTTATAGGTTGGCCTGTTAATGGGAAGGGAGTCATGTTATCATTGGATTTTTACATACAGAGCTTTGACACACTCTTTATTGGTGGCTGCTTGAAGGCCTACAGTTCGAGTTGAGTAGTTATCCATTAGCGGAGGTTGTATTCTTTTTTAAAGGAGCTGTACCTCCTTGGAATTGCCCTTGACCCACTACATGGGGGTTAAGATTGGGTGTCTGTGGAGAAGGGTCAAGAGGGAACTTAGATTTGTTTCACAGGCAACCAGATATCACCCAGCTCGGTTGGCTTTTCACCTCTACTAGCAAGTCGTCCCACTCTTGCAACAGAGATGGGTTTGCTCATGGGTAGCTGCTTGCAAGTAGCTCGCTTGGGTTTCGGGGTGGCAAGCTTAAATTCGTTTTGCTTGGTTGTTCTTGCTAAATCATTATGCAAAAGGTACAAGGGTTTATCTTTGCTGTTTGTTGCTTGGTTTTTCATTGCTATTTCATCTTTCCCTTACTATACAAAATCTCTATTGTGCCAAGTGGGTCTTTTCTATCTCCTATACTAAGTTCGAAGAATGTTTTAGTTTGATGGTAAAGTGGATTTTTTATTGTCTCTGTTTGTGGGATGTGGTTGAGCTAGAGCAGGCTTCAAGATTATCTGGTAGGTGGCAGATATTTTTCAGGTGTAAGCTGAATGCTTTCATGTTATAGCTACATCTTGGTATGCTAAGTGCACCTTCTGGTACGCTTACCTTGTTACGACTTACCTCATCTTCAGCTGTGGAGATGTATTAGTTATGGTGACTTGTAGCTTGTGAGGAGGGTGACGGGCGGTATGTACATGTTCCAGGGCCAAATTAAAGGGGGCTCTATTGTCCCACTTTACTGCTAAATCTGTCTTCTGGGGGTGGTTTCACACCCCCTTCCATAGGTTTTCTACTCTAGAAAATGTAGTCCATTTCTTCTGCTCCATGGGCTATACCTCAACCTGTCTTACTAGCAGGTTTGGGCTATTGTGCTCACTATTGTACTCTCAGGGGAGGTGAGCTGGCGATGGCAGTATGTAGGCTGCTCTGGTGAGGGGCAGTCGGGTGTATCATGAGTTATCGATTATAGAACAGGCTCCTCTAGGTGGGTTTGGGGCACTGCCAAGTCCTTAAAATTTTAAGCATTTGTGTTCGTAGTTCTCAGGCGGATGCTTTGGTATGGCAAGCATCCAGATTTAGGGCTAGGCATAGTGGGGTATCTAATCCCAGTTTGTGTCTTAGCTTTTGTGGCGTTAAATTAATTGAAAATGCTAGGATCATCTTAAGGGTGGTCTTAAGTGCACCTTGAGCTTATGACAGCTTAGCTGCATCTCGATCTTAGTTGTTGTGATAGCATGGTACCACTCTTTATGCTGCGTACAGTTAATTTATGTGTCTTGTGTGACCACAGCGGCTAGCACAAGATTTACCAACCCTAGAATTGCTATAACTAAGTCAAGTTTACACTTATAGCTTAACTACTGCTTGAGTACCTGTAGGGGTGTGGCTGAGCAAGGGGTCTTGGGCTACAGCTGTGGGTGTGTCTGATGCCTGCTCCTCTCTCCTTAGCAAGGGATTGAGGCCATTTACACTGGGGCGTGAATACTTGCATGTATATGTTTAGCAAGAATTAATGGTAAGGTTAGGACTAAGTCTCTTGTCCTCGGGTGCATGTGGCAGCCATCTTGGCATCTTCAGTGCCATGCTTTAGTTGTAAGTTACGAGGACGAGCATTTGTTGTTTGCAGGGGGGTTTCTTTTATAGTCTGTGGTGTGTTGTTCAAATGTGTGAAGTTGTGTTTTCTTGTTTTTTAATGTAACTTCAGTGTTGATGACATATAAAAAAAAGGTGTTGATAAAATGCATGATACAGTCTTTTTAGATAGAATTTACTAGTGTTGTTTAGGAAATTAGAGGAACTGTAAAAGTAAGAAATTATGTCCTACAAGCATTCACTAAATAGCAGTATAGATAAGAGTCTGGATACACCATAACCAAATGGAAAACAAAGTGCATCATTGTCAAGATGATTCCCCATATACTTCAACTGTCTCATTCAGTTACTCCTGAGGACCAAAATTAGGCTGCAACGCATTGTATGCCCAGGTCTTAGATTGTATTCACCTCGGTGCACTGGAGGGACTACCTGAAGACGCACAGAAAAAAAAGGAAACCAAAAGTGCCAAAACGGTCAGATGTCGTGATCACAGGTGAGATGGTGATATATAGCTGACTAGATGTATCGGTGAAGTACAAGTTGTGAGGATTAACCCAGTCATGGCCTTGACATAGGAACCAGAGGCGCAAAAGAACAAGTTGGGCTAGGGGTTTAGGGGGAAATAATGGTCCTGAAGCTAGTAACATAGGATCTTATATGCGGTGGGTTGCTGATTTCACGTGAGGAGTATGACTAATAAATAACCTGGTACACAGCTGTAGGTCCAACAAGAGGTATCGCAGGAATTTGTCCTGAGACCATTCAGGGTATGGGTTCAAGCACTGCCGTATGCTTTAAGAGTATTATGTACAGTTCACCACTGTAATGGTTTTAGTACAGTTAGTGTATGATATTTCGGTCTTCATTGGTCTGAGTGTCCTCTGGAAGAAGGGATGTGGTGGGGAAGGGTATGCCTGTTTGCATATTAATGGATTTAGGACATGGATTATATGTATTATGGGGTAAATAAGTTAATGTTCTGATGTACATGGGGGAGTGGGGCTCCCTGATATGTTTTTGGGACCTTTTGGTTCCTGTAGTTGAGATTTAGCAACAGCGGCTTTTCAGGCCGTAGACCTTGGAAAAAAGCCAAGCAGGAACCACTATGACTTTTGTGCTCTCTTTAGGTTTATGTTTTATGTTGGGGGGGCCTGGAGGTTGTATCTAATCCTTTGCTGTACTATGGGGTAGTTGGTTTGGTGTTAGCTTCTGTTGCAGGGTGTGGGTGGTTGTTAAGCTTGGGTGTTTCCTTTGTGTCGCTGGTACTATTTATAGTGTATTTAGGGGGGATGTTGGTGATCTTTGTTTATTCTGTGTCTTTGGCGACAGATCCTTTTCTGGAGGCTTGGGGGGATTGATGTGTTATTGGTTATGGGGCAGGTTTTGTTTTGGTGCTTGTTGTGGGGGTAGCTGTTGGTGGGCTTGTTGAGTGTTGGAATTTTGGGGTGGCTACTGTTGATAGTGGAGGTATGTTTTCTGTTCGGTTGGATTTTAATGGAGTAGCTATGTTTTATTCGTGTGGGGTTGGAATGTTTTTGGTGGCAGGGTGAAGGTTGTTGTTGACTTTGTTGTGTTGGAGTTGGTGCATGGGTTATCTCATGGGGCTATTTGAGCAGTTTGGCGGGGGGGTGTCAGAGAATAGTTTAGTACAAAATACCAGCTTTGGGAGTTGGAGATAGATGTTTAAGTCCTCTTTTTCTGATGGTGATGGGGAAAACTCTAAGAGATGTAATCTTCAGTCTTTGGTTTACAACACCAATGTTTTTTATAAACTATTAGAGTGGCTTTAGTAATTGAGTATTTTGTTTTCTAGGGCCCCAGTGATGGGGAATAGCAGTAGGAGGATGGTGAAGTAGGTGAGGGAGGATAGTTGTCCAATGATGATGAATGGGTGTTCTACAGGTTGACTGCCTACTCACGTTAGAATGAAGAGGTCGGTGACTAGGATTCAGAATAGGAGTTGTGAGGGAGGGCGGAAGGTTATTGTGTGTTGTATGGATTTGTGAAGTGGGGGACTCAAGAATAGGACTAGTACAGAGGCCACTAGAGCTAGTACGCCTCCTAGTTTATTGGGGATTGAGCGTAGGATGGCGTATGCAAACAGGAAGTATCACTCAGGTTTGATGTGGGGAGGTGTAACTAGTGGGTTTGCTGGTGTAAAGTTTTCTGGGTCTCCTAGTAAGTTGGGTGAAAATAGGGCTAGGGTTATTACTGGAAGGAATATGATAATGAATCCTAGGATATCTTTTAGTGAGAAGTAGGGGTGGAATGGGATTTTGTCGCAGTTTGATATGATACCCAGTGGATTGTTTGATCCGGATTCGTGAAGGAAGGTGAGGTGGATTAGGATCAGGGCTGCAATTATAAATGAGAGAAGGAAGTGGAGGGCAAAGAATTGGGTTAGTGTTGGGTTGTCTACCAAGAATCCACCTCAGGCTCATTCTACAAGGGTTTGGCTGATATAGTGGATGGCTGAGAATAAGTTGGTGATGACTGTAGCTCCCCAGAATATTTGTCCTCATGGCAACACATATCCTACGAAGGCAGTTGCTATCAGGGTCAGTAGAAGAATGACACCTGTGTTTCAGGTCTCTTTATACAGATATGAGACATAGTAGAATCCTCATCCAATGTGCAGGTAGATGCTCCATTTGCATGGAGATTACAGATTAATCAGACGTATTGTACATTTTGACATGTGTAGGCAACGGATGAGAAGGCTAGGGTTGTGTCCGCAGTGTAGTGTATGGCTAGTAAAAGACCAGTTAGAATTTGTGTTATTAGGCAGATGCCTAGTAGGGATCCAAAGTTTCATCAGGCAGAGATGTTTGAGGGGGTGGGCAGGTCAATTAGGGAGTTGTTGACTATTTTGAGGAGGGGGAGGGATTTTCGAAGATTGGGGGCCATTGGGTTATGGGTTCATGTGTTAATAAAATTATGAGGATTGTGGGAAAGCAACGGAAGATGGGTGAGGAGGATTGTAAATACACTCAAGTGACTCGCACCTGGGGTACTGGAAAACACATATATCACACTAATTGTTATTCAGTCTCGGGTGCTTGCAAGGAAAACACTTGCACTTAGATGACAGAAGTCTGTGATGGACTCAGGGACACCTTATCTAGCCGCTTGAGAATCCTGGCCTGTTGTTGAAGAAGATCAAAGCACAGTGGGAAAACTATGCCTGTTTGAACCCTTTAAATACCAGCGAGAACAGGGAGTCTGCGTGCGCTCTTGCTAACAAGGACTCTCTCGCTGCCAAGGACTCTTGCTAACAAGAACTCTCTCTCGCTCCGTGGTGCCCGCGGTCCCTGCTTGCGTGCCTCTGCCCGGGTGTTGCTTCGGAGATTCCCCAGTCTGTGAGATATCGAGATTAAATTTGTTCTTTGCCTTTCATCCGTGGTTTTGTGGTTGTTTCTGCGTCCTGCCTGCATCAGCTCACACAAGGATGGACAGGGCAAATGAACTTAAGTAGATTTTTAATTAATCCAGAGTGAAGGGTAGTTGAGACTTTGGTTGCTATAAGTTGAAGGTCGGCAAGTCCTTTGGGGCCTATTTTTTGTTGTACCAGGATAGGTCAATTAAGTGGGAGGTGAGTTTTTGTTTGTTGTTTAGTAGGCTTGTGGAGCTGAGGCAGTGTGATAGGGGGTTGAAGTATCCTAGTGAAGAGAAGTTTATGAGGGTGGTTTGTTTTGGTTGAATTAGGGTGTGTGTTATGTTTGAGAGTTCTAGGGCTAGGATGCCTAGAATTCTGATGATGATGGCTGCAGTTTTTGTGAGTGTTGGTATGGATATTGGGGGGGGTTTGTTGGAATGATGAAGGATGTAATGAGTAGGCCAGCTGTGATGCTGCCTAAGGCTAGCCAGATGACTGGGTTAGTTATTAATATTTAATTAGTTTAGTTTTTTTTCTAAACTCATAAGTCTCTTTATCTCTCTTCTTCCTCTCCTTGGAGTGAGAGGTGGGGGGGGGAGCATCTGTCATCTTGTCATTGGCCAACTTGGCCCAAATCACGACACAAGGTCAGTGAAGAAGGAGGGGGAGGAGGTGCTCCAGGCACCAGAGCAGAGATTCTCTTGCAGCCCATGGCAAAGACCATAATATGCAGGTTGTCCCCCTGCAGCCCACGTAGGTCCACAGTGGAGCAGGTATCCACCCTGCAGCCCATGGAGGACCCCATGCTAGAGCAGGTAGATGCGCCCAAAGAAGGCTGTGACCCTGTGGAGAGAGGAGCCCATGCTGGAGCAGGTTTGCTGGCAGGACTTGTGACCCCACAGGGGACTCACACTGGTGCAGTCTGTTCCTGAAGGACCGCCCCCCATGGAAAGGGCCCACAATGGAGCAGGGGAAGAGAGTGAGGAAGAAGGAGCAGCAGAGACAACATGTGATGAATTGACTGCAACCCCCATTCCCCATCCCCCTGCACTGCTCGGGGGGAGGGTAGATAGAGTGAAGTTGAGCCTGGGAAGAAGGGAGGAATTGGGGGAAGGTGTTTTAATACTTAGTTTTTATTTCTCATTATCCTACTATGATTTGATTGGTAACAAATTAAACTAATTTCCCCAAGTCAAGTCTGTTTTGCCTGTGAGGGTAATTGGTGAGTGATCTCTCCCTGTCCTTATCTCGACCCATGAGCTTTTTGTTATATTTTCTCTCCCCTGTCCAGCTGAGGAGTGGGAGCGATAGAGCGACTTTGGTGAGCACCTGGGGTCTAGTAAGGGTCAACCCACCACAGTCCTTTTTGGTGCCCAACATGGGTGTGGAATTTGGATAATAAGGTGAAGTCTCTGTGCTCAAAGAGCAATTAAGACTGGCTTTGCTATCTCTTGTGCAACCCAGGGGGGTGAAGACTTGTCTGGCTATCACAGGATATAAGGATAACAGAGCTGTCTTTTGGAGACAGGATAGCCTTGATTTTCATCAGCAGAGACAGTAAAATCAAGATAACAGAGATTTTGTGTAGTTCTTTGTTTCCTCGAGAGGCTACCATGCCTGATAATTGACCTTTGCCTCATTACCTGTGAAATGCATATTAAAGTTGACACCCCTGCAATATGCTAATGAAAATTGGACCAGGCTGCCCAGGGAAGTGGTTGAGGCACCATCCCTGGAGGTATTTAAAAGATGGGTAGATATAGTGCTTAGAGATGTGGTTTAGTGATGGTTTTTGTCAGTTAGGTTGATGGTTGGACTAGATGATCTGAAAGGTCCCTTCCAACCTAGGCAGTTCTATGATTTTAGAGATCATGCTAAACACGTATGACTATAGCGCTCATTTCTCCACCCAAATCATACTACACATCACCTAGGGGAGAGAAACCTCACAATTTTGGGGATAAAAAGATGGAGAAAATGACTGTTAAACTGGGAGAGAAGAAACTTGATATCTGATGGACCAGTTGACGGGCTGTGTTCTCTCCCTCCACCCCAGGCAGGGACGCCTTTCTGGGTAAGTGCTGTGCCTTTCACCCTCTGCTGAATGTTACCCCCGGTTGTTGTATTATCATTATTTTTTGGCTATCAATATTAACATTAATTAGCACTATTGTAGTTAGTGAATTTATCAACGGCAATCTCGAATCTGCTTCTGTCACTCTCAATAAAATAACTGATTTTGATTATTTGTGAATCTGACAGTGCAAGTCCTTTGGTGGGACTCTGACAGACAAATATTGAAACTACAGTCCTTTTAATGCGACAATGGGGCATGAGGAATTTGAGATAAAGATAGTAATTGGGAGAAGTAATGGGCAAAACATGGACTGAACACAGAGTGAAGAGCAGAACGATCGTGGGGAATTTCTATTGTAATTGTGGTGGAGGGAAGAGGGATGAACTGTGTGTAAATTGCCCACTTTTGTCAGTGTTGTGATGATGCTATTTTGATCTTGGTGTGGGGAATTCTTTTTGTTGATGTGAATGAAGTTTGTGAAGATTGAAAATAAGATGGAAAAACTCATGGGTCAAAAGGCAGTTTAATAAAGCAAAAGGAAAGGCCATGTGCAGAAACAAAGGAAATCAAAAGATTTATTCTCTGCTTCCCATCAGCAGGCAATGTCCAGCCTCTTCACAGGAAGTAGGGCTTCGATATGCATAGTGGTTGCTCCAGAAGACAAATGTCATAATAACGAATGCCCCTTCCCCCCCCCCCCCCCCTTCTCTTAGCTTTTATTGCTGAGCAGATGTCATATGGTATGGAATATCCCTTTGGTCAGTTTGGGTCAGCTCTCCTGGCTGTGTCCCCTCCCAAAATCTTGCCCGCCCCCAGCCTACTGGGTGAGGTGGGGGAATGTTGGAGAGACAGCCTTGATGCTGTGCCAGCACTGCTCAGCAGTAGCCAAAACACTGGTGTGTTATCAGCACCTTTCTAGCTACCGATAAAAAGCACAGCCCTATGAGGGCTGCTATGGGGGAAGTTAATTCCATCCCAGCCAGACCCAATACAACACTAAGGTTAGTGAAGAAGGAGGGGGAGGAGGTGCTCCAGACACCAGAGCACAGATTCCCTTGCAGCTTGTGGTGAAGACCATGAAGCAGGTTGTCCCCCTGCAGCCCATGGAGGCCCACAGTGGAGCAGATATCCACCTGCAGCCTGTGGAGGACCCATGCCAGAGCAGGTGGATGTGCCCAAAGGAGGCTGTGACCCTATGCTGGAGCAGGCTCCTGGCAGGGCCTGTGAACCTGTGGAAAGAGGAGCCCACTCTGGAGCAGGTTTGTTGGTAGGACTTGTGACCCCATGGAAGGGCCCCAAGCTGGAGCAGTTCATGAAGAACTGTCCCCCGTGGGAGGGACCCCATGCTGGAGCAGGGGAAGAGTGTGAGGAGTCTTCCTCCTGAGGAGGAAGGAGCGTCAGAGACAACATGTGATGAACTGACCTCAACCCCTGTTCCCCATCCCCCTTGTGCTGCTCAGGGGGAGGAGGAGGTAGAGAAATCAGGACTGAAGTTGAGCCTGCTGTGTTTTACTACAGAATTTAAATAAGCAAATGACAAGGAAAAGTATTGTGAGAAAACCATGTCTATAGTAACACATAAACCCAGGTCTGAGAAACCAGTTTTCAAGATCTCTGCTACTTTGATTTGCAATATATTTCATGTACTTGTTACAATTGATCTTTTTCTTTAAATTACAGTAACATTCATACTGAGACTTAGAGCTCCAGCAAAGATAATATGGACTTGCCTTATTGAGTTTATTTCTCTCCAGTATGCTCTGCCCTAATTCTGTGCATGCTGAATCCAGTTTCCTGCTCTTGCATTGAGTCACTTACATGGTTTTCATTTGGCATAGGTTATTTTAAATGCGATTGTCCTGATCACTTCAATTCAATACATCTAGTTCATGTAGTTTCATGTAGTTCTACACTACTCTGACTCTCTAACTCCCAATGTAGACCAGGCTCAGAAGCATGCCCATAACTCACTCTGATTCGTTTTAAACATAATTTTTTTGCTATTCAATACTCAACCTGAAATATGCTACAGTTGCCAAGATAAGTTTATAATTTGCCTATCACCAGGTAGATCTGAATCCAGTCTCTGATTGCAGCTATCTAAGCTCAGAATGGAAACTTCCCACAATAGTGAAATTTTCTGAAAATTCCCCTTTACTGCTTTAGCAGCAACAGCTACAGTGATTCTGGTGGCTCCTGTGCCCAGAGTTATTTTAAATGTTGTCTGACCAGGCTTAATGGATGTGGATTTTGTAGTTACACCTGATTTACAGCTATGGTGATTTTTGTCCCTGTGTTGCTACCAACACCGTAGAGCGTCTTTGCAGTGGTGGAATTACTTTGAATGGGGGAAGAAGTCAGAAAGAGAAGACAGGCAGGGTCTTCTGCTGCTATTATTTCTACAGTACCCAAGCATCCATGTTAGTCAAACACCTTGATTTACTTTTCATTGATCTCAAGATCTCTAATTCACATTGATACTTAGGCTATGATTTTCAGAGGAGCTTGAAGTACCTATAGAAGCTTAATTCGGTTTGTACTGCTGCTATCTTAGACACCATTAAGAATCTCATTATGACTTCTTACAAACACCAAGGGAGAAAGTCTCTGTTTTTCAGAAAGGTTGTTAGGATTTTATAAATATAACTAATAACACAGAGCCCATGTGTCCCTCACATTACAAGTAACATACTTGTTAATGACATTCAGACAGTAACAGTATAGGTAGTGGAATGAATAGGAAATTTGAAGAGGAAGTGTGAAAAATAGACTGAACACAGCATGATGTTGATGGCAATCATTATGCTTCTTTTCAGACAAGATGAAAGACTCTCTGCTCGTAGCTATTTTTTTTTCATTTGCAACAGGTGAATTTTCATTTGCTGAATAACTTACTACCATTTATAAATAGTAAAAATTCTTAACATTACTCAAAGGTAAGGCTGTTTGACCAAAATCATGAACAAATTAAGTTCTCTGGGCAGGAGAAACAACAACCGGTAATATTTTTTTTCCTTTGTCTTGTTAAATGATTCCTTTTTATTCCCCAGATTCCTGCAACTGCTTAAACTGGGATTTTCCAATTTGCAAGCAGCTTCCAGGTGGGTAAATATTTCTCACGTAATACCTACTTAATTGCAAAAATGAACGTCATTGTTGAAGGAAACGTACCAGCTGAAATTATTTCAATGCGGGGGAATCTTTGGCGTGCAGAACCTGCGAATTTCTGACCCAGCACCCGCTCCAGGGCTGCAGGATCAGGGTCCGGCGCCGTGCCTGGTGCCGAGGGGCCGCCTAGCGGCCCCCGAGCGCGGGCGCGCTGCGGGCTCGCCCGCCCCGCCGCCAGTGCGGAGACTCCCTGCCCCTCCCGCTCCCTTCTCGTTAAGCTGCTGAGACCACCAGCTGCTGAGACTGGCTGCAAACGTTAGGCAAAAAGATTTCATCTGAAAAGAAATGTTTACAGATTTCCGAAGGGAAAACCCGCCCAAGAAAGCATAGACATATCTGTCTGTATGATGGTATAGCATTTACCACTACGTAGAGGCAATCAACAAGCTGTGAATAAATCCTATATAATGTACAGTCTCTGGATAAATTACCATGATTTCAAAAGACAATAAAATCTGTAATTTTAATGTGTGACAATTATTTCTGCTTTAGATTTAATTCATAAATTACTGTTAATGGCAACAAGGAGCAGTCGAACACATTTCAATAGATGGTATTACACAGCAGCTGGTGGTCATCTGATGTATTTCATGCTGAATTTATTGTAGGCAGAAATATCCTACTTGCTAAGAGCCACAGCAGGAAAGACAGGTTCTTGGAGTACACCAGCACTGGATGAGATCTCATCAGGAGGACTATATTTTTCAGAAATTAGCCATTGATAATTTTCTAGTCCTTGCTATTAGCCCATCAGACTAAATTCTACTAAAGCATTACTAGGAACACCAGGCAAATGAGAAGAAAACCAAAAAGTTCAAGAGTGAAAAAATTAAGTGCCTTTTTTTGGAGGGGGGGTGAGGGGAAAGCGTGTTTTGGTTTGATTTATTTTTTTAAGAAGAAACTGGATTGTGATGTCTTTAGAACAGTGAACAATTTTTTTTTTCATTGCATGCATAGCTCTTAGAGTGCACTATTGGTACAAGACTAGTACTATTTTAGGGCTTGGAAGAACTAATAATACACATGTTCTTTAAGGGGAAGCGCTACATTAAAACCAAAAAGGAATAGGATAAAATTGAATGTGCATGTGGACATTAATACCCACAAATAGGACAAAGGAAAGACCAGTGTGTAACATTCATTATGTTCAGCTGGAGAAAGTAACATAGGACTTGAGCATATTGGCAGCAGGGTAGTGTGTTGGTTGAGCTAATACACTACTTCCACACATAAAATATATGATTTTTGCTTTGTCTGTTCTAATACTGTCTCATAGAGAAAGCCAGTGTGTGTGTGTAAGATCAAAAGTATGAATACAACCCCCTACTTTTCGATAAGCAAAGACAGGTCTGTAACACTGTGGTCACCACTTGCATCTCAGTTAATAGACACGATATGGGGAAGAAGTTAGTACAAGAGTGGAAATGTTTCTTCCTCATCAGTGTCTCCAGAACTATTATTTCAAATAGTTTCAGGAGCAGTATGTCACAAATCTATTGACATAAAGTGTTACAGCAGTTCCAAAAAGGTTTTGTTTTCAGGTGTTTCTTCAAAGCAAACAAAAAAAAAAAGAAATACCAAGTAAATGAAAGGCTTAATTCAGAGTAAAAGAGGAGGAGAATGCGAGAGCAGTTGCTGCTTTCACCAGTTGTTAGAGCATCATGTCCATGGTGCAGGTGGCCAAGATTTGGTTTGGTGGTCAGACTAGGAAAGCAAAGAATTCAATAATTATTCACATTGCCATAGAAACAAGGAAGACCTGATCTCCACCTTCCCAAAAGGAAGCTGCACACACCTAAACTGATATAGCGTAATTTCATTAGAAAAGCATATTTCTTTTGGCAGGAGAAAGGTGTCATGAGGTGGGGGTCTTAAAGTCTGAGCTACACTCACCTGACACTTTTTGGTCTGAGTCAGTTTTAACTTAAATATACAGCTACCATCTGAATGATGAAAGGAATAACTCAGATTATAAGAAGAAATAATTCTGAATGAGAAAAAGAGGAGGACTGATCTTTTATCTCATAACCTAGGTTATGAGATACCATAACCATGCTGTAATACCAACTCCAGAGATACATATATTTACTTATCAAATACCAAAACATTTCTTATTCAAGATTGATAGGCCTATTGGTAACTGGTTAAACCTATTACATATAAAGAACATGTTACTCTACTCATGAAGAAAAATTCATTTTTATCACCTTAAGTATCCTGTACCTGTTGAGATCCTTATCTGCCTTTCTGAAGAGAAAAAAAAAAATCTGTGTCTTTTTTTAAAAGTGTGGGTGGTACTTTGAGACATCATGGCTGATTCTTCTGAACTAATAGATCAGACAGTAAGACAAAGCAAGAGGAGAACAATCATATTTTATCACTACAGTTTCCAATGAGAGATTTCTGAATACTGAAATTAGCTTAACCACTAGAGACTAAAGAAAGTTCCTTTAAGAATGTCATCAGGTTTTAATTTCTCTTCAGCTGAAAAACTTATATGTTCGATTGCAAAAAAATCCATATTTTTCTTACCAAAAATTAAGCACGAGTCATTTTGTATATAAACTTATGTTCCTCCTGCTTCGTAATGTGATCTTTATGAAGTTGGTCGTATAAGCAGCATATTGTTTTTCTCTAGCAATAGTGCATTATTCTGAATTCCAGACAGAGATGACTGTTGGTTTTGGAGTAATTCTGGAGTCTAGTCAATCAGTTCTACCATTGATAATTAACCCTATGATGCAGTGTATAATGCTTTGCAAAAAACTCCCCAGTAATTCTTGCCAGTTGGAAATATCACATTGTCCCTTGATATTATTCACTAAAACACAGTCCCTCTCTTCTTTGTTTTCCCCCACTTAATTTCATGGAATTAATTTCTAAGATGTTTCACAAGAGTGTGTGTGGTCTATGAAACCTTCAGTTCTGGCCTATATTTTCCAAAACACCTACAAATCTGTGTTTAACAGTCATAAACTGCTCCAGGCAAAGCTGTTGCCAATTTTGGTTTATAATCCTGCAGATGAACAGGGCCTCTGTTCCATGCAAGGCAGATACTCCTGGTTCTCCAGGATTCCCAAGTCATAGTGACTCCCCTGTGGGAAGCGGTTTGCTCCCCCAATCTGAAGTAATCCATTAGAAGACAATGCTTTGAACAGATTTCAGCAAGCAATTGAGTGGTGGCACACAGCTCCTGTTCCCAGTCCGCTGTGCTTGCAGAAACACTGAGGCAAGACAGACACTGTCTGTCAGATGAGGACAGTGTGAAACCAGAACAGAGTTGGGAGATAAAAATATAAGGTCTCTTAGGATAGAGGTACACAGTAATTTTGTCATCTGTTTTAGGGATATTACCTTGCAATAGCTTTCCTCAAAATTACCAAAGCAGAGGGTCAAAAGCTAGAAACGCTTTCTTGTATATGTGCAATTTGTTTCTGCATTTTTTGTGCCAAAGAATGCAGTAGTGTTTCCAGTAGTATAAAAGATATTCCATTCAGAATTGAGGAAAAAAAAAACCAAAACCCAACAAGCCAAAAAAACACACACAAAACACAATTTAAGGTTTAAATAAGTGCAGAGGCAAGCAGCAAGCAAGATGTCACTTATAGGAAAAAAAACACAGTTCAGAGGTGTAATAACACCAAAGTTGTAGGAAACACCATGGGAACCATTTCAGCACTATGTTGTTTGGTACACACACCATAAAACACTGGAAGAATTATCCATTTTTATGTTCACAGAGGAAAACTAGGTTTTACTTGGAAACATTAGGACTGATAAGGTTTAATCTTTCTAAATGTCTTTGCCCTTTGTTTTAAACATTAGTAAACTACCTGCCTTGAGAGTAAACCTAGCATAAGGACTCACACAGATAGTTCTTATTTTGTTGCACAAAGGAGTATAGCCTGTTTTGTATCTGGCTTTGATTCTCATAATCACCTTGCACCTGTTAACAGTAAATAGTTACCTGTGATGGGTCTCATCCAATCCACATGTTTTCATCTTGCAGATTGGGACAATGAATTGATATGCTACAAAGAATTAAGTGAGGATCTAACCTGTACCTGGCTGCCAGTACCCAGTGTTCCAAATACTATTAATTATACCATATTCTTAAAATGGTAAGTCTAAAAGTCATTTCAGAAAATGAAAAGCTGTCATTGCTGTTCAGCATGATTCCTACCTGCCCAAGTTTTGTTACGATGTATTTCATCACATTGTAGGTTGTTACACAACACTGGTCAAAATCTTTCCTCACGTGTCATCAATATGTATTGATTTGACAAGAGCTGCACCTTCCAAAGCGCAAGGAGGATGAAAGATTGGCAAGCATACAAAGTGCCAAGCAGAAACTTAGGTTAGCTTAAGCAGGCAAAGCCTACTCTCTAATTTGAGGAAGAGAGGCTTATGACTTCCTAAGATCATGAGGGATGATTGGCAAAGCTCCTTAGGACCAGAATGGGAGAACCTCGGCAGTAGCAACTGTGAGTACCTGTCTCTTCCACAGATTCATTCAACTTTGATCAGCCTGAGACCCCCATCTTCCCTCCCAGTTTTAAAGAAAAGGTAATAGAGCAACTGTGTAAGTTAGTAGCTACATTACAGAGAAAGGAAATCAGCTCTTTAAACCAGTGGTTTTCTTCACTACACACTGGAGAATATGGGAATGATTTTGCAACAACCCTTCCTCCCCCGGTAAATCATACTTATCTGAGAAACAGTGATTTCTTCTTTCTATAATTTGCAAGAGTCATTATATATCTTTCCATGCTTCCAGCACATCTGTTCAAAACACTACTGACAAAGATCACCTTATTCAATTACTTTTATTTGCATCTATTGACTTGCATCGAATATTCAAGACTAATGCATTCAAAACCAAAAAAAAAAAAACGCCTGTTTTTTATTGTACATGATATATTATGTTAAGTCTGCACTGGGGAAGTGAATCGCGGCAAAAAAGGCCAGCATGGGGCTCGTTTTTGGGGCTTTTCGAAGCTGGGAAAAGCAGCAGGCCCGAGCCGGTACCCGGCACTTCCAGGGAGCAGAGACAGCTGAGGAGCCGAGGGGGGAGCCAGCACCCCTGACGGCAGATCTAAACAAGGTGGGGGTGGGACCACTCCCCCCTCATAAAAGAAGCCCTTTGGGAGCACAATGACCAGGTTGCTGCGTACTTGTGGAATAATTACTAAAATGGCCAAAAATACAGCATCGTTCACAAATTAAGGAAAATTATAAAATCAAAAGGCTTCTGAGGTAGAATACAGCTGCAGCTGGCACGCGAAGAATGCAACATCTGCGATTCCCAGTACAAGGTTGCTTGCGAAGCTACATGAGGGACGGGACAGAATGTAACCTCCATGGCCTTGCCTTGTGACGAATAGCAGATACGGGAACGAGATGGTACTATGAAACTGATAAGCCGCCTACTGGCTACCCTGAGCCAACATTTCATCAAATTTTGATGAAATGCTGTCCTTTGTGCGAACTTTGCTCATTATAATGTCATTATAATACCAAAACACACCTCCATCCCAAAGGCTACCCACCTCCAAGGTGCGACCACTCCTCCTTGAGTCTGCGCCCTGAATTTCTCGTAAACTATACCTTTAATTGTGAGGCGAGAGAATTTTACACCAACCATAATAAAAGTATGTATGACTAAAGTCACTCAAACTCCACCTTGAAGATAACAAATAGTATAAAAATAGCCCGAAAGAGGGGGGATATCAGGGAAGACACTATCGCAAACAAGTCGAGGAGAACTCCATCACTGACTTCTGGGACCAGTCGACAGGCTGAGCCTTTCTTCCCCCCCATAGGGACGCCTTTGGGTAAGACTTAGACTATACCGAGTGCTTCCTCGGGAAACTTAGAAATCTCTCTCATACATTTATAGCCAGGCTGTATTGTTTATAACTTTGTTGCGTGTTTTGTATATGTAACAATACTTTCATTTGCACGTGCTTTGCAGACAGTGTATTTATCACCGGCAATCCCAAGAACCTATCTATTTGTTGTTTAAATAAACTGCACTGTTTAAGTAGCTAGTCGTTTTGGTTTCTCACTGAACACGACCAAAGACTCGAGAGCGGCCGTGCTAGTTCATGAGCACGACTAGACTGAAGGTGCAGCCCACTATTAGTGTATCCAAATCGTAACAGTTTAATACATATTAAACGCGACTGGACTGATAGTGCTGAATTGGGCGTCACTCAGAATTTAAACCTAGCCGCACCTGGCCTCCCACCTCGGTGAGGAGTGTTAGAATGCAAGGGGGTTTATCTTCTGCCAAAACCACTTTGCCCCTTTCACGCAACAGTACTAAGCAAGCAGCGAGTGGGCGTCGCCTGGGTGTCACCCAGGGAGTCACCTGGGAGCACCACGACAAGGGTGGGCTTCCTGGGCAGGCAAACAGCCCTAGCAAACAGGGTGCGACGCAACAGTCCAGTCGCAGAAATTTGCACGGCAGTTTACACGGGAGAGTGCTGAAAGACTGCCAACTTGGCCAGGAAGCAATGGTATCTACTCGGAAGAAGACCACGGCATCCATGAACTCCACACCCACCAGCTCTGATGCAGCTTCCCAGATGGAGCTCCTATGGGAACATGCTGCCACACAGGCATCAGGCTGCAGGGTGTGCTCTGCTCTTATGCCAGTGTCAGATGGCAGTGGTGGGAACGCCTGTGGGAGATGTGCCCAGGTAGAGGAGCTCCTCTGCTTAGTGATGGAGCTCAGGGAGGAGGTAAGCAGGCTGAGGGCCATCAGGGAATGTGAGAGAGAGACAGATGCTTGGAGTAGAACCCTGCCTCCTGCAACAGAAACCAAGCAGGCAGACAGAACCCCTGCAGCAGAGAACTCCCTGTCCTCTCTTTGCCTGACTGAAGGCAGGTGACTTGGAGGACAGGGGGCAATGGCAAGAAGTTCCTGCCTGGTGCAACAGGCGCCGCAGTCGTGTCTGCCCAGCGACTACCCCACCTTCACAGATGCCATTGTGTAACAGGTACAATGCTCTGCAAGGGAACCTGGACAACGATGAGCATGATAGTTCTCCTACCTTGGAGTTGTCAGCAAGGTCTAGTCAGACCTCCCCCTGCATCAAAACCTCTGCGGTAAAGAAGAAAAGACGGGTCATTGTCATAGGTGACTCCCTACTGAAGGGAGCAGAAGGCCCAATATGCAGGCCGGACCTGGTACATAGGGAGGTCTGCTGCCTCCCTGGGGCCCAGGTCAAGGATGTGAAGAGGAAGCTTCCTTCCCTGGTACAGCCCTCAGATTATTACCCCCTTTTGATCTTTTAGGTAGGCAGCAACGAGGTAGTGAGAAGAAGTCCGAGGGCAATGAAGAGAGATTTCAGGACCCTGGGACGACTGGTAAAGGGATCGGGAGAGCAAGTTGTGTTCTCCTCTAACCCAAAAATATATGGTCAACAGGAAGGACTTCTTCAAATATATTGGAGGCAAAAGGAAAACTAGAGAAACTGTGGGCCCCCTGTTGAATGAGACAGGAGCCATGGTGACAGAGGATGTGGAGAAGGCAGAGTTACTGAATGCCTTCTTTGCTTTGGTCTTTACTGCTTGGCCCAGCCCTCAGGAGTCCCAGACTTTGGAGAAAGTAACAGGGAAAGTCTGGATGAAGGAAGACTTCCCCTTGGTTGAGGAGGATCAAGCGAGAGATCAATTAAGTCAATTAGACATCCACAAGTCTATGGGTCCCAATGGGATGCACCTGAGAGTGCGGAGGGAGCTGGCGGAAGTCATTGCTGGGCCACTGTCCATCATCTTTGAAAGGTCCTGGAGAACAGGCGAGGTGCCTGAGGACTGGAGGAAAGCCAATGTCACTCCAGTCTTCAAAAAGGGCAAGAAGGAGGAGCCGGGGAACTACAGGCCAGTCAGCCTCACCTCCATCCCTGGAAAGATGATGGAACAGCTCGTTCTGGGCGTCATCTCAAGGCATGTGGAGGAAAAGAAAGCTATCAGAAGTAGTCAACATGGATTCACCAAGGGGAAATCATGTCTGACTAATCTGATAGCCTTCTATGATGGCATGACTGGAGGGATAGATGAGGGGAGGGCAGTGGATGTTGTCTACCTTGACTTCAGCAAGGCGTTCAACACCGTCCCCTGCAGCATCCTCATAGGGAAGCTTAGGAAGTGTGGGTTAGATGAATGGACAGTGGGGTTGTCCTGGTTCCGGTGGGATAGGGTTACTTCTCCCCAGGCTCTGGCAGGGACACAGGTATTCCATCCCATGGGAGCCATGCTCAGTCTGAGCTGCCGGGGGAGGGGGCAGGAAGTGGATTGTGGCCCAAAGGGGGTGATACGGGAACTTCAAAATGTAGCAAGTTCTAGGCCTGCGCAACTGGTGGAAAATACCAGACTATTTAATTGTCCAAGTTGGGCCAGAATGGAAAAGTACCTGACAAAAGTCAATTATCTTGAACCCTATAAATAGTGACCCTAAACAAGACCCTTGAGCTCTCCTGGATCACAGCAGGCTGTGACCAGCATCTTCCCTGAGTTGTGACACCTCTCAGGTATCGACGACTCTAGGTTTAAAGACCATCTGCCATCAAAGCCTACGAAGGGCCAGGGCGAAGTCAAACTTCTCGAGGTTCAATTATTGCCCATTGAGGAATGCCGATGCATGGTATTTACTCTAAACTTGAGAAGAGGGAAATTTTAACTATAGGCTAGCCACTTCCATCCACCTCTCTACCTATCTCTGTGTTTGAATATATACATTTGCCTTCACGAGTGTGGATGTCTATATATTTCACTGGATCCAAATATTTCTGTCTGTCTTGCACACATATATATATTTGATTTAGGATACCTTGTAGTAAGTTAGTGTGAATCTTGTCATTTTTGAATCTGTAATTAAGTTGCTGTTTTAATTATAACTTATTCTACTGAACCACCTTTTCATCCTTAAATTGGTTAATGATTAAGTGCTGCTAATATTCAACCTTTTGATCCATCTCAAACCATTAATAAATTTTGAATTGCTGCTAAATCATAACCATGTCAAACATTTCATCCACAACAGTATCTTTGCATCAAGACAATCTATGTTCCCTATACAGTCACTGGAGTTCCAGTGCCATCATCAGCTACAGATGCGCATTTGTTCTGTGGTGCTAAGGCATAGGCAGTCACATGTTCAGTCTAGCTGTGCTCCTTACAACATAAGTCACATGGATCTATTTAGACATACTGTAGCATATTTAGACATACTGTAGCAATAAGGGGAATATTTTTTTTGTATATTTCATTTGACCTTGACATTTTGTTCTTCAGAATACCAGCAAGGCCCATAGTTAAGTGATTATTTTTCAGTATATATAATGTCTAATTCATTTTAAAAGCAATATTTAGACCTAAACAACTGCTTACACATCCTGAGCAAGCAGAATGAGTTTATGAAAAAAAGAGCGTTGTCTTGAAAGAATGAAGAGAAATTGGCTAAAACGTATAGTAACTCCTGTTCGATGACAGGAACCCCAACTTTCAGCTGCAGTCATGCCATGGTTTAATCCCAGACAGCAACTAGGACTGTGCAGCTGCTCATTCACTTCTCCCCCTTCCTCCCAGAAGGGTAGGGAGAAGAGGGAGAAAAGGAGGGGAAAGAAAAAAACCCTTGTGGGTTGAGATAAAGACAGTTTAATAAAACAATAACAGAAAAGGAAAATAATAACAACAATAATAAAAATGGTAAAAGAATATAGAAAATAAAGTAATACAACACAAGTGGCTCTCATGTCCTGGTTCCAGCGGGGATAGGGTTAATTTTCCCTAAACTCTGGCAGGGACACCTGTCTTTCATACCATGTGATGACAAGCCCAGTCTGTAGCCTGGAGCAGGCTGGGGGAAGGGGCAGGAAGTCGCAGGAAGTCATCTGAGGCTAAACCACAGTACTTTTTGGTGCCGGAGGTGGGGCTCGAAGGGTTGAGATAACAACAGATCTGACCAGAGCGTGTTAAAATGAATTTGTTGTATGCATTTATTGTATTAGTTAAATAGTCACTGGTCACAATGTTCCTTTGTTTGTTCTCATGGCTGTGTTATGTAAATTCCTATATGCCCTATGTACTCTCCGCAAAGCTGTTTATCGCCTCTGGGAGAGGGATCAGGATTATCATTTTGCTGTCCTGTGTAATATCAATTTATGATATGATATCATCACTGTTCCTATGGTTATGTTGGGGTGTTTATGCAGCATTGCTGTCCTGCCCATACCTTGGGCACCGTCTCTCTGAATTTATTAATAATCACACTCAATCTATGGGGAAACAGTGGGAGATACTTTCCCCAGCACATCCGTCTCCCTTTTCTCCTTCGGGTCAGGTATGACAGCTTTTGAGAATTTTGAATACTCTTGGGACATTCAAACCAGCCTGGTCCTATTGTTATGTCTCCCGAATGTGTTCCAGGTCTTGTTTAGGGTTAAGCAACTATTTAGGACTACAGGTGCCGATTGCTACCACAACGGTCCATCTGCGTCAATATCGCACTAACCGAGACTTTCTGATTCCCATCCATAAACTCATTTGTCAACTAGAGATTCAAGGAGTGATCAGCAAGACTTCCTCACCCTTTAAGAGTCCCATATATACAGTGCAAAAATCTAATGGAGAGTGGAGGCTAACTGTAGACTATCATGGCCTGAATGAAGTCACGCCATCACTGAGCGCTGCCGTGCCGGACATGCTAGAACTGCAGTACGAACTGGAGTCCAAGGCAGCCAAGTGGTATGCCATAACTGATATTGCTAATGCATTCTTCTCAATCCCTTTGGTGGCAGAGTGCAGGCCACAGTTTGCTTTCACTTAGAGGGGCATCCAGCACAACAGGGAATAAAATGGGAATATGGACGCTGTCAGATCCCAATGGATGTGATAAACAAAATGGCAGCTATGCCTCCACCAACTAGCAACAAGGAAACACAAGCTTTATTTCAGGCATTGTGGGCTTTTGGAGGGTGCATATCCCAGATTATAGCCCTCTGTATCAAGTGACCCGGAAGAAGAATGACTTTAAATGGGGTCCTGAGCAACGACAAGCTTTTGAACAAATCAAACAGGAAATAGTCCATGCAGTGGCCCTGGGGCCAGTCCGGGCAGGACAAGATGTTAAAAACGTGCTCTACACCGCAGCTGGGGAGAGCGGCCCTACACGGGAGCTCTGGCAGAAAGCACCAGGGGAGACCCGAGGGAGACCCCTAGGGTTTTGGAGTCGGGGATACAGAGGAGCCGAAGCCCGCTACACTCCAACAGAAAAAGAGATATTGGCAGCATATGAAGGGGTTCGAGCTGCTTCGGAAGTAGTTGGTACAGAAGCACAGCTCCTCTTAGCACCTCGACTGCTGGTGCTGGGCTGGATGTTCAAAGAAAGGGTCCCCACCACACATCATGCAACTGATGCTACATGGAGTAAGTGGATTGGACTGATCACGCAGCGAACTCGAATGGGAAACCCCAGTCGCCCAGGAATTCTGGAAGTGATCATGGACTGGCCAGAAGGCAAGGATTTCGGAATGTCACCAGAGGAGGTGACACGTGCGGAAGAGGCCCCACCATATAATAAACTACCAGAAAATGAGAAGAAATATGCCCTGTTCACTGATGGGTCCTGCCGGATTGTGGGAAAGCATCGAAAGTGGAAGGCTGCTGTGTGGAGTCCTACACGACGAGTTGCAGAAGCCAGCGAGGGACAGGGTGAATCGAGCCAGTTTGCAGAGGTGAAGGCTATTCAGCTGGCTTTGGACATTGCTGAGCGAGAAAAATGGCCAGTACTTTATCTCTACACTGACTCATGGATGGCGGCAAATGCTCTGTGGGGGTGGTTACAGCAGTGGAAGCAGGGCAACTGGCAGCGCAGAGGCAAACCCATCTGGTCTGCCCCATTGTGGCAAGATATTGCTGCCCGGATAGAGAATCTGGTTGTGAAAGTACGCCATGTAGATGCCCATGCACCCAAGAATCAGGCCACGGAGGAACATCAGAACAACCAGCAGGTGGATCGGGCCGCTAGGATTGAAGTGGCTCAGGTGGATCTGGACTGGCAACATAAGGGTGAACTATTCATAGCTTGGTGGGCCCATGACTCCTCAGGCCATCAAGGGAGAGATGCGACATATAGATGGGCTCATGACCGAGGGGTGGACTTGACCATGGACGCTATTGCACAGGTCATCCATGAATGTGAGACATGCGCTGCGATCAAACAAGCCAAGCATTTGAAGCCTCTTTGGTATGGAGGATGATGGCTGAAATATAAACATGGGGAGGCCTGGCAGATTGATTATATCACACTGCCACAAACCCGTCAAGGCAAGCGCTATGTGCTCACAATGGTGGAAGCAACCACTGGATGGCTGGAAACATACCCTGTGCCCCATGCCACCACCCAGAGCACTATCCTGGGCCTTGAAAAGCAAGGCTTATGGTGACATGGCACGCTGGAGAGAACTGAATCAGACAACGGGACTCATTTCCGAAACAACCACATAGACACCTGGACCAAAGAGCATGGCATTGAGTGGGTATATCACATCCCCTGTCACGCACCAGCCTCTGGGAAAATAGAACTCATATACCCGTGCCTATAGGATCGAAGTAGGTTGTCCATCCCACTTCCTCATGTCCTCCCCGTGGTCACGCAGGTAGAACCACAGGGTGCCTCGTGGTGTGTACCCTCTGTACTCTCTCTCTTGAGTGGGGAAATGCCTGCTTCTAATAGCTGAGACGCTGGCCCGTGCAGGTGGGGAGTAGGACATATTCTCTTCGAGTTGCTGGACCTTCCGGGACAGTTTCTCCACAGCTGAGACAAGGGGGGAAGAGAGACTTTCTTCATATCGCCGGAGCCGGCCAGCCACCTCATCCACCGTTGGTCCCTCTTCACCTTTCCATTCCATTACTGCCAGGGAGTTGGCATATGATGATGGTGCACTCCGTACAAACTTCCGCCACATGGGCCTTGTGCATCGCACCTCATCAGGGTCTGTGGGTAAGTCTGCATTGTCCAAGTCATAATAAATCATCTCCCGCACGGCTAATTCTCTCAGGTACTGGATACCTCTTTCCATGGTAGTCCACTTGCTTGGCTGACATACAACATCCTCACTGAAGGGGTACCTCTCCCTCACGCCTAACAGGAGTCGTTTCCAGAGGCTGAGGGCTTGGGTCTTCTTCCCAATTGCCTTGTCAATGCCGCCTTCCCTAGACAGGGATCCCAGCTGCCTGGCCTCCCTACCCTCTAATTCCAGGCTACTGGCCCCGTTATCCCAGCACCAGAGCAGCCAGGTGACAATGTGCTCGCCTGAAAGTCGACTAAAATCTTTTGGCATATTCTGCAGCTCACTCAAGGATAGGGATCAAGTAATTATCTCTGGTTCTGCCTCTTCCTCCTGCTCTCGTGATGACCCTGGTTCATCATCATCTCTTACTGAGCGAACTGATTTCTTCGTGTACTTCTTCTTCTGTATGGGGGCAACCGATACTGGCAGTGGTTGGTTCCCTGGTTCAGCGGCAGTGACTGCCACCGGGGTTGCAGTAGCCACAGTGGCTGCTGGTCTGGTTTCCATCTCTTCCCCCTGAGGGTGCTGCATAACACTGAGCAGTGCCTGGTAGATACTGGCCAGGGCCCAGCACAGCGCGGTGAGTTGTGCCTCTCTAGAATAGCCACAGCATTTTCCCTTCAGATATTCTACTACTCTATCAGGGTCCTGTAATTGTTCAGGGGTGAAGTCCCAGACCATTGGAGGTGAGAAGTTCTCTAGGTACCTGCCCATGTTCTCCCACATGCCCTGCCACCCCTGACTATCCAGCCTCGGAGCAGATCTCCGGGTGGTAGTCTTAAATAGCTGCTTAACCCTAAACAGGACCTGGAACACATTCAGGAGACATAACAATAGGACCAGGCTGGTTTGAGTATCCCAAGGATATTCAAAATTCTCAAAAGCTGCCATACCTGACCCGAAGGAGAAAAGGGAGGCAAAAGAGCTGGGGAAAGTGTCCCCCCCTGTTTCCCCCACAGACTGGGTGTAATTATTAATAAATTCTGAGAGACGGTGCCCAAGGTATGGACAGGACAGCAATGCTGCATAAACACCCCAACATAACCATAGGAACAGTGATGTTATCGTATCATAAATTGATATTGCGCAGGACAGCAGAATGATAATCCTGATCCCTCTCCCAGAGGCGATAAACAGCTTTGCGGAGAGTACATAGGGCATATAGGAATTTACATAACACAGCCACGAGAACAAACCAAGCAACATGGTGACCAGTGACTATTTACCTAATACAATAAACACATACAACAAATTCATTTTTCCAAGCTCTAGTTGGATTCTGTCATTATCTTAACCCTTCGAGCCCCATGTTGGGCACCAAAAAGGACTGTTGTGGTTTAATCTCATCCAGCAACAAAGAACCACTTGGCTGCTCTCTCACCCCCACACACACCTGTGGGGGAGAATTGGAAGAGAAAGTCAAAACTCGTGGGTTGAGACAAAGGCAGTTTAACAGAACAGCAAAGGGAAGAGGTAGACAACAATGATACTGAGAATAATATGATAATACAATAATAATACTGGAAATACAAACATGATTAATATACCACCACTCACCCAACTGGACCAGGGAAGCCCCAGCCCACTCCAAGGGGAGACTTCCTGCTCCCTTCCCCAACAGCTCCCAGGCTATAGACTGGGCATGGCATCCTGTGCCAGAGCCTTGGGAAAAATTAACCCTATCCCCGCCGGAATCAGGAAAACATTTCATGCGGACCAATGCATTTGCTTTGAACTTCAAAATCCAGTAATCTGAATCAACCCTTTAAAAATATTACTTTAAAGTTAAAGGTTTTCTTTAGGCTCTGTCTTTTAAAAGAAATGTAAGATTTATAGAGCAAGGAAGAGGAGAAGCATGGAGTCTTCCCCAGGTCTGAAACTGAAGCAGCACACTTACAGAAAGACTAATACTGACACTCCTGTCTGCCTGTTTTCTTAAAACACATAGACAGACAAGCCATGTACACAAAAAAAGTTTGATTTTAAAAGACCGTAACTTTTTTAGTCAATTTTTAATCACCTCCTCTAAAAATAATTTCTCTATTTCCATTTCCTGCTTTAGTGAGCAATTATTTGACACTAGATTAACAGAAAAAATGCAACTAAAAAAACCCTGTAAGCTGAAACTTTCCAGAAGAAAATATATAAACAGCTAACAACTCATTGTTGCTGCCAGTGTCCTCCTGTATTAAGCTCAACAATCATAAAACTGCCATGACAATTTTTTTTTTTATTTTTTTTTGCCCTCTTGGATATTAAGAGTTCATGGTTTCAGAAAACATTGTGAAAACTGAAGTTCATAGCTTCTCAACTGTAGTATTTACTTAAACAATACAGAATCAAAGTTAGAGCTGTGCCTCCTCAAACTAGGAGGAAAGTAGCTGCCTCCACATATTGTCAGACAAGTTTATTAAGCTGCTATATATTGAAGAGAGTACAGAAGAAAACCCCATACTAACATGCTCAGATCCTGCAATAGGACTTACCTACAAATGAAGCATTCTTGAATTTGAAGTAAAAATGAATACTGCATGCAGAGGCATTTTTGAGAAGTTTAATTTTAAACACAACTGAAAGTGTATTTCTTGTAATTAAAAAAAAAAATCCCTTTTATACAGTGCTTTTAGTTTTCAATATTATTTTAATTACACTTTTCAACATATAAAAATAAACCTAAGGTACAGGCTGAAAACTTTTTTTCCAGTTTATATATTAGCAAACCAAATAAAGTTTTAGATTCTCTTTAGGTAATAACACTAACTATCTACAAATTTCAACTGTCCACATTCCATTCTCTGGTGAGAAAACTACATCTCTCTGAACTGAGCACCTACTGACTTACATTATTTTAGCCATTTATGTCACTAAGTCCAATTCTCACTTTTAAAATTATGACAACACCAAAGGCAATAATCCATTGCCATAAAACTGAAAGTATCACCAAGTGGCAAGATGGGACTCATAATATGCCCCAATTTGCAATACTTCATTGTTTCATAATTCACATCTTTAAAATTATTTGGTTTACCATTATAATGCAATTTTCAAATTAACAAAAAAAATTCATTACAAACTAACAGAGACAGTGATGCAGAGATACTTCAGACCTAAAAATAGAAGATACACACATCACTATGGTATTACTGCTTGCAACAGTAAAACACGTGAAAGAAAAAAAAACAACTGGTCACAGTAATAAGGACAAGTATGCAGTATACAAGAATTTGTATCATACAAAGCAGCCTTTGCTCATTATCTCTTCCTCAGACCAAAAGAAGTCACAGAAATCCCTAAATCTAAAAAATATTACAAAATACCAGTTCAAGCTAAGGGCAACACAGATAAGCTACCATGTAACAAATAGATTTGCAGAGTTTCAAATTAATTTCAGGTATTTCCTTAGATGTAACTGGGCTGGAGAACACTAGCAAGCAATGACAAGCATGCTTTAGACTGTAGATTTTACCTTCTTAGCAGCAGAGTAAATGCACTCAAATGGTCAGCTCATTTCAGAATCCAAGCTGTGTGTAGGTTACCACTGTTAGCCAGCTAATTTAAAGCTAGTTCAGACATATCTATCTGAAATTGCAATCAAAGAAATTAGCAGGTGACTAATGAGTAGGCAGAACCCATGTCTCACCGATTTCTTGGGCACTGTTCAGATGTTTCTATTTTCCAATTTAAGTGCTTCCACCGCCCCTTAGTTCTAATTCTGAAAACCAAGATTTTTAATTTTTATTTTTTTTCACACCATACTACTAACAATGCTTGCAAACAAAATTTCATCCCTCACATCTGGTTTACCAGATAGCCACCTCTATTTTAAGCTTGGAATCCTGCTTCATCCACCAGCAGTTGTCTTCTGCTACCTTCCTCTTAAAAAATCCAAAGAAAAATCATATCTGTTTTCCAGAAACACTGTTGTAAAATAACGGAAGCTTCCACATAAGTGCTTTACATGGTCTTAGCAAAATGGCACCATATCATCACTTTTCTGAGCAATTATGAGTCACAACATTATCAAATAAAGGCTGATTCAAATGAAATTACATTTAAAACAATACAGCTATTATGAACTACACTTTTCTCTAAACCTCCACTTAATTTCTTCTCATTTATAAAGTGCAAAACCAAACAACTTGACATGGCAGCACAGCGTGCAAACTTATTAACGATGAAGGCAATGAACTTCCAGTGGAAGGTGTATACATTTAATGGATGATGCACACAATCCTGGCAGAGCAAGCAGGAACTTCATTACTGTGCTATGCTACTGTTTTAAAAACGAGCAACCCTCTGCAGAGATAGGCATTTTACAAAATAATAGTTCTTTAGTGGTGGCTTCTTAGGAAGAGGGGAACCATAAAACACCTAATACAAATAGATATAACTTAACTACTTCACAGATCTGCACAGTATTTACAAAGCAAAAACAGAAAATACAGCATTTGTAAGAAAATATGACTTGGGGTGGGGAGGAAATTTATGTTTGGTGGACTTTCTTTTTGTTTGAATCCTGAAGGAGAAACTTAGCTTTTCAAAGATATTATAAATAATACATGTATATTTTCACTTGTATCCACATTTCAAATCAAATAAGCTGCCTGAATAAGACCAGATCAACTAAGAGTATGTAACAGCAGAAACTTCCCTCTAAAATACTTAATTTTATTAGTGAAACGGTACCAAAGATAACAAGTATACAAAGAATCTCTTTGCTCTATGCTACTTACGCATCATAAATAAGACAGTTGTTGTTGCAAGATACAATCCTTCACAGTATTTCTATAAGCATACAGATTTGTCATTCTTTTATCAGAATAAGCTGTTTACCAGTCAACAGCATGTGGCTTAAACATCACAAAAGTGACTGTCTATACTTTACATGGTAAAGCATTTTCTATAGTCCTAAATGTATACAGTGGCAAGAACATAAAATCCTATTTAAAAAAAAAAAAAAAAAAAGAGTGATTAAGCAGCTTCACAGGCAAATTTTTCTTTCCCTGTAATATGCTTTTCTTTTTGTTTTTTTTTGGGTTTTTTTGTTTTTTTTTTTTTTTTTGGTTTTTTTTTTTGGTTTTTTTTTGTAAGAATTAACTATGCAAAGGAAAAGAAAAAACAAATTGAAAGCAAATAGCTTTTAAATTTTTTTTAAACTGAAAGAAATAACTCTTCCCATGAGGTAAGGCAATTAAGTCATTTGATTGTATTAAGTTGTATTAAAAATAATCTACTTGATTTTAGGTATAAATTTTAAAGGTATGACTCTTCAGAAATCTCACAATGATGAAACTGATTAAATTAGTTCAGAGAGCACAAGCCATATTTTACCTTGACAAAAATATTTGCTTTGTCATTCTTTTCTTACTTGCTTTCTCTTTAAAGAATGAAAAAGGAATCTCTACCATATAACTCCTGTGTAAATTAGAATGTTTTTTTCCCTAATTATTTATCCCCTCAGCTTTGCATACGATTCCTTTTATATCATCCAACAGGTATCAGAGATGATGATGGAGAGGTAACAATTAAGGCCATCCAAATGTAGATTAAACGTCTAAAGGGCTGTCCTTGATGCAGGTGATCAGAAAATGCTTTATATTCAAGCTACTACTTTTGTGGTCCCCAAAATGCATCTTTGCTTTCACCTATAAATCTCTTCTAAAAATAAAAAAGTAAAACTGGAGCTTTAGTATTTTAACAAGTGAATCAAACAATTGTTCTGACAAATCACTTGCATTCTTGTTTACAGTATGGTGGTGGCAAAATAGCAATAGAGATCATGTAAGATTTAGCTGAAAATGAGTAATAGCACACATGCATTTCCAGAAAATACCACATTATTTTAAGAAGGCACTAAAGCTTCTGCTTGTGCTCCCATATTTTTTTAAACAAATAAGAAAAAAGTTATTTTCATAACGGCACCTATACTATTTGCAGCTGAACAGACACACTGCAGTACGGCTCAAAACAAAGCTGTGAATTCTAATAATATCATACAGATGTGCTCACTTCTGTAAGGACAAAAATGAACACCAAAACAACCCCAAAATAACCCAGTAAGCTAACCTATTATCTATAACATGGCAATGTTCCTTTTAGGAACAGAAAAGTAGCATGCATTGTTCAAATACTTTAAAAGAAATATTCATTTTAGTGATATTAGTAAGAAATTGTTTGAAATAAAACTCAAGAATCTCAAGCAGTGAGGAAATGAAAAACAAACTAGTCAGTGGGCATTTAACATAAGAACCGTAAAATTGTGTTTATGTTTAAAACTCCTTTTCCTATAATTTTCATTTACAACAAAAGAGAGTGTGTATATTTATACACCATTTCCAAGCATATCAAACAGCACACATTGAAGTTTTTGTAAATTTCTTAACCCACAAAGTAGAACAATACAAAATTCATCAACAAGCAGTATTTTAAACAACCTTCAATGCATATCTTCAGCTTTTTTTGGATAGTACAGGTTTACATCTTTCAGTTTCAACTTATTTGTAACAGCTCATGACAAAACTTAACATAAATCATTTTACAGATAAGTACAGCCATCATGGAAATGCATGGATTTTCAGAGATTAATAGTTCTGATGGCATCTGCCTTTTCATGGTATAATTACTGGTCCGTGCTCTCTTGCTTTACAGCAAGAAATCAACAAAGCTATCACAAGAATTGGAAGAGCTACTAGTACTATCACTATGTTCAGGTTGATTGCTTTGACATTTTCTTCCTCGTTCTGGGAAATAAAAAGCTTTGGATTTCATTCCTTATAGTTGAGTCAGAGATCCATTCTTTGCTTTTAAACCTCTTCTATTTTAACTGAGAGGTTTTCATTGTTTGGTTGACAGTTCCCATTCTGTTGTAGTTTGACTTCATCTGTCCTTTGTGTATCTTTATTGTCTACTTCCTTGTCAGTTTCTGAATTTGGATCCTCTTTAGTGTAATCTTTGTCCTACCAAAGATAAAATTATTTTACAAAAAAATAAAAATAAAAAAATCATACTATTAGCATTACAGGATACGCCTTCCAACCAACTCCTAGTATTTTGATTGTCTCAATTTTTACATGCCTATCTTGTCTCATCAATTTTCAGAATAGAGCTGTCGGCTTATTTTATTTATTTTTTTTTTAAAAGAGCTTTCTTTTCAATTGGCTGAAGTTAGGCACTCATAACAACCCATCACCCAAGAAATCATTGTCATAAAGTCATCTGTCTTTATCATCAATATTCAGGTAAAACAGAACAAGCAGCATCATGGGACCTATGAGAAACAGCTCCAGAAATTAAGACTTCAACATATTTTCTAAATAAAACAGGATTACAATTTTTCTTTCATTTTTTTTTGTCAGGTAACTGAAATATTAAGAGAGTTCTTGGGTAAGACAATTACTTCAGCATGTGGACAGAGTCACCTAAATCAGCTGTTTTATAACAGTTGAATAATTCTGAGTACCACAAACTACTCTTTAAAGGCGTGCTGCTTTTCAAATGCTAAGATTAAACAATTTGAAGGTGTTTCTTTTCTTAATCATGCCACCTTCTGTTTTGCAAGGCAAAAATCCCATACTACTCTTCTGCAAGTCTTCAACTTTACTCCTGCAGAATCCAATATGAAGTCCAGGACCAAAGCAACCAGGGAGAGGCTGAACTACACAGTGAAAATTTATTAAAAATCTTTTCAGATTGACAGCCTGTGCTGGTTTTGGCTGGGATACAGTTAATTTTCTTCATAGTGGCTAGTATGGGGCTATGTTTTGGATTTGTGCTGGAAACAGTATTGATACTACAGGGATGTTTTAGTTACTGCTGAGCAGCGCTTACACAGAGTCAAGGCCTTTTCTGCTTCTCACACCACCCCACCAGCGAGTAGGCTGGGGGTGCACAAGAAGTTGGGAGGGGACACAGCTGGGACAGCTGACACCCAACTGACCAAAGGGATATTCCATGCCATATGACGTCATGCTCAGCATATAAAGCTGGGGGAAGAAGGAGGAAGGGGAGGGGATGGGACGGGACAACGGATGTTCAGAGTTATGGTGTTTTGTCTTCCCAAGTAACCATTACGCACGATGGATCCCCTACTTTCCTGGAGATGGTTGAAATCTGCCTGCCGATGGGAATCATAGAATTGTTTGGGTTAGAAGGGACCTTCAAATGTCATCTAGTCCAACCCCCCTGCAATGAGCAGGGACATCTTCAACTAGATCAGGTTGCTCAGAGCCCCATCCAACCTGACCCTGACTGTTTCCAGGGATGGGGTATCCACAACTTCTCTGGGAAACCTGTTCCACTGCCTCACCACCCTCACAGTAAAGAATTTTTTCCTGATATCTAGTCTGAATCTACCATTTAAAGCCATTACCCCTTGTCCTATTGCTACAGGCCCTGCTAAAAAGTTTATCCCCATCTTTCTTATAAGCCCCATTTAAGGGGACACAATAAGGTCTCCCCAGAGCCTTCTCTTCTCCAGGCTGAATAACCCAAACTGTCTCAGCCTGTCCTCATAGGAGAGGTGCTCCAGCCCTCTGATTATCTCCATGGCTCTCCTCTGGACCCACTCCAACAGGCCCATGTCCTTCCTGTGGTGAGGGCTCCAGAGCTGGATGAAGTACTCCAGGTGGGGTCTCACGAGAGCGGAGTAAAGGGGCAGAATCACCTCCCTTGACTTGCTGGCTATGCTTTTGATGCAGCCCAGGATACAGTTGGCTTTCTGGGCTGTGAGTGCACATTGCCACCTTATGTCCAGCTTTTCATCCACCAGTACCCCCAAGTCCTTCTCGGCAGGGTGCTCTCAATCGCTTCATCCACCAGCCTGTAGTGATACTGGGGGTTGCCCCGACCCAGGGGCAGGACCTTGCACTTGGCCTTGTTGAACCTCATGAGGTTCACACGGGCCCACTTCTCTAGCTTGTCCAGGTCCCTCTGGGTGGCATGCTGTCCCTCAGGTGCGTCAACCGCATCACGCAGCTTGGTGTCGTCTGCAAATTTGCTGAGGGTGCACTTGATCCCACTGTCTGTGTCACTGATGAAGATATTGAACAGTACTGGTCACAATATGGACCCCTGAGGGACACCACTTGTCCCTGATCACCATCTGGACATTGAGCTGTTGACCACTACCCTCCAGATGGGACCATCCAGCCAATTCCTCATCCACCAAACAGTCCACCCATCAAATCCCTATCTCTCCAATTTAGAGAGAAGGATGCTGTGGGGGACCACGTCAAAGGCCTTACAGAAATCCAGATAGACGACATCTGTAGCTCTGCCCTTGTCCACTGATGGAGTCACTCCATCATAGAAGGCCACTAGGTTGGTCAGGCAGGACTTGCCCTTGGTGAAGCCATGATGGCTGTCTCGAATCGCCTCCCTGTCCTCCATGTGCCTTAGCATAGCTTCTGGGAGGATCTGTTCCATGATCTTCCCAGGCACAGAGGTGAGGCTGACAGGGCGGTAGTTCCCAGGGTCCTCCTTTCTACCCTTTTTAAAAATGGGTGTGATGTTTCCCTTTTTCCAGTTGCCGGGGACTTTACCTGACTGCCATGACTTTTCAGATATCATGGAGAGTGGTTTGACAACAACATCAGCCAATTCCCTCAGGACTCTGGGACACATCGGGTCCCATAGACTTCTGTATGTTCAGGTTCCTCAGTAATAAATGAATTCCTTGTTTTGCTTTGCTTGTGTGCGTGGCTTTTGCTTTACCTGTTAAACTGTCTTTATCTCAACCCATGAGTTTTCTCACTTTTACTCTTCCGATTATCTCCTCCATCCCACTGTGGGAGAGTGAGCGTGCAGCCGTGTGGTGCTTAGTTGGTAGCTGGGGTTAAACCACAACACAGCCAAACTAACCCTGAACCCTGCTTCTTAGTTACACAATCTATTTCCTGCCTGCTCATACAGATAGGCAGCCAGCCAGCCAACTCCTAACATATGGCACTGAACAAAAAAGAGCAAAATCAAAACAAAGTGTTTTCGTAACCTATTCACAGAAGCTCCTATAGGTCCAGTAAAGTTCAAACACACAGACTTCTCAAACTGGCGTAGTAACATCAACTGGAAAATTACTTTCATGTCTCTGACTGCCAAAAGCTAAACCCAAGTGGCAATAATTTGGTAAGGAAAACAAAGAAAAAGAAGGGAGAGAATTCCAATAATTATTCCACTTGCAGCACTCCACACTCTGCTTATCACTTGGTCACACAGCTTACCTTCAAAGTAGTGATGCTTTTGTCAGATTTCTCCTTTCCCTCTTTTTCTTTACTACTTTTTTTCTTGGAGGTAGAGTGTTCCCTTTCTCTTCTTTCATTATTTATATCCTTTTCTCTTTTTCTTTCTTTCTTGTTTCTGTTAAAGAAAATTTTTTCTCAAATCAGAATCTGATTCAATAGCAACAAATGTACTACCAATGCATACATTGAGTGAACTGTACAGTAAATTGCACAATACAGCAACTAAGAATGTTGGTATCCTGGTTTGCTTTCCTTCAGAAAGGTTCAGTCACCTTCAAACCATTTAGCTGCAAACTGAACTCTCATCTGGGGGATGAGAGTCAAACCAACTGAAAAAAAACAACCCCAAAAACCCACACCACCACAAACACCCAAAACATAACAAAAACCCCTTCATAAAGACAAGGGGATTTTTTGACTGAAGAGAGCTAAAGAATGCATGTGTTCAGCGTACAAGGTATTTGCAAAGAAAAAAACAAATTAATCTGTATCCAATGAAGGGTTTTGGTTAATTTGAAGCAAATTTGCATTGTTAACAGATTTAAAACTCTCCAATTGAAAGCATACCAAAGATCAAAAATAAAGATCAAAACCATGAAGGGGTTTTTTTGTTTTGTTTTAAATTAGAACTGAATCATACCGACCAATTGAAATTATCTGAGATGACTAGTGAAAAGATAGTAAATCAATGAAAATGCTTCCCAAATTGTTTTCAATATATGTATCTGCATCCAACTTTGAGCTTCCATTTATTGAAAAGCAGACCTTTTCCTTAGAAAAGGAAATGATTGAAGAGCTTCTTACGTAACATAAAAAAAATCCAGAAGAAACACAAATTGAGTTAGCTCCTTTCATAACACAGATCTCTATATCACATTTCAATTTAACAAATATACTATAACGTTTTCCTCCTTTACTGCTCATTAACTTTTAAGTTTACATCAAACTGACCTTCTTGGAGAAGGAGTTTGTGAAGACTTTCTTTTTGTTGTTTTAGGAGACTTGGAGGGACTTCTACTCTTCTTTTTACGCCTTTCTCTGGAGGACCAAGAAATTCAAGATCACCAGAAGATCACCAAGAAGAAAAATAATAAAAACTCAGGAACTGCATAAAACCAGAAAGCTCTTAAAATCCCTGAATTTAACGTTATATATCACCAATATTATATGAATTGCACAAAGCAAAAACCAACCAAAAAAACATTAAAAAGCCCAAAAATTCATATGTTTCAGTTTCATGGGAAAGGGGAGAATGGAAGTGGGAGGAAAAAAAAAAGTTGTGCCCTTTCAGATTTTAGTTTTATGTTTATCCTCACATGCTTGTACTTATACCTGATAACAACGGAAACACACTGAATTCACTAATTGTATATTAAGTAAGAGTTTCTTCAGTGAGGAAAAGATTCCAACTGAATGAAAAGCCACTAAAGACAAAAGGCGTAACTTAATGTTCTGGTTTGAGGTAAAACAGAACCAAGTTTCTGTTCAGTAATTTTATTTCTTAGCTAGGCCTCCTCTAACTCTCTGAAATTAACAGTATGTTGTGCCGAAAATGGTTCATTCAGAGTGATAAGACCAATGTTTACAGTTTATGCCAAGGAATGGTATGCAGAGAGGCTCTTGCTTAGACTTATTGCTATAACAACCAAGGTCAGCTAATTTCATTAGTTGCCCCATTGGAGGGTCGGAAGCGGAAAAGCATAGAGGGGTCCCACCTGCAGGGAGGAGCGGACAGGACAGGTGACCCAAAACTGACCAACAGGGTATTCCATCCCATCTGCCCCGTGCTCAGTATAAAAGCTGAGGGATCAAAGGGTCAGCTCTCTTTTCTTCAATGGCTGATGTCCGAGGAGGACCCTGTCTGTTCATCTGCCTTTGATCCTGATCTGTGTGTTCCTGACTCCAGCTCTGGAATCCGGTTCCCACCCATCACTGAGTCCAGTCTGGGACTTCCCCAGTGCCTGCCAGTGATGTCATCCTGGGAGCTTGATACGGTCTTGTATATACTGTATCTATTTCATTATTTTCCTTTTTATTTTATTATTAATATTTCATTAAAGTAGTTTAGTTTCTTCTAAACTCATAAATCTCTCTATCTCTCCTCCTCCTCTCTGTGTATGAGAGGCTGGGAGGGGAGCATCTGTCGCCGGCCATTGGCCAATTTGGCCAAAACCACGACAGATTTATTGGCGCCCAACATGGGGCACGAACGGAGCTCTGATAGATTGCCTGAATAGTTTGAATTCCAGCTTGCTCAGGGAGAACAGACAGTTCACATCATGTCATTCTGACATGAAATCTTGTATCGTGCCTTTAGAGAGCTTTGTATGAAGTTAATTGATGCAGTGGGGATTAACTGGTCGAACATATTGCATGGTTTATTTCTTCTTTGTGTTTGGATGCGGTCTAAGCGTGCTATGTTGGTGTGGATTTGCCTTCAGATGTATAAAATAATTGCTTGGATAATGGTTCTACCTGCATATCTTGGGCATCTTGTGACGGAGTCTTACTAATTACACTCTTGGTCTTACATGAGGAAAGTTTACTTTGCCCTTGGATGATTATGCCAAAGTTACACTAACAGAATTAGGGGATGGAAAACCTTCGGGCTGTTTAGAGAGTGAATGCTGCTTTCATTCCTACATGATTTTGTTGTTGGGTTTCCTGAATGTGTTGCAGGGGTGGTTTATTGTTAAATATCAGTGCAGGAGTGAGTATTATGTGACATGTGGTATTGCTACTCAAACCCAATGGCCAGAGTCAAAGATAGCAGAAATTCAGACAATCCCGCCGCTAAAAGCCACAGCAGAAACTCAGACAACCCCCCCACCGAAAGCTGCAGTAGGAATTCAGACAACCCCCCCACTGAAAGCTACAGCAGGAACTCAAACAACTCAGATCACTGCCCAAGCCACAGCACAGACACAAACAACGCCACCGGCCCCGATAGCAGCCCCAGCGACATCGGCTGCCCCTCCACAGGCCCCGGCAAAAGCCACAGCCATGGCCACGGCCCGGCCCGGCCCATGCCGGCAGCAGTCACTCAGCAGCCTGCAGTCAAAGTTACCCCGCCGCCTGCCCCTCCCCCCCACGCCTGTATCGCCGGCCCCTCCCCGCCCGTAACGGCACCGGCTGCTCCAGCCCCGACAACAAGCACAACAAGGACAACAAGCACAACAAGGAGCACGGTCACTGCTCCGGCTGCTCCGACAACCAGCGCTGCTGCTACTCAAACTCCAGCAGAACCGGCACAGGTTGCCCCGGTGACCAGGAAACAGAAAAAGTCAGCTCGTTCCCCTGCCTCTGACGACAGAGACCAGCCCAAGCCAGACAGCACAGGAGAGGGTTCCTCTGAGGAAGATCCAGGAGAGGGTCCTTCTCAGCCAGCATTAACACAGGATGAGGACTCAGATGCAGAGATAATCATCAAATCCTTCTCTATGAAGGATTTGAGAAATATGAGGAAGGACTGTAGTCATCAAGAAGGGGAGACACTTGTCTCCTGGTTGCTCTGATGCTGGGACAATGGCGCTGACAGCATAGATTTAGATGGCAGAGAAGCTAAGCAGTTGGGAAACCTGGCCAAAGATGGAGGGATTGATAAAGCGATTGGGAGAAAGGCAGACGTCCTCAGTCTCTGGAGGCGACTGCTATCAGCTGTGAAGGGCAGGTATCCCTTTAAGGATGATATCGAATGCTGTCCAAGCAAATGGACCAGCATGGAGAAAGGTATTAAGTACCTGAGGGAACTGGCTGTGTGAGAGGTGATTTATAGCAACTGGCAAGTGAATGTAGACCCCGATGAAATGCCATTGAAATGATCTTTGTTGAGGAAGTTTGTGCAGAGTGCACCATCATATTATTCCCATACACTGTCAACAATGGTCTGGGGAGGATCTGATACTGATGCACCAACTGTAAATGAGGTGGCTAACAGGGTCCGACAGTATGAAGGCAGTCTCTCCCGTCCCCTTCATGTAGCAGCCGTGGAGAAAATAGCCAAGCAAACAGACCATGGTTGAGCAAAACAAGACAATGGCTGATCAAACTAAGACCATTGCTGAGACAGCGGAGAAAATGACTAAGACAACAGCCGAGCAAAATGAGAAAACTGATAAACTGTTTCATGAGCTGCTTGAAAAACTGTCTGAGAAGGGGAAAGAAGAATTTCTCAACATCTGTCTCCAACTAGCAGAACTTGGAAGAATGGTGAGAGTATGAACTAACTTCCTGGAAAGAGAGGTAGCTTTCAGTCTCTTCATATTCTGTTTGCCCCTAATTAAGGCACAAATTTTGTTTTTGACCCCAATGGAATCTGAGCCTTGCTAATGCCAGCATAAATTGCCAGTGTAATATATGGGGTTCCTCTGCCTTAGAATCATAGAACTGCCTAGGTTGGAGGGAACCTTTCAGATCATCTAGTCCAACCATCAACCTAACTCTGACAAAAACCATCACTAAACCATATCTCTAAGCACTATATCTACCCATCTTTTAAATACCTCCAGGGATGGTGCCTCAACCACTTCCCTGGGCAGCCTGTTCTAATGCTTAATAACCCTTTCAGTGTAAAGATTTTTCCTAATATCCAGTCTAAACCTCCCCTAGCATAACTTGAGGCCTCCTTTCAAGTTGTTGTAGAGAGCGATAAGGTCTCCCCTCAGCCTCCTTTTCTCTAGACTAAATAATCCCATCTCCCTCAGCTGCTCCTCATAAGACTTATTCTCCAGACCCCTCACCAGCTTCATTGCCCAAAACTGGACACAGTATTCGAGGTGAGGCCTTACCAGTGCTGAGTACAGGGGGACGATCACTTCCCTAGTCCTACAGGCCACACTGTTTTTGATACAGGCCAGGATGCTGTTGGCCTTCTTGACCACCTTGGCACACTGTTGGCTCATACTCAGGTGGCAGTTGACCAGCACCCCCAGGTCCTTTTCTGCCAGGTAGCTCTCCAGCCACTCTTCCCCAAGCTTGTAAGGCTGCATGGGGTTGTTGTGACCCAAATGCAGGACCCGGCACTTGGCCTTGTTGAACCTCATACCATCGGCGTCGGCCCATCGATCCAGCCTGTCCCGATCCCTCTGCAGAGCCTTTCTACCCTCAAGCAGGTTGACACTCCCACCTAACTTACTGAGGGTGCACTCAATCCCCTTGGTCCAGTTCATTGATACAGATATTAAAGAGAACTAGCCCCAATACCAAGCTTTGGGGAGCACCACTTGTGACTGGCCAAGAACTGGATTTAACTCCATTCACCTTCTTTAGCTTAAAAAAAAAAATAATAAAAAAAGGGCAAAAAATTAAGAAAAACATCACAGACAAACAATATTTAATGGGTAAGACTGACTGGACTTGATATTACCACCTTCAAGTTGGGCCATTATGGGGTTACGAAGGAAGATACCACTTCAGCCATCAAGATGTCTCCTCTCTTGACAAAGTCCCTACCTATCTCCTTTGCTAGCCTGTAGATGTCGCTTGGAAAAGGAGCCTGATTCTCCTCTTCCTCTGGTCTGTGTCTCTTCCTTCAGCTAGGAATCAAAAAAAGCCATCTGATTTCTACTACTTGCATGTCACTAAAGCTAGGTGAGCTGCTACCTAGTTCTTAGAAGGTCCTGTATGTCCTATTCCACCTCCACCTCTTCTCCAAAAAGACAGCTAGAAGACTTTGTCCAATATTTTACAGTCTTCAGAAAAAAGGATCTGCATCTTCAAGAATGGTCTCAACTCAATCCTGCAGTGTAAATCCAGACAGCTGAAATGCCAGGTTGTTGGATAATCTTCTCCTGAATGGTTTGTAACCATTTCAACTAGGCAAAGTCAATCACCGAAGTAAATGGACACCCCTAAATACAAGTTAACCAGGACTTGGTAGCCCAACCTATTGATAAATACTTTTCGGAATAACATAATTACTGAGGCTGGAAGAGCCCTCTGGAGACCACCTAGTCTGGACTCCCACCCTCCCAAAACAGGATCAACTAGAGCTGGTTACTCAGGGCCATGTCCAGTCAGATTTTTAATATCTCCAAGGGTGGAGACTCCACAATCTCTCTGGGCAACTGGTTCCAGTTTGCCCAGAAAACACACAATTTAAACATTAGAAAAAAAACTTTATTACCCATATTTCAATGTATGCCCATTGCCTCTTGCCCTATCACTGGCCATCACTGAGAAGAGTGATGAACATCCCATCAGATGTTCAATACGCACTGATAAGATACCCCCTCAGCCTTCTCTTGTCCAGGCTAAACAATCCCAGCCCTCTCAGACTCTCCTTGTATGACGGATACATATAAAAAACAACGTATTTCTCTCATCCTCCATCTTCAAAAAGAACATTGTCCCTGTTTAATGGCATCTGTACTAAATATTCATTTCATATCAAAGTGGGGCTTTGTACTGTGAGTCCATTAGAAGAGATGCACTAAATTTCACTAGAATTCTCTGCCCAAGTACGTGACATTTGAGATTTCTGTGACACCTTCTTAAATAGCAGAACGTTTAAAGGGGAGCATAACTGTTACAAACTAGAATATGAATTTTTTGTAACACCCAGCTAACTACACTTGCTATTTGACATTAGGAACTGGGTCTTCCACCAAGGCTCTTATACAAGCTACACATTACTGTATTGGGTTTGCGTGGCAAGGTTTTGGTGGCAGGGGGGTTACAGGGGTGGCTTCTGTGAGAAGCTGCTAGAAGCTTCCCCTATGCCCGATAGAGCCAATGCCAGACAGCTCCAACACGGACCCATCACTGGCCAAGGCTGAGTCAATCAGCAACAGTGGTAGCACCTCTGTGATAACATATTTAAGAAGGGGAAAAAAACTGCTGCACAACAGCAGCAGCCAAAGAGAGGAGTGAGAGAATATATGCGAGAGAAAAAACTCTGCAGACACCAAGGTCAGTGAAGAAGGAGGGGAGGAGGTGCTCCAGGTGCCAGAGCAGAGACTCCCCTGCAGCCTGTGATGAAGACCATGGTGAGGCAGGCTAGCCCCCTGCAGCCCATGGAGGTCCACAGTGGAACAGCTATCGACCTACAGCCCATGGAGGACCCCACACCAGAGCAGGTAGATGCCCAAAGGAGGCTGTTACCCCATAGACATCCCGCGCTGGAGCAGGCTCCTGGCAGGACCCATGAACCTGTGGAGAGAGGAGCCCACGCTAGAGCAGGTTTTCTGGCAGGACTTGTGACCCCGTGGGGGATCCACGCTGGAGCAGTCTGCTCCTGAAGGACTGAACCCCGTGGGAGGGACCCATGCTGGAGCAGTTCATGAAGAACAACAGCCCATGGGAAGGACCCACACTGGAGAAGTTCATGAAGGACTGTCTCCTGAGGGTGGGACCACACGCTGGAGCAAGGGAAGAATGTGAGGAAGAAGGAGCGGCAGAGACAACATGCAATGAACTGATCACAACCCTCATTCCCCATCCCCCTGCGCCACTCAGGGGGAGGAGGTAGAGAAAATTAGGAGTGAAGTTGAGGCTGGAAAGAAGAGAGGGGTGAGGGGGAAGGTGTTTTAAGGTTTGGTTTTATTTCTCATTACCCCACTCTGATTTGATTGGTGATAAATTAAATTAATTTCCCCAAATTGAATCTGTTTTGCCCGTGAACGTAATTGCTGATTGATCTCCCTGTCCTTATCTTGACCCACAAGCCTTTCGTCATAGTTTTCTCTTCCCTGTCCAATTGAGAAGGGGGAATGATAGAGCAGCTTGGTGGGCACCTGGCATCCAGCCAAGGTCAACCTACCACAAATACTTATCTAATTCAACACTACTGAGGTATACAGGCAGAAAACGTTATGTTTTCAAAGCTGACAGAACTATCTCTGTTCTCTGCAGGTATTCAACCCATGAAACAATGTTAACAATGCATTAAAATAGGAAGTTGCATATGCTTAAAGAAGCCACAGTATTTTGCTCATAAACCTCCAAAACAACACGGACATTTCATATAACCCAAACAGAATGTTCAGAAACCATTACAGCCTTTTCCGCGTTATAGGAACCATGAACTCCTGAATTTTGAGGGTTATGGAAATTTTGCTTTTGTCCAGGGAACTGATTATACTGTGTAGAACTTTTCCCAATTCATTCAGCATTTCATTCTCTCAAGGTAACCGATAAAATTTGGTATCTATATTTGACACATGAGATTACTGAACTCCATAATTGCTGAGGTATTCTGAAAGGACTTTTTCCACCAAAGTTTCTGAATTTAAGTTAGATGCAACGCTTTTAGAATATGCCTGAGTTAGTCTACTTACAGAGCTTATAATCAATCTCACAGCCTCCTTTTGCTGTACTGAAATTTATCCAGACTTCCATCCAGTTTACCCTCCCTCAGAGGCAAAAACAACACCTAGATTAACCTTGACTGCTTTCCTGTTTACAATCAGCATGGTTAAGGAATGTTAATTTTTACTTATATCTGGCCATCTAACCAGCTAAACAACTGAAATACATTCATTTTCTGAACTGCTAGCCAGATAAGTGACATGCTTGCTTCCTGCTGTTCAGCCATCCAGACAAGAGAGAATTCATTGTTTGCCATCCTTAAGGTGGCCAAGTGGCAAATACTACCAACCCAACAAATTGCTCTACAGATCAACGCTGTATAGTATGTAAGTAATGAAGGAACTATGTAACAGTGACTCAAACTTTCATCAGGCCAAAGATGATATTTGATGTCCCTCTATCATAACTTTTCGATGGCTCCAACACAGAGAAATGGTATAAGCACCACCTACTTACTGTCCTCAAGGACTATACTATACCAGCTGCCCAACAAGAAACTATTTTCTATCAAGCAGATAGAGCTCTATCTATTACAGAGCTCTTTGTAATAGATTTTACTTTATAGGGAAATCTACAAAACAGAAAGAATACAAACTGAATTAGGAAGTGACATGGTGATATTGATACACAGAAATTAGGATGCGCATTTTTCATGGTGCATCACTGTATTGACAAGTCCAAAAAAGCATGAAAAAATTCTAAACAAACCTGCTGGAGCTACGAGATCTTCTTGAAGAGCTATAGCTTCTTGGGAGTGTTCTGGATCTCTTCTCTTTCTTCTTTTTATCATCTCTCTCTCGCTCCTTCTTCTTATCCTCATCTTTTTCCTTTCCTTTGTCCCCTCTGTCCTTATCTCCCTCCTTGTCCTTAATCTTTTCTCTTTCCTTCTCCCCCTCTTTCTCAACATAATCTTTTTCCTTGTTCTGGTCTACCTCTTCCCTGTCTTTTTCCTTATCCTTGTCCCTGTCTCTATCCCTATCCTTGTCTCTGACTCTCTCTTGATCTTTGTTTCGCTCTTTCTCTCTCTCCTGGTCCTTCTCCTTATCCCTGTTTCTCTCTCTATCTCGCTCTCTTTCCCTTTCTTTGTCTCTGTCCCAGTCTCTCTCCTTTTCTTTGGCCTTTTCTTTTTCCTTGACCTTGTCTTTGTCTCTTTTCTTGTCCCTGTGAAAAGCCAAACACAAATCCATTAATTCATCTTTGAACTTTCCAATAGAAATTACAACTAACTCTTTAGCATACATTAATTGTTCAAGAGAAAATATGTGTTTCTGTTGAAAAATACTAATTATTCAGATTTCAATTTTCCACCCCTGTTCACCATGACGAAGAAGCTATATAGCTAGGAAAAATTTGTAAACCAAATGGGGGGGGGGTGTCAAATCAAACTGTGATCTTCAAAGTGATATTATTACACTTTGAAAGAATATGTCTTTTCACCTCACAGCTACGTTACTATACATACATATATTTTCTACATTTTGTCAGGAGTGAGAAACTCTACAGTTTGTAAATCCATTCTTTACTAAAAGTGTGTCCACATAAAATGGACTGCAGATTAACCACCCCCACATTAATAATGACAACTGACTGGACAGAAGTATTTATTCTACAGTGCTCTCTCACATAAATATCCTGTAACTGCTTGGAAGTCCAACATCAATCAATACACAGAAACAAAAAACCAGGGATAAAATTTCACCAAATTCCCTCAAAAGGCAAATGTAAGGTCAAAACTCAACCAAGACAATTCAATCATCTGTAATGTCATTAGAAATTTGAAAATTATTGAAAAATTGGTAAGACAGTAAAAACAGAAGCAAGGTAACAGAACAAGTCGGCTTCTTTGGGATAGGCAGAATGATACATGTTCATAAAAACACTGAGGAAAATTCCAACGGATGCTCTAGTAGTGAAATCAAATAAAAATTTATTAGATCACAGCTTTGGCTGGAAGATTACATTTTGGTAAAGGATTATTTGGAAGCATGAGACTCTAAACCATCTTTCCTTTCTAGCATCTTTCCTTTCCTTTCTTTCCTTTTCTAGACTCCTAGACCTGCCCCTAGGACATATGAAAATGAACAATTGTTCAGAGAAACAGGAGAAAGCACGAGAGAAGTTGATCAGCAGGCCTTTTCACGTCCAAGAGAACCAGATTAAAAGAAGTTGCTGTGTCTATTGGTACTTATTCTAGGATTTTAAAAGATTCTCAGAGAGACTCCTTCAGACATGAAAGGCCCTACGCACAACCCCCACCTTTCTTCATTGGAACAAGTGTTTGGCTACTAATAAATAGTAGGCTTGTTGCATGGTCTGTGACCTGAAGACTTTGGTTCCCATCAGGTTTTGGCAAATACCTCTTTAGATGTCTCACAGAAGGAATGTAAGATCATAAAAAAGAAACAGCACACAATCCCTGCAATAGCAAGGGGTCTCACAATGACCCAAGATGCACCTTCCAGTTATTTATCACAGATATTTCATTGGGCTTGCCCCTTCCAGTGAGCAGATATCTCAAGAAGCTCCAGACAACAGCAGAGTCAGAAGGATCCATAAACAAAGCCCAGCTACGTAGCCTACTCATAACTGTTCCCACTGAGGTCCACAGATATGCAGTTCTCTTTCCCACAAAACTTCTCCCCTCAGAAAACAAGAGACAACTGCACAACCTAAGTATGTAATTCCCCTGACTCATTTAAAGGGAGCTTCAGAGATGAAACAGGAAGAAAAGTACCAAGGCTTCTATTCATGAAGCTGCTTTCATAGGCACTTTTGTTTTGTGAATATTCACTTATTTCATCCCCCAGAAAATTACGTTATCATCCAAGGAGATAAAGGAATTATCTTGTTGGAATTTCACAGTTCAATAATTAGACAATCAGACTTAAAAATTAAAAGACTAGGTAAAATATAGATGTATTAGATCCTGTAATGTAAATATGCCACATAACAGATGTGCATTTGTGCCTACAGCAGTGTATGGCCAATATGAAAGAGCCAAAGGCAAAAATAAAAGCTCATGCACAAAAACTTTATACATGTCTCAGAATGTGGGATCAAGTTCAGCCTGAATCCAATCTATATACGTTGAGAAGGTTGAAGAAGCATCATCCACTTTTTTGTGCGTTGCACAGGCTACATGGAACATACCTAATCTGTTGGTTAAAGTCTGTCAATTAAAGTTACGTATTTTCGATCAGCTTGCACGTTGGTATAAATGTAGACTAGACTTTGATATCAAAGTTTAGGTACCTCAGTGTTGTGGCTATAGTACCCCTGTAGGCACCATATGAGTTACTTTGAAGAAAATTAACTATATTCCAGCCAAAACCAGTATAACTCAGCATAAAAATTTACCTTCTATTCTTTTGTCCCATAAACAAAGCCTAGGGACAGGCTAAAGCATTTAGAGATTCCATCCTTTGCCATCACCTAAAAGGTTTGTCAGATCTTTTTCAAATCTTTTGTTGTACTGTGTGCTAAGAACAGTATCATTTCTTAAGAATGGAACTCACCGAGAATGAGAGCGACTTCTTGATTTCCACCTTTCCCTAGATCTAGATCGTTTTTTCAGGGGACTTCGGGATCTGCGTCTGTCCTTGTGTCTCGAGAGTGATCTGTTGCCAGATCTACCTCTATATGAACAATGACAGAAGAAAAATACTTTAATATTGAAACTTCATAAAAATTAGGTCAACCAAGAAGGGAAAAAACCCACATAAATCTTGCTTCACTACATAAAATTATAGAGTTACATCTCAGGAATACACTGCCTACCAACATATTTTTAAATATAGATGCTTTAAGTTTCACCAGGTGCACATGTTCTCCTTTGAAACAACCATTTAAACACCATTTAAGTAATACTCATGTTTCATTATAACTTCCATGAATATTCTGGAAAATATAAATTCATATCGTATTAGGATAGCTGTGCTTAGTAAATCTAGTGCATAAAATCTACTATAGACAATTTCTAGCAGCTTGTAAAAATAATTAGTTACACCTTTCTTCTTTTCCAGGCCCAGCCACTTACTGCAGTCTTGGTCAAAAAAGAAAGATGGCTTTAACTGGCCTCTGTTCTCCAGCCTTACAATTTACTACACGATAAATAAAGAATGCAAAAAATGTGCAGATACTCCAGTAGAAATCCAATTAAAGTCTTATGATAAACATATATAGTATAGTCTCAGATTTGATGAAGAAAACAAGACTTTTGAAAATTACTATACTCTTTTTTTTCCCCAAAATATTCCCTATATTTGGAAGATCATATTCCCTAGGAAAACAAAAATAAAAACTGAATTTGAACTTTAAGTTTCAAAGGAAGACAATTGGATACTTTGCCTAAGAGGTTAAGGTACGATGAAGTTAAACTTACCAAAGACAGAAATTCACATACATTTCTCAATAAATTCTGAAGAACAGGAAGATACAAAAAATACCAACTCCACCTGTCTTCTGCAGCTCATGACATACCCAGAGGAAAGGCAATAATTTATTACTCACAGCTTTGCTTCACATATCAGTGTAGAAATACAAACTAATTACAGGGAAAGTTTAGCCCAAATAAGACCTTAAATAAATTTTATATGATAGAGATGAAAGTGAAACTGTAAAGTGCTAAGGACAGTTTATTCTTAGGGATGAAGTTGCCTCAACAGATCAGACTGTCCCTTTTTCAGCATGTTCTCAAAACTGACAGTAACAGTGGTAAAATCACTAAAAAAAATAAATAATATAACTATCAACAATTGCTTAAAGCACACAAGTCTATGGAGCTGGATGGGATCCACCTGAGAGTACTGAGGGAGCTGGCGGAAGTGCTCACCAAGCCACTTTCCATCATTTACCAGCAGTCCTGACAAACCAGGGAGGTCCCAGTTAACTGGCATCTAGCAAATGTGATGCCCATCCACAAGAAGGGATGGAAGGAGGATCTGGGGAACTATAAGCCTGTCAGTCTGACCTCGGTGCCTGGGAAGGTCATGGAACAGATCATTTTAAGTGCCATCACGCAGCACATGAAGGACAACCAGGCGATCAGGCCCAGTCAGCATGGGTTCATGAAAGGCAGGTCCTGCTTGACAAACCTGATCTCCTTCTATGACAAAGTGACCCACTTGGTGGACAAGGGAAAGGCTGTGGATGTTGTTTACCTGGACTTTAGCAAAGCTTTTGACACTGTTTCCTACAGCATCCTCCTGGAGAAACTGGCTGCCCATGGCTTGGATGGGCGTACACTTCACTGGGTAAAAAAGTGGCTCGATGGCTGGGACTAAAAAGTGGTGGTGAATGGAGTTAAATCCAGTTGGCGGCCGGTCACAAGTGGTGTTCCCCAGGGCTTGGTATTGGGGCCCAGTTCTCTTTAATATCTTTGTCAATGAACTGGATGAGGGGATCGAGTGCACCCTCAGTAAGTTTGCAGATGACACCAAGTTGGGTGGGAGTGTTGATCTGCTTGAAGGTAGGAAGACTCTACAGAGGGATCTGGACAGGCTGGATCGACAGGTTGAGGCCAATGGTATGAGATTTAACAAGGCCAAGTGCCAGGTCCTGCACTTGGGTCACAACAACCCCATGTAATGCTACAGGCTTGGGGAAGAGTGGCTGGAAATTGAAAATTGGCTAGCATGTTTTGATGTCATTACATAACATGTACTGTGTAACACTATTACAAAACTGAAGCCTGCACTTAGATCATATTTGTTTGGTAGAATAACTGATGTGGTGTTTCCCTCTAGCCAGCTTTTCTGTATGTAAAAGAATTCTAGTTGCCCTGTTAAAAGATAATGGATGAAAGAATGCAACAGTGCTGTCACTGCAACACTGACAACACTCACCTTTTAAAAGTGTAAGCTATCTAATACATTAAGTATCAAAAAAAATAAAAAAGAAACTCAATGGAGCCAAATATCTTTAGACTGATTATGTAAATGATCAGAAGACATTCCTGACATTGAACCATTTCAGGAAGTGTTTCTAAGTCTCACATAGCAAGACTGTCTCATTCTTGGAAAAAAAATCTTAACGGGTAAACTTTAAGGGTGATCTACTAATTTTTTTTCCTCCTATATTTCAAAGACTGTTTCAGAACTGAACCAATTAGCAAAGCAAACAAACTGTGAAGAATGTAAAACTGCCTCTAAAGCCTTTTTCTTCTGGCTTTTTAAAAATATAACTTTACATTTACAGTACAGTAAATAAAAATACTGCATCTGTTAACTAGATGTTTAGAAGTTCAGGACAGCAGGAACTTTCTACTAGCAAAACCAGCCAGTCTATTTGTTCAAGGTGTTAAAACAGTAAACTAAACGTTTCATCCACAAAACACAGATAACTATTTCTTTTTAAAACACAGAGGTCACAAAATGAAATAATGCTACACGGCACAAAATGTACCATGAAACCATAGAAATGGTTATGCTACAAAAAGTACTTTCTAGTGTGTTTTACCTGAAACTAATCCTGAAAACATTTAGCACTTAGAGGGAAAGAGTATCTGTTCAGAGACAAAGTTCCTAGTTATCCTGATCTGGTCAGTGTAAGTATCTCTTCTCTACAGAGATGCTTGTCTCATAACTCAGTAAGAAATCTCAGTAACCACCACCACCACTCAAAAAAACCCACCCCATATAATCTTTTAGTCCAAAATAAAAAACATACCTACCTGTGTTTTGAGTGTGATCTTTTCCTTCTAGATCGGGATTTTGAGCTAGACCTGGATTCTGAACGAGAATGGGAACGAGATCGACCGCCTTTTCTTTCACTGCTCTTTCCAGACTCTAAGAGGAAAAAACACTTTGCAGTGTAAGCTCAGAACAGCCTGGGCTGGATTATAAATTATAAACAGGTAGCTCTGTTAGGAATGGGATTTATGTTGCTGCCACAATGCACAAGATTACAACACGTTCTCCTCTGGTATATTATTTAATATAACTACTTTAACTACTTTTTTTTTTTTAAAATAACCTCAGAAGACTAGAGTAAATTTAGAGGGCATAATTTTGAAAACAAGCATAAAATGTAAATAGTAATTAGTACTTTTTATACTTTTAGATATTCCAACCACTGTACAAACACTGAAGTTCTATTCCTCAAACACTGTTTTGGGGGAGGAAGGGATGGAGAGAAGGGGGTGAAAAGTTTGATCCAAAGGCCAGGAAGTCAACAGAAAGCTTACCAGTGACCTCAGCAGACTTTGGTTCAGACTCTAAAAGATTACTATTCTGCTGCTTAACACTGAGGAAATGTTAGAACTATTTTTCTCCCAACCCTAAAAACCAACGGAAAATACTTTCCCCTCCCCCTCCAAAAAACCCTCAAGACCCTCCACTATCTAACCTACGTAAGTCAATGCCTGGGTAGTAAGAAGAATGACGAAATCTTGCTGATGAAAAGAAAAAGGATGATTTTAACTGCAAGTTAAACAAGTTGAGAACTTTTTATGCTGTGGTTTTGCAATCAGTTTAAGTCAGCATAAATCAGCACCGAAACATCTGTCTAACCACTCAACCCATCAACACCTTCCTCCTTGATCTGGCATTTCAGTATTAACAGGGATCAGGGAACCAATCTGGATGAAAAAAAGTCCATTACAATATGTTAGGTTTTATCCCAGATTCACACTCTGATCCCATTTGCTATGAGGACGCACGTAGTCTTGAGCCAGCATGAAAAACAGCATAGCACAGTGACAAAATTAACCTGCTGAAGGAAAGCATAATATTGCTGCTTTCAGCAGCATGCTAGCTCCCACTGATCATGAAACTACAGCGTTAATGGGTGCTAGAGAACAAAACAAAATATAAACATTCAGCGAGCATGTATCTGAAAAATAAGTTATGATGAAATAAAAAGTCATCTTCATTCCACTGCTTTGTTGCACGAAGATAATTTTGATTATTCCCCCTCCCCCCATGTTGTTCACCTTTGAGTACCCTTTTCCTGTGTTTGAAAGTGCTCTTAAAAGCACGTGCCAAGGTACACACAGAACGTGTCTGTTAGGTAATGAACATAATATACCTACCTGGCTCAATAGCAGCAGATATGAAAGACTGGGCTTCCCTTACTCTCTTCATCACTTCTTCCAGTTCCTTGGCAGCAGCTTGTGGTGTCATTTCAGGAGGTTTCACTATTGCATTATTGGAGTGATTTATTCTAAATTAAGGAAAAATAAATCCTTTAACTCCCAAACTCTTGAAAAGGGAAAATGAAAAACAAATAAGAAAACACCTCAACTCCCACATATGACTAAAAATTTCAAAGTTCAGCAAAACTAAAGATTTTTTCTAACACTCATCTGTTCTAAGTATCTGAAATGTCTGTCTTTTATTGCTTTCAAATCTTAATACTTTAAAATAAATGTGGCACAATATTTCTGTGTTAAAATATTTTCTAGTAGAGGTCTAGAAATCTGTTTCTCTATTTCAGATCAAATCTCTACATTAAGGCCTACTAATTACATACACATCATATATAAAACTTAATTAGTACCAAGGACTTTGCAGATTCTCTCACTGTTAGAGCTTTCACTAACTAAGATTAGGTGTAGAAATATTTTACTCAAGGCCATCCATATTCTTCTTGAAGAAAGTTATGCCCAACCTTGAAACTGGAATTCATAAAAAGTGTTCCAGTTTACTAACAATAGGTCCTTATACTGAAAAAAATATTAATCACAGCAATTTCTTGCACATCAGTCATAAATTTGTAAGGATACTAAGAAACCTCTCATTCAATATTCATATGGATAATTAATTTCTTACTTCAGTGGCCTGTCTCCAAACATAACTCCATTAAAGGCAAGAGCTCGTGGTACAGAATTTTGGTCTGCAAATTCCACAAAAGCAAATCGTGTTGGTTGCGTCTCATCACCTGCCATTCGCACAAATTTGACTTCTCCAACTTGCTTAAAGAATTCAAGCAGCTGATCGGCTGTCGTAGTCTAGAAAGAGTCAAAGAGCTCATCTGAAGCAAAATATATATAAAAACCACTTATCCAACATAACAGGTAATCAGATTTTGGAAAGACGTCTCACCATTATTACACAGCTGACATGAATTTGGTAATGTTACACTTTAAGAGAGAAAGGTATTTTTTTCTTCCGTTAATCTAAACAATAGATACTGATTGTGAATTTTGATCAATTAAAAAAAAAAAATTCCAAACAGTATTACAAGACTTTGCTTTTATCTGTTTTTTCAACTAGCTTCCAGCTTGTTTTATTTTATTTTGATCAATAGTACTTTAACACTCTAGTAGCTACTTTAGCATTCTAAAAAAACCCCAAATCAAAAACTTATATTACCATCAGTCAAAAGCAAATTCTTTTTGCAGTTAATTCAATCAATTGCTGAAAAAACAATTTTCTGACAGACCTAACTTTCCTCTCAGAGAAACTCAAAGGTATTTATGCTAATTTTGCAATTTCCCCTATGACAAATCATTCCTTCTTACTGTAGTTAAGCAACTGTGCAGTGTTGTGTGGGACAGCTACTATGATCTCATAACTTCTGAGGCACTGTTCAGCTAACACAACCCAGCTGGACATCTGATCAATACTGTCGTGGTTTTGGCCAAATTGGCCAATGGCTGGCAACAGATGCTCCCCCCAAACCTCTCGTGCACAGAGAGGAGGAGGAGAGATAAAGAGAGATTTACGAGTTTAGAAGAAACTAAACTAATGAAATATTAATAGTAAAATAAAAAGGAAACTAATGAAATAGATACAGTATATACAAGACCGTATTAAGCTCCCAGGATGATGTCACCAGCAGGCACTGGGGAAGTCCCAGGCTGGACTCAGTGATGGGTGGGAACCGGATTCCACAGATGGAGTCAGGATCGCACTGATCGGGATCAAAGGCAGATGAACAGACAGGGTCCTCCTCAGACGTCAGCCATTGAAGGAAGAGCGTTGACCCTTTGATCCCTCAGCTTTTATACTGAGCATGGGGCAGATGGGATGGAATACCCTGTTGGTCAGTTTTGGGTCACCTGTCCTGTCCGCTCCTCCCTGCAGGCGGGACCCCTCTATGCTTTTCCGCTTCCGACCCTCCAATGGGGCAACTAATGAAATTAGCTGACCTTGGTTGTTATAGCAATAAGTCTAAGCAAGAGCCTCTCTGCATACCGTTCCTTGGCACAAACTGTCTTATCACTCTGAATGAACCATTTTCGGCACAACATATTGTTAATTTCAGAGAGTTAGAGGAGGCCTAGCTAAGAAGTAAAATTACTGAACAGAAACTTGGTTCTGTTTTACCTCAAACCAGGACAAACACACACAATCATAAGTGTATTTCTTGAATTCAGCTACAGTGTGATTTCTCTGACTCGCCAAGAAGACTAGCTCCAGTGCAGGTAAGTCCACACTGGGGAAGGGAATCGCGGCAAAGAGAGCCGGCAAGGGGCTTGTTTTTGGGGCTTTTCGAAGCTGGGAAAAGTGGCAAGCCCAGGCCAGTACCCGGCACTTTCCGGGGGCGGAGGCAGCTGAGGAGCCGAGGGGGGAGCCAGCACCCCTGACGGCAGATCTAAACGAGGCATGCTGGGACCACTCCCCCCTCATAAAAGAAGCCCTTCGGGAGCACAACGACCTGGTCACTGTGCACTGAGCAAGCAAGCAGCAAGTGGGCATTGCCTGGGCATCACCCAGGAGCACCATGACAAGGGTGGGCTTCCTGGGCAGGCAAACAGGGTGCAGCACAACAATCTGGTCGCAACAGTTTGCACGGCAGTTTACACGGGAGAGCGCTGAAAGACTGCCAACTTGGCCAGGAAGCAATGGTATCTACTCGGAAGAAGACCACGGCATCCATGAACTCCACACCCGCCAGCTCTGATGCAGCTTCCCAGATGGAGCTCCTATGGGAACATGCTGCCACACAGGCATCAGGCTGCAGGGTGTGCTCTGCTCTTATGCCAGTGTCAGATGGCAGTGGTGGGAACGCCTGTGGGAGATGTGCCCAGGTAGAGGAGCTCCTCTGCTTAGTGATGGAGCTCAGGGAGGAAGTAAGCAGGCTGAGGGCCATCAGGGAATGTGAGAGAGAGACAGATGCTTGGAGACCAAGCAGGCAGACAGAACCCCTGCAGCAGAGAACTCCCTGTCCTCTCTCTGCCCAACTGAAGGCAGGTGACTTGGAGGACAGGGGGCAATGGCAAGAAGTTCCTGCCTGGTGCAACAGGCACCGCACTCAGGACTGCCCAGCGACTACCCCACCTTCACAGATGCCATTATGTAACAGGTACAGTGCTCTGCAGAGGAACCTGGATGATGACAAGCATGATAGTTCTCCTACCTTGGAGGTGTCAGCAAGGTCTAGTCAGACCTCCCCCTGCATCAAAACCTCTGTGGTAAAGAAGAAAAGACGGGTCATTGTCATAGGTGACTCGCTACTGAAGGGAGCAGAAGGCCCAATATGCAGGCCGGACCTGGTACATAGGGAGGTCTGCTGCCTCCCTGGGGCCCGGGTCAAGGATGTGAAGAGGAAGCTTCCTTCCCTGGTATGGCCCTCAGACTATTACCCACTTTTGATCTTTCAGGTAGGCAGCAACAAGGTAGTGCGAAGAAGTCCAAGGGCAATGAAGAGAGATTTCAGGACCCTGGGACGACTGGTCAAGGGATCGGGAGCACAAGTTGTGTTCTCCTCTATCCCCCCAGTTGCGGGGAATGACAAGGGGGTAAATAGGAGGAGCCAGCAGATCAATGCCTGGCTCTGAGCCTGGTGCTGCCGGCAGGACTTTGGTTTCTTTGACCATGGCCTGATCTACAAGACACCAGGCCTGCTGGTAACAGGTGGGAATAGCTTATCTTGCAGGGGGAAAAGGGTTCTAGGACAAGAGTTATTTGGACTCATTGAGAGGGCTTTAAACTAGATTTGAAGGGGGGTGGGGATGGTACTGGGCTTGCTGGTGAGGTGCCTGGGCATAGCTGCTCAGCACTTGTGGGGGAGTGTGCCAGTATTTCTGAGAGCCAGAAGGCACACCACATCTCAAGGGTCAAAACTACATACACCACTCCCTCTCTGAAATGCTTATGCACCAATGCACGCAGCATGGGGAATAAGCAGGAAGAGCTGGAGATCTGTGTGCGGTTGCAGGGCCACGATCTCATTGCAATTACTGAGACATGGTGGGACAGCTCACATGGCTGGAATGCTGTCATGGATGGCTATGTCCTTTTCAGGAAAGACAGGCCAGCAAGGAGAGGTGGTGGAGTTGCTCTTTACGTGAGAGAGCATCTGGAATGTATCAAGCTCTCCCTGGGGGTGGATGAAGAGAGGGTTGAGAGCTTATGGGTAAGGATTAAGGGGCAGGCAAATATGAGGGACACTGATGTGGGTGTTTATTACAGGCCACCTGATCAGGATGGGGAAGCTGATGAGGCCTTCTACAGACAGCTGAAGGTAGCCTTGCAATCACAGGCCTTGATTCTCATGGGGGACTTCAATCACCCCAATATCTGCTGGGAAGACCCCACAGCCAGGCACGCACAGTCCAGGAGGTTCCTCCAGTGCATTGATGACAACTTTTTGACACAGGTGGTGCAGGAGCCAACAAGGAGAGGAGCACTCCTGGACCTGGTACTGACAAACACAGAGGGACTGGTGGAGGACATGAAGGTTGGGGGCACCCTTGGCTGTAGTGATCATGGTAAGATTGGGTTCAAGATCGTGGGTGGTATTCACAAAACAACAAGAAGTAAATTCACAACCTTGGACTTCAGGAGGGCTAACTTTGACCTCTTCAAGAAACTGCTTGGAGAGATCCCGTGGGCTAGGGCTCTGGAAGGCAAAGGGGCTCAAGAGAGCTGGTTGGTATTCAAAGACCACTTCCTCCAAGCTCAGGAGCGGTGCATCCCTAAGAGCAGGAAATAGGCCAAGGGAAGCAGGAGACCTGCACGGTTGAGCAGGGAGCTTCTGAGAAAGAAGGAAGTTTACAGCAAGTGGAAGAAGGGACTGACACATTGGGAAGATTACAAGAATGCCGCCAGAGCATGCAGGGATGAAACGAGGAAAGCCAAGGCCTCCTTGGAATTAAACCTGGCTAGGGATGTCAAGCTCAACAGGAAGGGCTTCTACAAGTATATTGGAGGTAAAAGGAAAACTAGAGAAACTGTGGGCCCCCTGTTGAATGAGACAGGAGCCATGGTGACAGAGGATGCGGAGAAGGCAGAGTTACTGAATGCCTTCTTTGCTTTGGTCTTTACTGCTTGGCCCAGCCCTCAGGAGTCCCAGACTTTGGAGAAAGTAACAGGGAAAGTCTGGATGAAGGAAGACTTCCCCTTGGTTGAGGAGGATCAAGCGAGAGACCAATTAAGTCAACTGGATATCCACAAGTCCATGGGTCCCAATGGGATGCACCTGAGAGTGCGGAGGGAGCTGGCGGAAGTCATTGCTGGGCCACTCTCCATCATCTTTGAAAGGTCCTGGAGAACAGGCAAGGTGCCTGAGGACTGGAGGAAAGCCAATGTCACTCCAGTCTTCAAAAAGGGCAAGAAGGAGGAGCCGGGGAACTACAGGCCAGTCAGCCTCACCTCCATCCCTGGGAAGATGATGGAACAGCTCGTTCTGGGCGTCATCTCAAGGCATGTGGAGGAAAAGAAAGCTATCAGAAGTAGTCAACATGGATTCACCAAGGGGAAATCATGTCTGACTAATCTGATTGCCTTCTATGATGGCGTGACTGGATGGAGAGATGAGGGGAGGGCGGTGGATGTTGTTTACCTTGACTTCAGCAAGGCTTTTGACACTGTCTCCCACAGCATCCTCATAGGGAAGCTTAGGAAGAGTGGGTTAGATGAATGGACAGTGGGGTGGATTGAAAACTGGTTGAAAGACAGAGCTCGGAGGGTCGTGATTAGGGGCACAGAGTCTAGTTGGAGGTCAGTGACAAGTGGTGTCCCCCAGGGGTCAGTACTGGGCCCAGTCCTCTTCAATATACTCATCAATGAGGATAGAGGGCACCCTCAGCAAGTTTGCTGATGACACAAAGCTGGTGGGGTGGCTGACACACCAGAAGGCTGTGCAGCCATACAGAGAGACCTGGACAGGCTGGAGAGTTGGGCAGAGAGGAACCTTATGAAATTCAACAAGGGCAAGTGTAGGGTGCTGCACCTGGGGAGGAATAACCCCCTGCACCAGTACAGGTTGGGGGCTGACCTGCTGGAGAGCAGCTCGGTGGAAAGAGACCTGGGAGTCCTGGTGGACAACAGGATGACCATGAGCCAGCAATGTGCCCTCGTGGCCAAGAAGGCCAATGGCATCCTGGGCTGCATCAAGAAGAGTGTGGCCAGCAGGTCGAGGGAGGTCATCCTCCCCCTCTACTCTGCCCTGGTGAGGCCGCACCTGGAGTCCTGTGTCCAGTTCTGGGCTCCCCAGTTCAAGAAGGACAGGGAACTGCTGGAGAGGGTACAGCAAAGGACTACCAAGATGATGAGGGGACTGGAACACCTCTCTTATGAAGAAAGGCTGAGGGACTTGGGTCTCTTCAGTCTGGAAAAAAGACGGCTGAGGGGGGATCTTATCAATGCTTATAAATACTTAAAGGCTGGGTGTCAGGAGGATGGGGCCAGGCTCTTTTCAGTGGTGCCCAGGGACAGGACAAGAGGTAACGGGCACAAACTTGAGCATAGGAAGTTCCATCTCAACATGAGGAGGAACTTCTTTACTTTGAGGGTGGCAGAGCCCTGGCACAGGCTGCCCAGAGAGGTGGTGGAGTCTCCATCTCTGGAGACATTCCAAACCCGCCTGGACGCGTTCCTGTGCAACCTGCTCTAGGTGACCCTGCTCTGGCAGGGGGGTTGGACTAGATGATCTCCAGAGGTCCCTTCCAACCCCTATCATTCTGTGATACAGTGTGATTTCTCTGGTATCCTGTGAGAATGAATTCCAGAGTCTGGTCTGATCTGACTGGCAAAGGAGCATTCAGAATTTGAAATATCACTAATAAGCAAAAAGAGGGGGGTTTTTTTGTTGTTTTGTTTAAGTTCCTATTGGCGTCAACTAACGAAAACTCTTAAAATGTAATCTTACAATTTATAAATTACAGTTCTGCATCTTCCATTAGTATTGCCAATAAAAAAAAAAAAAGCAGCTACCTGTGAATTCAAGTTTCCAACATAGACTGTTCTTCTGATTTCATCAATTTTGGATGGGTCCACATTCCCCATAATTGGTGGCTGTGGTATTTCTCCCAGTGCCGAAATGTTAGCGTCCAATGCTGCTGCTGGTATAGCCCCCAAAGTGCCCAGTGAAACACCAAGCTGAAAAACACAAAAATAGAATATGCTTTGCAATGAAGCACTGGTGGGATATACTTCACTTGTTAATATTAGTGTGCCTTGTGCAATTCTGTAAAAATAAATCTAATCTAATATAGGCAAGATTTTAAACTGTAAGGTCCCAGCTGAGTACCATACTGGGTTTGCGTGGCAAGGTTTTGTTAACAAAGGAGGGGGCTTCGGGCTGGCTTCTGTGAGCACCCATGCCAGACTTCAGGCAGATCCAGGCAGATCCAAGACAGACCCACAGCTGGCCAAGCCAATCAGTGACAGCAGTAGTGCCTCTGCAATAACAAATTTAAAAAGGGGGAAAAAACTGCTGTGCAACAGCAACCAAGAAAGAATACATGAGATAAACAACCCTGCAGGCACCAAGGTCAGAGAAGGAGGAGGGGGAGGAGGTGCTCCAGGTGCCAGAGCAGAGACTCCCCTGCAGCCCATGATGAAGACCATGGTGAGACAGGCTGGCCCCCTGCAGCCCAAGGAGGTCCACACTGGAACAGCTATCCACCTGCAGCCCATGGAGGACCCCACGCTGGAGCAGGTGGACGTGCCCTGAAGGAGGTTGTTGACCCAATGGAGAGAGCGTGCTGGAGCAGTCTGTTCCTGAAGGACTGCACCCCATGGAAAGGACACGTGGAAGGGACCCACGCTGGAGCAGTTAATGAACTGCAGACCTGTGCGAAGGACCCATGTTGGAGAAGTTCATAGAATCATAGAATGGTTCTTGTTGGAAGGGACCTTAAAGATCATCTAGTTCCAATCCCCCTCCCCTGGGCAGGGACACCTCCCACTAGACCAGGCTGCTCAAAGCCCCATCCAGCCTGGCCTTGAACACTTCCAGGGATGGGGCATCCACAACTTCCCTGGGCAACCTGTTCCGGTGCCTCACCACCCTCACAGTAAAGAATGTCTTCCTAATATCCAATCTAAATCTCCCCTCTTTCAGTTTAAAACTGTTACCCCTCGTCCTATCATTACACTCCTGATAAAGATTCCCTCCCCATCCTTCCTGTAGGCCCCCTTTAGGTACTGGAAGGCTGCTATAAGGTCTCCTCAGAGCCTTCTCTTCTCCAGGCTGAACAACCCCAACTCTCTCAGCCTGTCCTCATAGCATAGGGTGCTCCAGCCCTCTGATCATCTTTGTGGCCCTCTGCTGGACCTGTTCCAACACAAAGGACTGTCTCCTTTGGGAGGGACCCTACACTGGAGCAGGGTAAGAGTGTGAGGAGGAAGGAGCGGCACAGACAACATGCAATGAACTGACCGCAACCGCCATTCCCCATCCCCCTGCGCCACTTGGGGGGGTGAGTGGGTGTAGAGAAAATCAGGAGTGAAGTTGAGCCCAGGAAGAAGGGGGGGAAGGTGTTTTAAGGTTTGGTTTTATTTCTCATTATCCTACTCTGTTGTTAACTGGCAATAAATTAAATTAATTTCCCCAAGTCGAGTCTGTTTTGCCCATGATGGTAATTGGTGAGCGATCTCCCTGTTCTTATCTCGACCCACGAGCCTTTCATTATATTTCTCTCTTCCCTGTCCAATTGAGGAGTGACAGAGCAGCTTGGTGGGCACCTGGCATCCAGCCAAGGTCAACCCACCACAAGTACTTCTTTTAAAGAATAAAAATCTACCCATAAATAACCTTCTATAGTTAAGATTTTCTGTGTGCTATCAGTTACCATCTTATCAAAGAGGTCTGGCCAGGGATGCAGTATATCAATCAGACAATATACAGGATCAAATTTCTAATGCTTACAGTCAATCAAATTGAGTAAGATGCCTTCAAACACTGCTAATATTATTATTTTTTTGCCACAACAAGTATTGTAAGTGGATAAGGAATTGCTGAGGCCTTGCCCAGCAAGGGAAGAAGGGAATTTGCAGTGCCCAGGGCCAATTTGTTTCATAACAGACATCAGTCCATCAAAGGGACAGATAAGGTACCTTTTGGACAAACATATCATGTAAGGCACAATTAATTACAGTTGAAACGCAAAGGATATTAAGTCTAAGGTCTTTCCCTACAAACACAGTCACTTCCTAGAGAATGAGAACAATATAACTCTCATTTTTAGAACTGGGAATTGAAATTTCTCCTGGGGAATGTTATTTTAAAAAAAAAGTCACTTAAAAATCACTACTAAATTGGTCTGCTGAGTTCCTGGTTTTAATTTTATTTTCTCCACCTAAAAAAGCAACTGCCTTTCCAGCAAACAAAGTTTCTAACAAGTGTTAGAAATTCTCAACAAGCCACCAATATTATTTTTTTTGTAACAAGAAAGAACTACTCTGTCTTTACTTAAAATCATCCTTCTATTATTGAACAGAGGGTTATAAAGCTCTACCTCTGATATTCTAAAATTCACAGATAATTTATTAAAGATGTATATAAAAACATCTATTTACCTTAGAATGTTAATTTAAAAACAAATGTCCCTAAACACTGCTATTACACCAGTTCTGTTTAATATCTGTATCAATGATCTGGACAAGGGGATCGAGTGCACCCTCAGTAAGTTTGCAGACGACACCAAGTTAGGTGGGAGTGTTCATCTGCTTGAGGGTAGGAAGGCTCTACAGAGGGCTTGAGGGTAGAAAGGCTTTGCAGGTCCTGCACTTGGGTCACAACAACCCCATGCAGCGCTACAGGCTTGGGGAAGAGTAGCTGGAGAACTGCCTGGCAGAAAAGGACCTGGGGGTGTTGGTCAAGAGATGGCTCAATATGAGCCAGCAGTGTGCCCAGGGGGCCAAGGTGGCCAACAGCATCCTGGCCTGTATCAGGAACAGTGTGGCCAGCAGGACTAGGGAGGTGATCATCCCCCTGTACTCGGCACTGGTGAGGCCCCACCTTAAGTACTGTGTTCAGTTTTGGACCCCTCAATACAAGACAGACATTGATGTGCTGGAGCGTGTCCAAAGAGCAACAAAGCTGGTGAGGAGTCTAGAGAACAAGACCTATGAGGAGCGGCTGAGGGAACTGGGGTTGCTTAGTCTGGAGAAAAGAAGGCTGAGGTGAGGCCTTATCGCTCTCTGCAACTACCTGAAAGGAGGTTGTAGGGAGGTGAGTGTAGGTCTCTTTTCCTTAGTTCCAAGTGATAGGATGAGAAAAAGCGACCTCAAGTTGTGCCAGGGGAGGTTTAGATTGGATAGTGTGAAAAATTTCTTCACCGAAAGGGTTATCAAGCATTGGAACAGGCTGCCCAGGGAAGTGGTTGAGTTGCCATCCCTGGAGGTATTTAAAAGATGGGTAGACATGGCGCTTAGGGACATGGTTTAGTGGTGGACTTGGCAGTGTTAGGTTAATGGTTGGACTCGATCTTAAAGGTCTTTTACAACCTAAATGATTCTATGATTATGCTTTATTAGCAGCAATTATGCTTCAGAACCGTGAGTAAGCACATTTTTTAAATCAAATGCCTAAACTATTACCTCACATATCAATGAGGGCAGTATCACCCATTTTAAGACAAAAAAGGCCAACATTCTTATGAACTAAAAATGATTGTCAAAAGTCATGCAATGTCTCTTATACAATGACAATTATGAACCATAAACAGAATTAGCCTAAACCTCTAATGACTTTGGTCCCACTGTTTCATTATATAACATTGTACGCTCTAAAACAGCTATTGGAGCACAAGCTTCAAAAAGGATGCTGACCTTTGTGCAGGTTTTTGAAATAGCGCAGAAGAAATCAAACTTGGTTAAAGCAATGTTTTTATGTAAGGAAGGAAAGAAGGAAGACACTAAATACATTAATTTCTTTTAGGATGCTGATCAGTATCAGAATATGAGAGTGGGAATAATAATGTTTCTGGTAGTGGAGACATATGAGGAATCATTTAAGGACAGACAGGTTTGAGAATCTGCAGGGCACCCTTAACACGAGTCAAAAATCCAGGATGGTACCAGTAACAACATCAATACACACACTGCTGCAATTATGCTTGGAAGACTGAGGACTTTCATTTTCAAATAACATGGGGTTAGTGACATTAAGCCCAATTTTTTTTTAAGTAGGATTTACTATTTCCAGAATTCTCCCTGAATAGGGCACAGCAGCCTGATGATGTCAAGAAAGGCTTATGGAGGCAAAAGGGAACTGAGCAGAAGCAGCAACAGCTAGCTCCTATGGTTTTTTGCAGTGAAAACATTGTTAGGCTAATAGTTAAAACCCCTGTCATAGAGATATCAAGTAAAAGCATCCTAATGCAGAATTTTAAAATTCCGAAGTACTGTGTCAATTTAACTATTATGTTTTAACAAATTTTTTAGGAGGTGGATAGCATTGCCACTGGATCAAATTAATGGGTCTAGTGAAGGGACAACAATTGAAATGGACACAACCAAAACCAGTATTTACCCACTATTTTGCAAAACAAGAATCTGAAAGAAACACCCAGGAAAGGTAGTGCATGGACATCTTGCGATCTACCCTCAGAAGAGGCACCACAGCTAAATCCTCACTGATTTAGCATATAAGAGGACAACATCCACAGATTGGATAGTTCTTATTCTCTGAACACAGAAAGGCTACCGAGTATAGAGGAAAACCAGAAATCAAACAGGGACTGAATTTTACTTACTGTAGTCAAAGGGGTTGGTGTAGGTATAGGAAGCAACCCTGCGCCAGGCATCAGGCTTGTCACAGTAGGAGCAGGCGCCAATAGAGAAAGGGCTTTGGCTTCATCTGGGATTTTACCTGAAGAAGCAAATGAAAGCATTACACAGAGTTAGAACACTACACAGATGTTACTCCTATGATTTTACAATTACCCTTGCATTTAAAAAAGTAATAAATAAGAATGATTCTATCTACCATATCCTTACAAAGAAACAAATACGAACTTAAGTATTTCCTTTTATCCTGCTCTACTAGGAAAAACAAAAGTGAGCAAAACTTCAAAGACTAGCAATCTCATTAATGGATTATTATTTTTAAAACTGAATAATGTACACAATTATTTAACACTTTGAGCTATGGGTCACCTGTACTGGAAACTTAATGTTCATGAACCAAACGATATCAAGCATGGACGCTTTCCCAGGGCGGTGTTTTCACGGTGATCGAAAGTTGTTTTACACATGACAACCGTTCGTGTTGGCTGCATCACTAATAGCACACAGAACATCAGATATAGAAAAGAAGAACATTTTTTAAAGTTTAATCCCCAGAAATAGCAAATAACCAAATAAGTTAAAAAAAAAAAGAAAAAAAGAATTTTAAAAGGTATGTGCTAACTGAAATTAGTGTGCTTTTTCCCCCTCTGGTGATTTTTGACGTAAAAATAAATAAAAATAAAATGAAATAAAACCTAATGTGACTCCATACAAGACATACTACAAGTGAAGTTGGGAGTGGAGAAAGGGAGGGCAGAAAAATTCAGATTTGTACTGTCTTACATTCTGGGTCACCTCAGTTTTTCTGAAACTGATAAATTAGCTTTACATTTACTGAGATTGAAGAAAATCATAACTGATCAGCTAAGCAAGCTATATTTTCCTAAAATATGTATTTCCTACTATTTCAATCACATTGTATTCCCTGACATGCTAAAAGTTTAATATCTAATCTGAACTAAACACAGGTTTCATTCAAAGTTAGTTACAATTAGACTGCTAGATGACCCCTTCCAAAAAAAAATAATCTTCAAAATAATCAAAAAATGTAATAGTTACAAATACAATTAAATGTATGTATTAAATTTTAAATGCAAAGGGACCAAAACTGATACAAACATTAAACACTGAACTTTAAAACTACAGAAAGGAAGTTCTATTTATACTAGGTATCTATGATCTATTCAAAATTACTGGTGTAACTGTACATATGCTATCCAACTGAGCCCTTTGGTATTACCCTGTGCACTTTAATAAAGTAAATGCTTTCATTTAAACACTGTTATAAAAGTCAAGGTATATACAAATATTGTGCCAGTGGCTTTTAATGCTTTGGTTCAAACTGTATATGTTTTAACTATAAAACCCCTAACTTCAGGATTTAAAAATTAATATATAAATATTGTTATCAAAAAGCAAAATATTATATAAGTTTCAAAACACTGTGCAATTTTATCTATACAAGTTCCAATAAACCCCACAGGAATCATGCTACTTTAAAAAAATAAAAAGACAGAAGTGTTGCAAACCTGTTCTACAGATCCACAGCAAGGACTAGGTTACAGTTGTATTTGACCAAAGGACAAAAAAAAATCTAAATGAAAATTAATTTTTATGTAGCATGGGTGGAATAGAAAAGATAAAATAACAGTACTCTTCTTTTTTTTTCTCATGCCTCCTATTTAGATTTATTGTATTTATGTTAAGTTTTGAGACATTTTGCTCCTTAACATATAAGAAGCCACTTGATTTTGCTATCTAAAGAAGAAACATAGGAAAATTAATAGCATTTAAGAATTAACTGTGCAATTATGTCTTCCAGGGCTTTTATAAAAACATGCATGAATCTGAGTAATTGTCACAATGTTCACCACTCTTTACAGGTCTCATTTTGAAGTCAGGCATGCAATGAGAGGTGTACCTGATTTGCCTGACTGCTCGTGAGAATCAGGTACCTTGCTTCACATCCTGCCTACTATGTAGCTAACTAACAGGCTTCCAAATACACAGTTCTGGCAACTGTGCGTGCAAATTAGGCATACAATTATATACCACTTCTTCTGAAAATCAAAATACTTAAGTGTTTTGAAATGATTGATGAACCAGACCTTATCCTGAATAGCCAACATCTTGCAATTAACTGGATACTCATACAGGTTTCTACAGGATCAACAGACATGGCTCAAGTAAATCCAATGGCAGAACTAGCTCCTTAAGTAGGGCATCTGCATTCTAATTGAGATCCTTGGTCAGTAATGTACATATGTGTACATGTGTGTAAGCATATGTCTAACTTAAGTATGCACTTACAGCAAATTCAATATACGCTTAACCAGATAAAATTAAGAGATGCTTAAGGCATTTAGCCCTTTTAAATAGGAACTGAGTTATGCACATAACAAAACAGACAGGGACTCAGGTTCAAAAAGGTACTTAAATACAATTCTAAACTTTAAGCATATGGGTCATCTTACTGAAATAATTGGAATTATTCATTTGCTCAAACGTTGCTTAAGAAATCAACTGAACACTTTCAGTTAAGTAAACTATTATAGTAGTTCAAAAATTAATAACATGCATATCTATAAAGTTAGCAGCATTATTTCCAGAATACTTGTGTCCCTCAACAACATAGTGTTCTATTTTAAATACAAAAATCTAGTTGGTCAGTTCCATGCCACAAAGACCTGCTCATTTATTTTATTCAAGAATGAGGAAGGGTTTATCTCTACAGACAGAACCGTGAAAATTTGCCTGTATTTTCAGAGATGATCATTTATTTATTCTTCACTTTGCAAAGGAATCTGGAAGCAAATGTAGGTTAGCTCTGCATTGCCTAGAGATACCTTATGCTTCTTCAGAAATGTACAGTTGTCCTAAATATCAGTTATAATTGTTACTTTTTTGTATCATCAAAGTGATTAAGAGCCCTAGTCAACATTCTATATAAATCTATATAAATCTAGTCAATACCAAAATCCATTTTGCTAAATGCTGAATAGAAGTATCTGTGTTAAGCAGGTATTAATCACAGTGTTTTTATCCCCCTCCATGTGCTCAGAAGAAATTAATTTCTTACTCTATAATGAAATTACATGATTAATCCTCTCCTCCTCCTCCTCCTCAAACTGCTTCAGCAATAAGTACATTTCTTTTAAAAATACTTTCTGGTTTTATCTACTCAAAACATAATTAAAGGAATTGTTATTTTCCTACTATTTTAAATCAATGGAAAATGCACACTTACAAATAAAAGAATTTCTGTGTCATCCAATTCATGATTCTTATTGGATTTAGCAGTAGAGATTAAAGAGATTACAACTATTGGTAATTACCTCCACTGGCACAGCTAAATCCAACAGAAATCACGAAGCAAAGCTCCTTCCCAGATGCAGTTCACAGCCTGGTGCATTACCAGAGTGAAACCAATTGGTCACAATGCAGCTGGCTGGGAAGAGCAATGCCTGAGGATTAGACACACCACCTGGTCCAGCTCTTCTGTTTCAGGGCTTCCATTTCACAAGAAAGAAGAACGAACATCATTTAGAGATGAGAACCTTCTCAATCACTCCAGCATGAACTGCCAGGGCTTCTGAGATTGAGAGATGACACTTTTTTTTTTTTTAAACTCTTATTGAAATAATCACTAGAGCATATAAAAGTGCAATACACACATACACAGAACTTTTCAATCTTCCCACAAATAACAGTGTTAAAAGACAATGTGCCTCACATAACACATTCCAACCAAAACCTCAGGCTGCATTTGTACTTATGAGTGGTAAACAGCTTTTTTCTAAGAATTACAAAAACAAAAGCATAAAATCTTACTGCCACTGACCTCACTGGAGCAAGGTTTCATCAGAAGCAAACAAATATTTCGTGACATTCAATATTCATGAGAGTTCAATATCAGAAATAATTACTTTAAACTCTTCATATTAGACATAAATAGAAAGCCTTCTTTTAAACAGACCATGCAACCTAAAATATAACCACTCTGCTGAGAAGAGGAAAAATAGCAGAGAAAGATCATGATTTCACTTTGTAAAGTTACTTTCTCCAGAAAGTAAGTTTCAACTGTCCTGTTCCAAGATAAGTTCATAAAGCATAATATATGAAAGAATGCATCTTAAAACTGATATATTTTTCACTATTCCAGTCTGACACAATGTGCTCATCTGTTTAATTTAGATGCTTAAATGTATTACAAACCAAATTTATCCATAATTCACAGCATAAAACTTAGTTAATCATATTCTAAATTCTGTGTATACCATCCACGAGCAGCTTCCGGTCAACTTCAAAATGAAACACTGTGAACCCTTTACAAAACATCATTTTATCAGACTGAATTACCAGTTCACAAGTACAAGGGAAAGAGATTTAACAGAACAAAACAAAAAGGGGAAAAATAAAATAAAAATAAAAGAAACAAAGGAAAGAAAGCAAAATAAAATAAAAACAGAGACAGGGCGTCCATCTTCAGCAGGCCAGACTTCGATCTCATTTCCCCCATGAAGGTTTCACTTGGCGGCAGGTTTAGTGGCATAGCAAACAATGCCTAACTCAGGCAAGTGTAACAGGTCTGCCTTGGCCAGTCTAGTCATCTAATAATGCACAAATATCACACAGAAAAAACATACAAAACCAAATTAATAGTCAAAATCCATCTGCTAGACAATGTGGACATAAAATTTAGAATAGTTAGGGTGGCATCTTTGTTTTTCTTTCAGCCTTTGCGTTCTCAAAGTATAATGTTTAAAGAAAAACATACCGATACACACAAAAGAAAGTCACGTTTTGACAACTCGATAATGTCACTTCATTTACAATTACATTTTTTAAATTGTTTATTAAATGTCACAAAATTATCATTGTTTTCATTGTGTAGTGATTCCCTCCTCTTGATTTACCTTGATTTACCACTGTTTAAATACACTCAAAATTTCAGATTTTATTCTGGTTTTTAAAACCAAGTTTTCAGAGCTCTGTTTTACCCCTCCTCTATGTTTGGTTCAGCACATGAAATGTTTTATTGCTGGCACCGTTGACCATGGATGGAATTTAACCTTCCAGTAGAATACAGCCATTGCTACTTTTAAAGCCTGTGATACACTCCACTGACTCCGTTAACAATGATACATAGTGAATAAAAAGTGTTGCACTGTGGTCTCCAAAGCGATGCTTATTCCACAGAATAATTTCCTCAGAAAGTTAAACCTATATGAATTCACATCTTTACAAATTAGAAAGTTACACGAAAACAGCATTCTGACTTTAGAAAAAATTTGACCTCACAACCCAATCACTTGTTCACCTGATTATGCATAAATCTCTGTGTGGGGGTCCAGAATGATCTGGAACAGTGACAATTTTTCTGTAATACATTTTCTCAGAAATGCCTAATAAGTCAGCTACAAACAGGGTTGGAACAAGATTTTTCATAACTTTGATTTTATTCTCCTTCCACCCATTCCACAGTTTGTGGTTTAAGAACAAGTTCCAAAAAAAAGCCAAAAAGCCCCCAAAACAAAGCATAAAAGCAAATAAAAATCTAGGCTTCCCAAAGACTTATTAAAATGCCCATATTAACAAGGCTACAAGAACAGACAGTATGTTGTAGGCCATTTTAGAGTCTATGAAATTTTGGAGACTTGTCAGAGTTTGCTAGGAACACCCCAGACCATAATTATAGCAGCACTAATCTCATACTATCCAGATCATGAGGTGGCGAACATGCCAAAAAATGGTACTCTGGGCCCACTGTTAACAAACTCCAAGAAGTCAACAGTATTTTTTGAACCAAAACCCGACTCTTGCAGTTACAAAACTCCTGGTAATAGGAGATATTTCTGGACTTGCTGCAGTTTATGGATCAATCATTCTAAATATTGCTGTTCATGGCAAAACAGCTACCATGTTCAAAGTGAAGTTAGCTTCACTCCACCAACTGGAACATTTCCACTCCAAAGAGGCAAAAAGTCAAGATCCAAATTGGCAGATGCTCAATTCCCACAATGATCCCAATGAAGTCAATGGGGCTCTGCCTAACTCCAGTGATCTGCCTACAGTAGAGTCATGCTTCATAGAACTGTATTCAGATCTGGGATGGTATACTAACAATAAGAACTACCTTGTATTCAACACATCAAAACCATGACCTCAAAGATAGTTAAAGGAACAATTGTAAATTTAGTATTCACCAAGCATTTTATTTTATTAAGAGTTATAAAAATATTTTACACTAGAAGCATTCTGTACAGCTGATTACATTTTTAAAGAGATATCTAAAATCAAAAAGGAATATCAGTATGCATAAGAAAGCCTTCTTATTGCACACAAATATTTTCCACAGGAACAAGAAATGAAAACCAAATTTTTTTTTTATTAAACTAGCAGGTAAACATTTATATACAAACAGTAATTATCACCACAAATGCAAAATATTTTAGATTAGATGAATCTAAAATGGCCAAGTGCATATATCATATGTCTACAAGATTGAATAGTCTAAAAAAATGGAAAAATAATTAGTATCTTAAAAAAACAAACAAACAAAACCACAACAACAACAAAAAACCACACACCAAGGGCGATACATTAAGATCCTAACTGCAGTGTTATCAGTGCCAGGAAATTGCCTGATCTTTTCGGTGCTCCATTGACTTCGGTGAGAACTTTGTGTGGGAATAAGCTTGCCAACACAAACCATATTGAAGGGAATTATTTCATGTTCTTTTCCCCCAAAATATGTAATAACTATGGAAAACTGAATTATCCTAATTTAAATCAACTATTTTTTTCTAATGATGAATTTCAAATAAATCTATATAATTGTGTTTCTTCATTCAATTTTGTTTCAAGACTTTTTTTAAAAAGAGATAAAATAAAATAACAACAGAGCACCACCTCCTTACATGGAAAGATTAAAACAATTAGCAGACAGGACAAAGACCAACATTACAGAAGAATGTCTAAAATACCAACCTTCTGCACAGGGTACAACTATCAAAGCTCTGTCAATAAAAACCGTGTTAGTTAGATGCTGGGCCACACCAACACTCGATGCTTCACGAAACTTAATATAACATACTTTGGAGGAAAAAGCAAGAGGTGCGTTGCTGCAAGATAAAAGGAAAAAAACAATTAGCCATATTAAATAATTGTATGCATGCATTTTCAACTATTATTTCTTAATTTAAAAAAACATAGGTTTTAGACTTCCTGGAAAAGTTACACAAAAGACAAGACTATAGAAATTTACTAATTTGCCTACTTACTATGTCACTAAAAAAAACACAGCGTAGTCCCTCCTGCTTTTTAATGGAAATTTACAGAAGCCAAAACCCCAAATTAACAAGGCTGATTTTCTTTACAAATCTTGCTAAACATTCACCAGTACATTCCGAATTACTATTGTAAGTAGCACATTTACTGGACGCATTTGTTGAGTAAATAACTTATAGTTTATCTTTTCTTAAACAAAGATTATTTGGAGAATAAAGTCAAACAATAAGCCCGGTCATTTTTTAGTGGGTCCTTCAGATATTAGCCCATATTAACTGATACTCTTTCTTAGGCCTTCACAAAAGAAGTTTTGTTAATTCATATAAAGATAAAAGCAGTTCTTAAGAGGTCTTTCAAACGTTAGGTCTTAATTCACTAACGTAACAAAAATCCTTTTTATCGTCTGCCTTAGTTTGGCATAGTGTAGCACAGGATAACACTGGAGGAGGTAGGAGGAATTCACTATTAGGCTAGAATAAGGAAGAAAATTAAAAATACATATGTTGGGTAACTTGCTTTTCCATTAGAAAGTACACCAACAGAGATGTCAGAAAGCACAATACGTAAACTTTGTAATCTTGATCAAAAACGAAATTTGCTTTAAAAAATATGTATTCCCTATTCAAGGTTTATACATTTTATAGAAGCAGTTTATTTCTTCATATGAAGTAAGTACAAGTGAAGCCTTCAAAGACAGAATACAATAGGATATTGCTGGAACATCAGCAAGTTCCATTTGAAAAACAAAATAAAATCTGTCTCCTAGCAAAGCAGTAAATGACAGAAAATATACTGCATGAACTGTTTAATCCTGACCCTCCCTCAACTGAAACACTTGTCAACTTTCTGGAAGTACCAGAAGCAGTTCAAGTATAGCCCAATCCATCTTGTAGTCCCTCAAATTCCAAGCAGGTACTCCCAAAGTTGTTGTATGGAACTAATTAGGCTTTAGTATTTACATACAAACTCAGAAGTTTTAGACACATTATTTCATCATATTAATTGCATAAATGAACCAGGAACTTAGTCTGAGGCACGCAGATTGGTACATTTCTGGTTACCAGAAAGGTAAGATCTGGGTAAAATATCTAGAGAGCCAGACAATTTCAGAATGGCAATCAGAAGCATTTATGATGTAAAATTCTGTGAAACTGGAGACATTGAGGAAGCAAAATAAACAGGGAGAGGGAGAAACATAAATATGAAAAATCAATCTTATACAATTTAGAAAAACATTGCAAGGTGACTACATTTCTTCTGTCCATTTAGTTTGTCTGTAGCAGACAATGTTCCACAGTTTCAAGCTTTCACGTTCAGGAAGGAAATAAATGTATGTCCTGGTTTGAGTGACACAGGACTAATTACTCTTTCAGTAATTTTACTTTTCAGTAAGGTCTCTTCTAATGCTGGGGAAAACTGCATTTTTAGAAGACTCTAGTGTCTGAATTCATGAAAATATTTACTTTATAGCCAGCTATGGTATGTGGGTTTCAAGGTCTCGGTGTTGTCGAGCTAGCCAGGTGCAGGGATGAGGAGGAGTGAGGCCTGGGCACTTGACTCAACCTGGCCAACAGGATTATTTCAAACCATAAACATCACATTCAATATAAATTAGAAAGTTTGCTGCAAAGTGCTCTCTCTCTCTCTTAATGGCTGCAATCCTGAAAACTTCTTCCCCCGGTGCCAGACCCCTGAGGCCTTCCCTTCCTCCCAAAGCCGTAGTGCTTGCAGTGTCTGACATTTGCTGTCCACTGCTGGGAGTGCACAGCTTCCTGCTGATATAATTGGCTGAGTATAATCCTTGTATATTTTACAAGGCTTGGTATCAGGATCAATACTGGTTCTTTAGTATTATTAATGTGAATTATTTAGTCTTATCCTATTAAATCTGTTTATATTTCAACCCTCAGGTTTCCTTGTTTTTTCCCTGATTCCCCTTCCTGGGTGGGGAGGGGGTCATCGGGTAATAGAATAATTGTCTAAACAACAATAAATTGTTGTGGGTTCTTCAAACCATAAAAATGTATAAAATGGCTTCTGAGCCATCTGTAAGGTCTTGGTTCAGCACACTTTCCATCAGAGCTGACAAAGAGCTATATCTTTCTCAGTACTCAGCAGAAATGTTTGCATACAACTTGTAATCTTACATATTCTGAAGAGTCAGACTTTGCTCACTGCAAAGATTTTTATTTTTTTTAATGGTCACAAGGGTTTTTTTGTTTGTTTTGGTTTGGGGGGGTGGAAGGGCATCTGTGTGCATGGGTTTGGGGGGAAGGGTGTTTTGGGGGTTTTGTTGTTGTGTGATTTGTTTGTTTTTAAATACACATGCCAGTGTTACAACTAAAATGGCTGAAGCCTCCACTGAAGATTCTGTGGTCCAGACTTCTAACATCTCTTAGCTTTCTCCTTTTTTGTTTTCATTGCTAACTCAAAAACATAATTCTGTTCCAGGCAGTTCCAAGCCCCATAAATAATCCTTATAAATTTCAACATCTATAGAGCCAGCTATGACAAGTATATTTTTTATAATATTTCTGTAAGAAAGGCAGGTATTGCTTTTGCAGAGGAGAAAAGCCGTTTCCATCAGAGGTGGCATGATAAGGGAATGACTAAGACAAAGAGGCTCCAGCAGAGGCTTGTAGAACATCTCTCATCACACAGACAAAAGGACAAACTGATTCCTACTGGATTAGTGTCTAGAAGGGGAGTCAAACATTTAACCAGGGCTAATGACATTGAGCAGTCTTTTACCAAAAAGGAAAGAAATAAACTAGTCAGATAATCCCTTTAGGTGTAGCATAAGGAGAAGTAAACAGAGGCAGGACATCCGGGAAGGATTTTAGGCGCCTCGAACAGGCTGTGAACCCTGGAGTGCCTAACCAATGGGAAAAAACAGGGGAGGGAAAAATTCGGCCAGGATTCGGAAATAAAAAGGTGTGTTTCAAGAACTGAAAGTGTGCCTACTTGCTAGGTCACCCGCTCTTGCAAGAACGTGAATAAAAACGTGCTTCACAGAGGATTCTGCCTGAGCCTATTTCATTCGGACTGGAACTTGTTTCTCACAATTTGGGGGCTCGTACAGGAGCAGAAGTCGTCTTCTTGGGAGTCCCTGTCACCGAAGGACGGGAAGACGCGTCCTGTTGATTTCAACAGTCTCGTGGATCGTCGGCAGGGATTCTGGGAGGAATCGACTAAGATCTCGAGACCCAGTTGTACAGCAGACTCTGTGAACCCCAGGGGGAAAAGGGATAGGTGCAGTAGGCACAGAGAGTACGACCAGGCAACTCCGTGCACAGACCAAGGTAAGAAAAATCGGACTGTTAAAGTATTGCCTTGGTGGTCGGGGACATTCTAAGGGACTTGTGTGTGAGTGACTGAGACGTACTGCGGTACGAAGCGAGTGTGGAATCTGAATCTGTGGTTCTGTAGTCCCGCGAGGGGCGCAGCTGGAGAAGGACAAAGCAAAAGGAAGGGATGTAAGAAAAGTCTCTGTTCAGAATGGGAAATAAGGATTCTAGGCCTAGGGATGAGAAAGGGGATACTAAGAAAGACCCCGGGAACATTTCCCCAGACAGTCCTCTAGGGGAGAATGTTGAGGTTTTGGAATGATTCTTCTTGTACAAGGGATAAAGATAAAAAGAAAATGATTTGTTTTGTTCGGACCGCGTCCCGGAGGGGCTGGGGGCGGACGGGGGAGGGGGCCCGTGGACATCCTGGGGGGGGGGTCTCAGGGGTGTCCTAGGGGGTCCTGTGTCTGTCTTAGAGGATCCCAGGGGTGTCTGGGGGGGGCATCCTGGGGACATCCCTGGGGGTCCCGTGTCCATCACGGGAGATCTTCGGGGTGTCCCAGGGGGGACATGTTTGCATTTGCATTTGTTTGGACCAAAGAACCCATAAGACCTCCTAGTGTATTTTGGCCCAAATTTGGATCTGATGAAGACCGGGTCTGTCAGACTTTAAACATGTCTGTGAATAATAAGGAATAATAAGGAATTAGAAGAAGGTGAATGAATATGCTTTTTGCTGGGTCAAGATGAATAGATTCAGGATTCGGGGACGCCCAAATCCATTTTATATGTTCCCAGCCCAGACTGTCGGTGATGTTTCAATCGACAAAGAAATTGAATCCCCGAAGTGGGACCCCTTAGACTGTTACTTGGGGGCGAGGAAGAGGGGTGAATAACAGGGGACGAGGACGGGGAAGAGGACTGCCCCGACCACTCCTACCGGCAGCTCGAGGTTCACCGGTAGGGTGTTATCATTGTGGGATTTACAGAATCCCCTAATTTGTTTGGGCAAGTGTTAGAACAAGTGCTTGAACAATTCAGCCCTCCATTGGGAGTAGCCCTGCTTCAGTATGTGGATGATTATTGGTATCTGGGGAGGAAGAAGGCAGGGTAAAAGAAGCCACGAATGGGTTACTGAACTTTTTGGGACAGCAAGGTTTGAGGGTCTCAAAAAAAAAAAAACAACAAAAAAAGCCCCATAAAATTGCAATATGTGGAAACAGAAGTGAAGTGCTTGGGACATCTAGTCAGTGAAGGGAGTAGAAAAATAAATCCTATAAATCCTGAGAGGATCAAAGGAATAGTAGACGTACCTCTGCCAAAGACCAAGAGGGAACTGAGAAAATTTTGGGGGCTGACTGGGGACTGTAGACTGTGGATAGAGGGGTATGCTCAAAAGACTAAAGGACTACATTCCAAACTGTTAGCTGAAGAACCAAATGTATTGGTTTGGACAGAAGAAGAGGAGGATTTAGTGGAAGATTTAAAACAGAGCCTAATCAGAGCTCCAGTTTTAGCCTTACCTTCTTTGGAGAAACCTTTTCAACTATTTGTAACTGTAGACAAAGGGGCTGCGTTAGGAACTCAAGAGTGGGGGGGATAAGCAGCAGCCAGTGGCCTATTATCTAAACTCTTAGATCTGGTCTCCCGAGGGTGGCCAGGGGAATGATAGAAGTTAGCACCCCTCACCAAGTAAAAACCATTTTAGCCCAAACCATGGGAAAACGGCTAACCAATTCAAGAATACTGAAGTATGAAGGAATTTTAATTGAAAAGGATGATTTGATTTTAACTACCAGCCCTTGCCTTAACCCAGCGAGCTTTTTGTGAAAAAAAAATAGAGGCAAAGGATGAAGAACTTACACACGAATGCTTAGATGTAAATTGAGTACCAGACTAGGATACAACCTGACTTAAGGGAAGAACCCCTATCTGGGGGTCTTCATTTGTTCGTAGACGGTTCTTCAAGAGTGACAGAAGGAAAGAGGTGTAATGGATATGCGGTGGTGCATGGAGTGAGTCAACTGTGGAATTTGGATAATGAGGTGAAGTCTCTGTGCTCAAAGAGCAATTAAGACTGGCTTTGCTATCTCTTGTGCAGCCCAGGGGAGTGAAGGCCTGTCCGGCTATCACAGGATACATAAATGACAAATGACGGGGTAGTCTTGGGGAGCCAGGACAGCCCTGCTTTTCCTCAGCAGAGACAGTAAAATCAAGATAACAGAGACCTTGTGTAGCTCTTTGTTTCCTTGAGAGGCTCCCATGCCCGGTAATTGACCTTTGCCTCATTACCTGTGAAATGCATATTAAAGTTGACACCCCTGTACATGCTAATGAAGATTTTAGAGATCATGCTAAACATATATGACTATAGCACTCGTCTCTCCACCCAAATCATACTACACGTCACCTAGGGGAGGGAAACCTCGTAATTTTGGGGATAAAAGGATGGAGAAAATGACTGTTAAATTGGGAGAGAAGAAACTTGATACCTGACGGGCCAGTCCATGGGCTGTGTTCTCTCCCTCCACCCCAGGCAGGGACGCCTTTCTGGGTAAGCGCTGCGCCTTTCACCCTCTGGTGAATGTTGCCCCGGGTTGTTGTACTATCATTATTTTTGCTAGCAATATTAACCTTAAGTAATTAGCGCTATTATAGTCAGTGAATTTATCAACGGCAATCTTGAATCTGCGACTGTTGCTCTCAATAAAATAACTAATTTTGATTATTTGTGAATCTGATTCAGTGGAAGTCCTTTGGTGGGACTCTGATAGTAAATCAGTGAAAGTCCTGGGACACTGACAGACAAGTATCAAAACTACAGTCCTTTTAACACGACACCAACAAGTAAAAGCATCTGAAAAATTACCTAGTGCATGGTCTGCTCAAACATGTGAGATGTATACCTTAAACCAGGCACTTAAATTAACTGGAGAAAGGGGAAGGAACAATATATACAGACTCTCGCTATGCCTTTGGGGTAGTACATACCTTTGGTAAAATTTGGGAAGAATGAGGACTAATAAATAGCAAAGGGAAAGAACTTTTACACTAAGAACTTACAAAGCAGGTGTTAGCTAATATATTAATACCAAGTGAAATAGCAGCTTTACATGTTACAGGTCACCAGAGAGGCAATTCAATTACCGCAAGGGAAAACAGATTGGTGGACAAGGTGGCAAAAGAGGCGGCCTTGGGGCAGGAGAAGCAATGACAGAAGCAGGGGCAGTGGAGAAATGTGGTGAATGGATTCTGGCTGATGGAAGGGAAATGGTCAACAAACAATGAGAGAAATAGTGACAGTGTTACAACAGGGAAGCCATTGGGGATCGCATGCAATGTGCGAATAGTTTTGTGGAAGTACAAGTGCTTTGGCATATACACAATAGCCAAACAAATTTGTGAGGGATGTATTATTTGTAAGAAAGCAAACAAGAAAGGCTTGAGAAAGCAACCTTCAGGAGGAGGAGAGCCCAGCTTGAGACCGTTCCAAAGTATACAGGTAGACTTCACTGAACTACCACCAACAGGCAGGCTAAAAGATCTTTTAGTCCCGGTGGACCGCCTTACTGGATGGGTGGAAGCCTACCCCTTGGTGTCAGCTACTGCAGCAGGGGTAATTAAGATAATACTAGAACAAATTATTCCCAGATACGGGTTAGTGGAGAATATAAACTCAGATCAGGGCAGTCATTTTACTTCTAAAATCCTTCAAGGAATTGTGGAAAGTTTAGGAATAGTGTGGGAATTTCACATCCCCTAGCATCCCCCATCATCAGGAAAAGTTGAGGATGAACCAGACCATTAAGAGACCGTTGTTGAAACTGATTTTAGAAACCAAATTACCATGGACTAAATGTTTACCAATAGCATTGTTGAGGATCCAGACTTCTAGAAAAGATACAGGTCTCTTGCCCTATGAGATGCTTTTTGAACTACCTTATATGGGTAACAGAGAAGACTTGCCCACTTTTGAAACTAAAGATGTGTTTCTTAAGAACTGTATACTGGGGTTGTCGTCTTCTTTCTCTCTCCTCAGAAATAAAGGACTTGCTCAAACTCCACCCATTGGAATTTGCAGTCCATGCCTTCCGACCAGGAGATTGGGTCTTGATCAAATCCTGGAAGGAAACCAAGCTCCAACCAGAATGGGAAGGCCCGTTCCAAGAGTTACTGACCACTGAGACTGCAGTGAGGACGGCCGACAGGGGTTGGACTCACTACACTCAGCTAAAAGAACCCGTTGAACCCCCACCAACAGATCCAGTGGAACAGTGGACTGTACATTCTACTGACAGCCCGCTGCGAGTAACCCTAAAGAGACAATGAGCCGTGGGTTAGGGCAGGATGATCCAGTCGGGAGATATAAATCTGTGTACGGCATGAATTTTAAGAAGCATTTTGCGATGATACTGGTCATAGGGGTGGTGTTGTACGCCTAGATCACATACGAAGTGCACACCCAGATTACCCGGTTAGACCTACCATAAATATCACTAAAGGAAATACCCCACAGACTGTACGCTTTGATGCCTGTCAAGTACTGAAGTGTGGGAATCCAGAGGCCCAAAGATGGTTGAGTGGTGAAAACAAGTTACCTGTGCCCAGAAACTTGGAGGGTCGCAGAGGGATATCACGAGGCTACACCTTGTGACCAATGGAGTGTGGTGGACCACCCAAATTGGAGGGTGGACCGTTGATAAGTGGATCAAGTCTTATTATTACCCTCTCAAAAAGAAAATACATTTTTACAAAGGATCACCTTCCCCAGAGTGTGGCCTTTTAGAATGTAATCCTCTGTTGATAACTATAACCCAGGGGGATGATACGGCTAACCTAATGTATGGAATAGGAGCAGATGTGTCTGGAAGAGATCCAAGGGGAAGATTTAGAATAGACACACTGGAAAATAGCAGTTAAGCAGAAGGGACAACTATGACTACTAAAACTCCCAGTAATACAACAGTAGGAACCACTGAATGATCCAGCTTTGGTAACAGTTACTGAGATTAAAGATCTTAGACAAACATTTGGGATTGAGACAGGGAACAGTGAGACAAATGCTTGGGTAGAATGGGTAAAATATACCGTTAGTAGTTTGAACCAAAGCAATCGCTATGCTTGTGCCTCAGGAAGGCCCACAGCACAGGTCGTCCCTTTTCCCTTAGGGTGGACGAAAGATTCCGTAGGGATGTGGTGTATGATAGCATTATACCAAGAAAGGACCGCCTGGGGAAATGAGACCTGGCATTCACTTTCCTTACTGTTTCCTGCCTTGGAATCTAGGGATGTTAAAGTGCCACCAGCATTTTCCACAGCGATTGGTAACCATCCAGCGTGCCTCTCACGGCAGGGTGTGAAGGCTGCCAGACCTGTGGGGGGATTTACCCTGTGCACTGAAACTCTGAATGTGACCAAGGATGTGAAAGGAAACTACTCAGCGATACGAGTGCCTCGGGTGGATCTCTGGTGGTATTGTGGAGGGAAGACCTTGCGATCTGTGTTGCTGGCTAACTGGAAAGGTCCATGTGGAATGGTACAATTGGCAATACCATTCACCCTAGCATTTGAAAAAGGAACAGGAACCCTGATCTCAGGCAATAGAGTAAAAAGAAGTTTGGGTGTATCCTTTGATGAATGGATATATATAGATCCCATTGGAGTCCCTAGAGGAGTCCCAGATGAACACAAAGGAAGGAATCGGATAGGAGCAGGATTCGAGTCTGTCTTTTTCTGGTGGGTAACTATAAACAAAAATGTAGATTGGATAAATTATATTTACTGTAACCAACAGAGGTTTATTAATTATACCAGGGATGCATTGAAAGGAATAGCTGAACAATTGGATGCAACCAGCTGAATGGCATGGGAAAATAGGATCGCCCTGGACATGATCTTAGCAGAGAAGGGAGGTGTGAGCATAATGTTAGGGAATTGGTGCTGTACCTTCATCCCCAACAATCCAGCTCCAGATGGTACTATAACTAAAGCCCTTCAAGGGCTCACCACTCTAGCTGATGAGTTAGCTGAGAACTCCGGAATAGACACCTCACTGACAGGTTGGCTGGATTCCTGGTTTGGGAAATGGAAAGGTATGGTGGTATCAATATTGACTTCTCTTATAATGGTAGCGGGAATGTTAGTGGCTGTAGGATGCTGTATCATTCCCTGTGTGCGAGGATTAGTTCAACGATTAATTGAAACTGCCCTAATGAAACAAATGGAAGTAGACCCTCCCCCATACCCTGGGAAAATGCTTCATCTAGAATAAAAACTCTCAAGAAGAAGAATAATGTAACATCATGCTGTCAGCCCTAGAGGCCTCATATGGAACCATGCCCTAGAAATGCAAAAGACAATAAGATTATGAAAAAGGAAAGGGGGAAATTGTAAGAAAGGGAGGTATTGCTTTTGCAGAGGAGAAAAGCCGTTTCCATCAGAGGTGACACGATAAGGGAATGACTAAGACAAAGAGGCTCCAGCAGAGGCTTGTAGAACATCTCTCATCACACAGACAAAAGGACAAACTGATTCCTACTGGATTAGTGTCTAGAAGGGGAGTCAAACATTTAACCAGGGCTAATGACATTGAACAATCTTTTACCAAAAAGGAAAGAAATAAACTAGTCAGATAATCCCTTTAGGTGTAGCATAAGGAGAAGTAAACAGAGGCAGGACATCCGGGAAGGATTTTAGGCGCCTCGGACAGACTGTGAACCCTGGAGTACCTAACCAATGGGAAAAAACAGGGGAGGGAAAAATTCGGCCAGGATTCGGAAATAAAAAGGTGTGTTTCAAGAACTGAAGGTGTGCCTACTTGCTAGGTCACCCGCTCTTGCAAGAACGTGAATAAAAATGTGCTTCACAGAGGATTCTGCCTGAGCCTATTTCATTCGGACCGAAACTTATTTCGCACATTTCCCCCCCCTGTATTTCCTGGATTTCAATCACAAAAGCTATCTGAAAAATATGTTTAAAAATATTAACATCAGAACACTACTGCAACAAAGCTCTAAAAAGAAGTCTTGGTACAAAGTGTTTTCTCAAGGTTAAGCTGATATGCAATTCACTGGAGAAGTGAAGAGAAGAAATTCTCTTATAAGGAGACCACCTCTGCTGAAAACACATCAATGCTGCATCTACATCAAGGGAGATGATTAAGATCCAAGAAATCTAAAATTCTAAAAGGTTTCACAGTGATTGGATCCTCTCCTTTTACGAAGTGGGCCTCCTAAACTTCCCCAGTAGGCTTTGTAGGAAGTCTTTCTTAAAACAGAAAAGTCCTATTCTGTTTTAATTCCTTTTGTCCCATTTTTTTCTGCCAACCTTTTCTAAGGCTGAATTGAGGTAGAGTCATAGTCTTCTTCCTAGGGTTACAAAGCACTGATGCAAAAAAGCTAGTCCAACATCTCTGATTTAAGGTTACTATAATCCAGTTTCTTTAGGAAAGCAAGAAAACTCAAAAAGGAAATAAAGATCTGAATAGTATTCAGATGTTTCTGCCATTTTTGTTTTCCTTTGTAGGGAGACAGTAACACCCAACAGAACAACAATAAACCAAAAACATAAGAATGACCTATTCAGAAAGCTACAGTAAAAAAAAAAAAATCAAATAAAAGGCTACAAAACATCCCTCTAAGGGTCCAAATTTTTTCAGGGGAGTGATGGTGGAGGAGACAACAACAGAAATGAATAACCTATCAAAATAAGATGTTCTGAAATAATTGTGCAGATCACATTTAAATAAGGCTCTATGTGTTTTATCTCAAAGGCATTATCTATACTGCAGTCACTGCAGGATATAACGATGTCTAAGAAACACTCATGTGTGCTAGCCTCCAAGACCGCTCCAGAACATCTGGAAGCAAACAGTATTATAGCAGGGCTTTCAACACCTAATGCAGACAGTTTGTGCCTCCCTGCTTTCAAACAATTCATTCCACCAAAAATTCAGCCACCCTCCTACCTCCCCTTAATGGCCTCTGTGTATTCCCACTTAAGAAAACTCAATAAGCACTGAAAGTTTTGCAAATGGCAATCTGAGGAGAGCATCTGTTAAACAATGACAGCAATTCTCCATTCTCAACATGGGAATTCGGATGTCTAGCCAAATCAGGACCATACACAGATATTCAAAACTTCAGGAGTTTTTCCTCAGACTTTGATGACAAAATATCACTGAAGCTGACAGCGAAGCCCCACTAAAGCCACCCTCTTCTACACAGAAGTGGCAAATCCACACCGAGGCCCTGACGTAATAACAACTCTTAGTACATAAACTAATTCTCTTAACACAGGCTGTGGCTGTAATATTATTTTCTGTTCTTGTTGACTGTTTCATTCTATCTAACCATAATTTTCCAATTCATTTTCATATACACCTTTAACTTTTCTTTATGATATTTAATTCTAGCTTCAGGAAACCTGCAATTCAGTCATCCTATTTTCCTCAAGATGTAAGCAAAAGGGAAAATACTATACTATATAATACTATAGTGTCGTGGTTTAGCCTCAAACGGCAACAAAGAACCACGTGCCGCTCGCTCGCGCCTTCCTAATACAGAAAGAATCGTAAGAAAAGGCAAGACTCTTGGGTTGAGACAAAGGCAGTTTAACAGAACAGCAAAGGGAACAGGCAAACAACAACAACAACACGGATAGGGGAATATACAAACACGATTACGGAACCGCCGCTCCCCCACCGCTCGCCAGCCGACCCCGGACGCCCCAGCCCGCTTTTAAGCAGCAACTTCCTGCCCCCTCCCCCGGCAGCTCAGGGTGGGCGTGGCTCACATGGCATGGAATACCAGGAAAAATTAACCCTATCCCCACCGGAACCAGGACATATAGTAAATTAAAAAACAACAACAACATAGAAATCCTATTTTCTTAAAGGATTTTTCAATCATCCCTAACTTTCATTTCTGAGCAGTTGGTAAAAATAAAAGTACGCAAATTCTCTGAATATCCTTCTTCTCAGGGCTAAAGCTCTGTTTATGGGACAGGGAAGAAGAGGTGATCAAAATGCTTGTCAATAGCAACAAAATGGAATAAAAGGGTCTTTAAGCACTGAAAGCCACCTACAGCAGTCTTTAAGAGACAAGTCTTATAATGAAAGGGTTAAACTCATGAAATATCTCAGGCAAGTTTTTGACACACATTTTAAACCAGCAGAGAGTTGCAGTATGATAAAACATAAACTCAGCTAGTCTCTTTAAGATTTGATAATCAAATACAAATTACTTAAGAGTAAAATGAGCAGATAAAAAAACCAACACCTCTTTTCCCACCTCCACATAACATACTTGTTTACTGATGTTATTCATCAAGTAAGTGCTTTCAATTTTTAGAATAAAGTTTCAATGGAAAGCCTTCCAGAGAGCAGAACAGTATATAGTTGTACAATCAAGTCAAATTTAAAATTTTCTTGTAAGAAAATAGGTAAACACAAACAGCCACGAGTAACAAGCATCTCTGACGCACTGAAAGATGATTAATGTTAATGCTTTTTCAATAAAAAGAAATATTGCTTTCAGTGCCAATGAAGGCTTAGCTAAAATCAGGATGATCATACGAAAACAACTTTCCAACGCCCTCAACGATGAATCTGAAAGTGGACTACTCACAGTTGTAAGAAAGGCAGGTATTGTTTTTGCAACGGAGAAAAGCCATTTTTCCATCAGAGGTGACATGATAAGGGAATGACTAAGACAAAGAGGCTCCAGCAGAGGCTTGTAGAACATCTCTTATCCCACAGACAAAAGGACAAACTGATTCCTACTGGATTAGTGTCTAGAAGGGTAGTCAAACATTTAACCAGGGCTAATGACATTGAGCAATTTTTTTACCAAAAAGGAAAGAAATAAACTAGTCAGATAATCCCTTTAGGTGTAGCATAAGGAGAAGTAAACAGAGGCAGGACATCCGGGAAGGATTTTAGGCGCCTCGGACAGACTGTGAACCCTGGAGTACCTAACCAATGGTAAAGTAGGGTTTGATACATTAAAGCTGTAAACTAATTGAAGTAGGAGCTTAATTTAAGAGACTGGGTGCCTTAAGGCTGTACAAAGAGCAGATGCAACAGTTGTAGTACTAAATGTCAGAACTTATCTCCTATTTTTTAAGAAAGAATGCTTTAGGACAATATAACCTTGTAGTAGAAGCTTATCTCTCAGAACAAGGGGCCCAGGGTTACTGAGGTATGCAGAGACTAGTCAAAGCTAACACTTTTGATGCACCAGCAAGAATAAAGGAGTAGAGGCCTGCAGTTCACCCACAAGGTCACGATGATGAAGAGGAGTGGAGGAAGTAAATGACCACCAGATGTCTCTGAAGACCACCGAGAGACTCTAGTGCGCATGTGGGAGTGGGCAGTAACCTGTAATAGTGAGTTAATGAATTCGTAATCATTTCTTGGAAAACTAGTGACTATGCATACATAGTATGTATGTAAACCGTACATCTAAATCAGTCGGTGTGCACATTAGGTGGACCAATCCCCTGTGCGCCTGGCGCTGCAATAAAGAATGCCTGCTTAATAGTCACCAAGGCTATTGAGTCTTAATTTTGGCATTTCACGGCATCAATGGGAAACAGGAGAGGGAAAAATTCGGCCGGGATTAGGAAATAAAAAGGTATGTTTCAAGAACCAAAAGGGTGCCTACTTGCTAGGTCACCCGAACAAAGTGTGCTTTCGTATGGTTCACTGCCTGAGCCACTGTTATTAGATAAGGAGTGTTTCTCACACAGTTCACACAGGCCTCTTTGGAAAATGACAATAAAGTAGCATTTACTGCCATCTGCATAAAGTGTGAAAGCCTCCAATACAAGACAGATACTTCCTCATGGAGACCTAAACTTTCAGGAACATGACAGGTATGAAATCCATCCTTCTTAAAGGGATGTCTGATGAGCAGCGACTGAAGAAACTGAAGGGCTTTGATGAATGAAGATAAAACATGAAGTGACAAAATACCAAAGAACATGGTGTGATTTAACTCAACATTCATAAAAGTCCTCCCAATCAATTCAGTATACAAAATAAAGGACCCTAAAAGAAACTGCTACTTTAAAACCACAGTCTTAAAGATATTAATTGCTGGGAAAAGTCAACAGGTTCATGAAGCTCACTAGGAATACTGAAGAGTCACGTTAAAGAACCCGCATTTTATTTAATGCATTAAAAAACTGAGGTGGTTTCTCATTTTGCATGCTTACAAGAACTTTAAGTGGACTAATCTAACATGAAAATGCTTTCTATTTAATGTAACCTATTTAATGTAAGTAATTATATTAAGCAATTGAGACTTCCTGTTTGTTTTTTTTTAAGAAATTCTCTGTTGCATCCTATAAAACCAAGGGACATATAATGACAGGAGACTGGAGAAAAGTAGAAAATGGATAAAAAGGAATGCTAGTTCAGACAACTATAGCACAGCCCTATACTTTGTTCTACAATCATTGAAGAATCTATAGGTGCCAGATATATCATCCCAGTAAGTCATTACATTCCCAGTAAGTCATAAACTTTCTCTTTTTTTTTTTCATTCAACTCAGCAGTAGGGCACTGCACAATGAATTACAGTGGAACAGTGTTATCAAAGGAATTTCCTATAAGGTTGAAATGATCACCTGATCAAGTTCACTGCTTCTACAAACCTCTTGGATTGCTCTGACAGAGCAAAATATGAGAGGATTAGGAAGAAAAAAAAATCCAAAATTAACATGTAATGCTGCATCTTCCAAGAATGGGAAAAATATTTTGAAAAGAAATTAAATTATCAAGAGCAATGCTCCAAAATGTTCCATGTCCTTGACCAAATACCAGAATAAGATTTATTTCCTTTCAATCAAAAAAAGTAGTTTTGTTATTAAAAAAATTGAGTATTTAATACAAACAGATTTTATGGATTAGACTTCAGCAGATTAAGGGGAAAAGTAGAAGGCTGACAAACGTGACTGATTTGGAAGAGGTGAAGGATAATTTATACTTTTATTTGTAAAGACCATAATGCTGGATTAGAAAAAGGGGAGTTTATATGCTTTATAAAGTGTGTGTATGCATGTACATATGTCTATATATTCTGTTTACTGTTGAGCATCAACAGAACTACAAGTTCATATCCATTAGAAATAAACATGCCCAGCAAAGGCAATAGGGTTACAAATATTACAGTAAATTTCTTAACTTGAACACCCTTTTTTTTAATACATGAGATGATGCATACAGAAGAGAACACAACTTCACTCTGTTCTGCAAACTCATGCTTGACTAAGTAAAAATATTTTGTGTGTACGCTGAATATTTGCAATACAGAATTAGAGAGAAAACAGGTTACAATTCTACACAATGCAACATGTAACTTTATTTCACCACATCGCTTTATCTATAAAATAGATAATATTAAAAGAATAGTTTTTTTTAACTATGTGCTTCTGTACAAAGGCTAGCAAATGGGGTCCCAATCTCAGTGAAAACTTTTACTTAACCTAGGTAACACAAATATTCTGGAACGACTGAAAGCTACCATGTCACTTTCCTCTTATTCCTCAGCATGAAATTAATTTAAAAGAGCATATTAATATTTGTCATTCAGTAGTCAAAATCCATGAGACATGTAATTCACTAATTCAATTTACTGAAATATGTTTTTCAGCTAGAAACTGGACTGAAAAGTGAGTTTCCTGCTGTTCCATGAAGGTAACAAAATTCATCCTCTAGAATACACCAGAAGTTTGTATTGCTTACAGAAGTGTTTTTAAAGCTAAGACTGGGATGACATGAATTTTTGTTGACTCTAATGTAAAAAGCAAACTTCCTTTTAAATTGAATTAATAGAAAGAATTTATTTCAAAAAACCCCTAAGCCTTAAATAATGAAATACCTAAGGAAAAAATAGGAGCAGAAAATAATTTTAACAAATTGCAGGCATCTATTAGAGCATCTTTTTGCTTGGGATACCTTTACTATCCATGCACTTTTCAATGAAACACTATTTTCTGAACTTATCATAATATTATTAAAATATATTTTCAGAGAGTCAAAAGGAAGCATGTTTTTACTGTTTCACAAGAAGGGCATTAGATTAAATACTTAATTTTTTCCAAGGTAATAATTTTAAAGTCAGGTCAAATGTCCAGAACTATTTGTCAAGGAAATGCATATTTCTAAAAGTTATGCATAAAAGTTGCAAATAAACCCAAGAGTAAAATAAGTAATCACAATCCCACATCCTATTTCTAAAAACTAAAATAATCATTTAGAACTGATGTTTACTGCATTATAACCTTGACATTTTCAAGTCAAACCCTGCTATGGTACTGGATTTTAATATTTTATGTGTATACACAAACTGGCAAAATTTTATACATAGGCACAAACTTTATTTGTATATGAATTTCAAGAAAATATGTACTTTAAAATCTGCTATATAATTTAGTGAAAAAATAAGAGCAACAGCTATAACAAAAAATATATTAAAGTCAGGAGAAAACAAGTGTATTAAGTGTATTGTGGAACAAGTCAAAAGTAAAAACCTAGAAAACCGTACAAAAATCACCATAAATCTATTAAAGAGTGTTTAAAACTTGGTAAGGCTGTTTTATCTTTACGTGAATGGATGCCTACTACATATACTTTATATACATATTAAAATCACATTTAATTTTTCTGAATGGTCATCATTCAAAACTAGCTAAGTATAATCTAGTAACAGATAAAAATGGACAAATACCAACTTTTTTGCTATTTAGTTTTAAAAAATATGAAATTTTATTCCTCTGCCTTCTTTGTATTAAAATTGAAGTATGGATGCGAATGACTCCCCCTACCCCTTTCTGCTATTCCTATTTAATTTTCATAAGGCAAAAGAAAAGATAAATGGTTTGAAAGGGCACGTCTGTCATTCACTTTGTAATACAACAGATGCATTAAGAAAAAATTTTTCTTTTCCTCCCCTGTTCTGTTGGCCGCCATCTGCTTGGAAGAAACACTAAGGTTCGCAAAATAACAATATTATCTCCCATCTGAGCGGATCCCTCGCATGCAGCTGACATAATGAGGACAGCTACAATTTAGAGAAACGTGTAATGTCCGTTATTAACTTTCATTTACTGCAAGCGTCTTATCGGAGGCAGGTACCGTTCCTCTGTTAACAGCTATGCTGGCTTCTGTTCGAGCGGCCCTTTCTCGAAGGAGAAAAGAGCCCTTTCGAACAAAGAGTTGATCCCGCCTGGCAGCCAGCCGGGCGCGAGTCGGGCCTGGGGCGCTCCCACCCGATCCCTCTCCACTTGAGCTGAGTCCGAGCGAAGAGAAAGGTGGGCCACAGAAAAGAGGTTTTCAGGAAAAGGGGGGAAACAAGACCTGCGCCGGGGAAGCGCTTCGGCTGTGACTCTTGTGTCGGCAGCCCCCACCGGGTACCCCACAGGGTAGCCGCGGCCCTGGCCGCCACCACAAGAACGCAAAATCTGCCGTGTTACTACAGGCCGCTCCAGAGATACCACGGCTGCTCCCCTCCTGTGGACCGGGGCCGCCATATTAGGGCTGGGCAAAGCCCCTTTCCCCTAACGCTCCTGCCCCATACAAAGGAGTGTATGACACACCACATGACACCGACACCACCACCACCACCATCCCGTGCGGGAGACTCCGGTGCCCGCACCCAAAATGGCACATAGGGCTTTCTGCCTCTTCCCTCCATCCTCTCGACCCCTCTAGGCCTCTTCCTCGTCCTAAATCTCTATCGCTCCAGAGGCCGGCGCAGATCCTACTTACTCTGGGGGATAGAGGCGCAGCTCCTCGATATCTCCCAAGAAGCCGAAGAGAGTCCGCATCTGCTCACTGGTCACTGCCGAGGACAGGTTCGTGACCTGGATGACAGACGTGGGGCCCAAGGGGAAACCAAGCGGTACGCCGATCACTCCGCTGTTCATCATGGCGGAGCCTGCACGACTGCTCCGCTCGCGGCGGTGCCACACACAGCCAGAGAGGCGGGCCTGACGACAGAGCACGCAGCACCTGCCAGAGCGTCCTAGCATGCGGACGCTCTAGCGGCAAACTCGACTGCTCTCTGGAGATGTTTCTGGGAGGGCAGCCGTTCTTCCTGTGCCGGCTGGGACTCACGGTTTCCCAAGGAGTCAGCCAGGCGGTCGTTGCCAGAGCGGGATCAGCGCGGGGCCGCGTCCCCCCCCTTCACGCACACGCTACTCGCCCCAAGCTGCCAGTGGAGGTGGCCGCGGGAAGGAGCAGTCCTGGCGCCCCCATAGCGCTTCCTCGCGAACGCGACAGCCCGGACGTCGCACGCAGCACTCTGCTGGGCTGACTGAGGCGGTTAGATAGCTCCATCACACGTGAGGAAGGTGCAGCTATGAGCGCATCTGACTAATCCCTGCACGAACGGGGCCTGAGTACCTTGTCAAATGGTTTCCTTGTCCTTTAGCAAACTCATGGTATGATTATTCTATCTATAGGATCATTACATAAAGATTTCCTGTGTTTTGACTAGTACATTTCATCTGAAGACAGTTAGCAGAGGTGTAGAAGCTATTACTGCTTTGAACATTTGTGTCCTCTTTCCTTGCATCTCTCAGTGGAGGGTACCAGAAAAAATGAGCTCTAAAATTCACAAATAGAAAAATTCTGTGCTGTCAGAACTGACTGGGATACCCCACCTCAGGTAAAGTCTTTAATAGTAAATACAAAATTCTGAGCTACTGGTTTCCTTCCCCAAAACAGAACAGAAGCAAAACCCTGTTTAAATTTTATATTTGTCAGCCCCTACCACGGGACAAAATTAGCTTGGAAAACAATAATGTGAAAAAAAATGATTTGGATTTCAGAAGAATAGCAAGAAAAAAAAGAAACAGTGCCGAAAGCCTTGGTTCATGCAAGCTGCCATTAAAATGCCAGAAGCAAACGATGAATCTGTTTTAGCCAAACTGTTCAAAATTTAAAAGTATTTAAGAGCCACTCCCTCTCCTATAATAAAAAAACAGCTATTGAGGAAAAGAGTTAAATAAAATGGGTAGACATGCAGGAGGGGAATCAATGTACAAGCAGCACCCTAACATCATCTTCTCCCTACTCGATGGTTAACAGACATGCCTTAACATCTTTGTCCAGGATGCTGTAGGCCAAGAGAAAACTTTAGCTGTGATCTAATTGCTGGATTAATACATGTAGGGGCTTCTTTTCAGTTTTGCTCACCTGTTATTATACTTTTAGTAACTGGATTGTTGCACTTTGATTCAGTAAATTTCATTTTACATTCACCTTACTCATATGAGCAATAATGTCAGGTTAACGAGCAAAGACCAAGGTATTCCATGCCTGCAGCACAGAAAGCCTTAAACTTTTCCCAGCTGGGGATTCCAACATCAATCTCCTGACAATCCAAACAATAGATTTTGACTGAGCTCCAATCCTGGAACTCTAACCATGATTTCAGAAAGCCCTTTGCAATTGCAGAGTTATCCAGAGTTGATGGGGTGTTTGAGAGAACAGCTTTACAGTCATTGCATTAAATTATCAAAAATATGCATTAACACCTTTCCTGGAAGAGGAAAGTTATTACTTAATAATTCCTATTCTTAATGTGTAAAAACAGGTGCAAACTATGCTTCAAAGAGAACTGATTTATCAGCAACCATCGCATAGTCAAAACAAGTACATTCTCTTTCTTCTTTCCTTTTCCTTCAAAGTTGCTCCAGAAATTAGACTGAGTGGGACTTTGCAATTCATAGGGTTCCCCCGGTGAGCACAGTTTTCAGATACTGTGAAGGCAAATGACAAATGATAAACCATCCATGCATCACCAATATGACTGTTCATGAGGACAAATAAGCAATCCTTTCTGAAAACAAAAAAGTGGGATTTTTTTTTTTAGAGCTACAGGGAAAATCTCAGAATATGGAGCATTTGCTTGCCCTTACAACAACATACTTTTTTTTGTTTCATTAATCAGCTTTTTCCTGTGTATAGAAAATAATCTTCCCCTAAAACTGCATCATTCCCTCTTCCTTTTAGCTTCTGGAAAAACAGCAGCAATACATTATCCTTACGAGATCACGAAACTTAAATTCTGTGTTACCTATGTGTAAAAAGGTAAAGTCCTTAAACAAAAGCAACTATTAACCTTTTGTCTAAGATTGTATTTCCTGGTCTTTCCACAAGGTTTAAAAAGCATTTACTGGGAAATGTTAATTGCAAGTATCAGTAGCAAAATATTTGCAATTCAGAAGGAGGTTACAGTAAAACCTGTTTAAAACGATCAGGAGAAAAGTCTTTGCATGTACTGCGCTTCCATGCTTAGGGAATGGAAAGTAAATGAGGTAAGATAAAGACAGAAACATTAGAAAGCCTTCTTTAAACAGAGCCTTAAGGACTTCCAAAAGAATGTTATCCACAGAGCACATATATTTGATATAAAATCAAATAGTTCTAAGTCTCAAGCAATTTACAAAAGGTAAAATTTAATTTCAGATTCAACTACACCTGGGGCACTTAAGGCTGTGCAGCCTAAATACAATGACGGTGGAGTTTGGGTCCTGAGAGGAGGGAACAAAGCAAATAGCAGGATCACAACCCTGGATTTCAGGAGAGCAGACCTTTGCCTGTTCATGGACTGGCCTGGAAGAATCCCACGGGAGATGATTCTAAAAAGAAGAAAGGCCCAAGAGAGCTGGGTTTTTTTTAAGGTTTACCATCTCCAAGCTCAGGAACAGTCCTTCCTGATGTGCAGGAAGTCAAACCTAGGTGGTAGGAGGCTTGTAGAAGTAAACAAGGAGCTCCTGACAGAAGTAAAACATAGTAAAGAAACATACATGAGGTAGAAGCAGGGTCAGGTCATCCAGAAGGAATACAGAGACACTATCTGAGCATACAAAGACAGGGTTAGGAAAGCCAAAGCCCATCTAGAGTTGAATCAAGGGAGGGAGGTGAATAGCAACAAGACAGACTTCTACAAACATAGAAGCAGCAGCAGCAGGAAGACAAGCGAAAACATAGGCCCGCTGCTGAATGGGGCAGGGGTCTTGGTGACAAAGTATATGGAAAAGGCTAGAGTACTTAATGTCTTCTTCATCTCAGTCTTTACTGGTAAGACTTGCTTCTGTAAATTGCAAGCCCATGAGACCAGTGGGAAAGTCTGGAGCAAGGAAGATGTACCTTTGACTGAAGAGAATCAGGTTAGGGAATACTGGACATACACAAGTCCATGGGACCTGATGGAATGTTCCTATGAGTGTTGAGGAATCTAGCCAATGTCACTGCGAGACCACCATTAATTATCTTTGAAAGGTTGTGGTTTTTAGGGGAGGTGAATGTCACCCCTAGATTCCAGATGGGAAAGAAGGAGCATCTGGAAAACTACAGGCCAGTCAGCCTCACCTCAGTCCCTTGGAAAGTGGCAGAGCAAATCCTCCTGGAAGCCATTTTCAAACATATTAAGGACATGTCCTGGGTTTTCAAGCCTTGCCAGGTGCAGGGAGGAGGAGGAGCGAGGCCTGGGCATTTGACTCAACCTGGCCAACAGGATTATTTCATCCCATGAATGTCACATTCAATATAAATTAGAAAGTTTGCTGCGTAGTCTCTCTCTCCCTTGATGGTGACAGTCCAGAGAAACTCCTTGCCCCAGTGCCGGATCCCTGAGGCCTTCCCTTTCTCCTGAAGCCGTAGCGCTTGCAGTGTCCAACATTTCCTGTCCACTGCTGGGAGTGCACAGCTTCCTACTGATATAATTGGCTGAGTATAATCCTTGTACATCTTATATTAGTATCGGGATTAATACTGGTTCTTTATTATTAATGTTAATTATTTAGTCTTATTCTATTAAATCTGTTTGTATTTCAACCCTTGTGTTTCCTTGCTTTCCCCAATTCCCCTTTCTGGGTGGGGAGGGGCCATCAGGTGACAATTGTCTAAACAACAATAAATTGTTATGGGTTTTCTCAAACCATAATAGGACAAGAAGGTGATTGTGAGTTACAAGCATGGATTTATGAAGAGAAAATCATGCCTGACCAACCTGATGCCTTCTGCAATGAAATGACTGGCTCCATGAATGAGGGGAGAACAGCTGATAGTGTTTATTTTGACTTTAGCAAGGCTTTTGTGACTGCGTCCCATAACATCTTCATAGACAAATTGATGAAGTGCAGACTAGATGAGTGGGCAATCAGATGCAATGGAAGCTGGCTGAACTGCCCTGCTCAAAGAGTTGGGATCAGTGGCACAAAATCCAACTGGCGATGAGTCAGTAGTGGTGTACCCCTGTGGCAGATCTACGAGCAGAGGCCTGTGTACAGCCAAGGACACAGTGAGCAGAGCACACAGAAACAGGAATGCAGATATCGATACGGATGGTTCAATATAAACATGGAACAAGAAAACAGCTTCGCGTGCTTATCTTGGTGGGAACTGAATAAGGCGACTGGGTTAGTGATCTGAAATATGTGTTTACTTGCCTAGCAGGTACATGGAAAGTTTTAGAGCTCGGGTATAAAAGCCGAGGCCTGAGAAGCAATAAACAATTTTGTGCTCATCACAGACAGAGTCCATGCCTTCATACACCGCAGATGGCGCCCAACGTGGCTTAAAAGAACAAGGATTAAAAGGAACAGAGATATGAAGAAATAATTATCCGGTGGTGTAACCCGTGTCTGGATGGAGGAATTCATACTGAGAGCTCTCTAAACAATTACTTTCATCACCGTTTGCTGGACGAAAAAGGTGAGCAGCCACGGTAGATATTAAAAATGGACAAACAGCTACTCGAGAACAGAAATTGCAACTTGAAATTCTGCAGCGCACTTTCACAGAACAGGGCTTTAAAGCGGCCCCTGTCAAACTAGTGACTTTGCTTGTGTGGATACATGATTATTGCTCATGGTTCCCTGAAGGGGGGGTCCTATGATTTAGCTCACTGGCAAAAAAGTGGGGGAGGAATTGCAAACGCAGGAGACGCTGCAGTTGTCCTTGCCAGAAGGAATAATACTTACTTGGCAAGCTGTATACACTGCCATACGAACACTGTATCCCGCAGAGCAAGCCCTGCAAGGGGTTGCTGAAGGGGCACCAAAAGCTCCCCCAGAGGAACCTCAGTCTGTTGACGTAATACTCCCAGTTGCAGACCCTCAGCCTGAATCTGCTGAAATTCCCAAACCTGCAGAACATTACCAAAAGCAGAATTCGGGAGGCGAAGAGCTGGAAGATCCCTTTGATCCTGGTCCAATAAATCCAGAGACCGAACCTGATTTATATCCACCTTTAACCCCAATTAAAGCTATGCCTGCATCTGCTCCAACTGCAGAGGAGATTTTACAGCAACAGCGACAAAAGTCGTTATCGCGCTCTGTGGAATTTGGATAATGAGGTGAAGTCTCTGTGCTCAAAGAGCAATTAAGACTGGCTTTGCTATCTCTTGTGCAGCCCAGGGGAGTGAAGGCTTGTCTGGCTATCACAGGATACATAAATGACGGGGTAGTCTTGGGGAGCCAGGACAGCCCTGCTTTTCCTCAGCAGAGACAGTAAAATCAAGATAACAGAGACCTTGTGTAGCTCTTTGTTTCCTTGAGAGGCTCCCATGCCCGGTAATTGACCTTTGCCTCATTACCTGTGAAATGCATATTAAAGTTGACACCCCTGTACACGCTAATGAAGATTTTAGAGATCATGCTAAACATATATGACTATAGCTCTCGTCTCTCCACCCAAATCATACTACACGTCACCTAGGGGAGGGAAACCTCGTAATTTTGGGGATAAAAGGATGGAGAAAATGACTGTTAAATTGGGAGAGAAGAAACTTGATACCTGACGGACCAGTCCATGGGCTGTGTTCTCTCCCTCCACCCCAGGCAGGGACGCCTTTCTGGGTAAGCGCTGCGCCTGTCACCCTCTGGTGAATGTTGCCCCGGGTTGTTGTACTATCATTATTTTTGCTAGCAATATTAACCTTAAGTAATTAGCACTATTATAGTCAGTGAATTTATCAACGGCAATCTTGAATCTGCGACTGTTGCTCTCAATAAAATAACTAATTTTGATTATTTGTGAATCTGATTCAGTGGAAGTCCTTTGGTGGGACTCTGATAGTAAATCAGTGAAAGTCCTGGGACACTGACAGACAAACATCGAAACTACAGTCCTTTTAACGCGACACGCTCCTCCATTCTTAACCCTTCTCCATTTGCGCCAGGTATCGCATCTGTTCCTCCTTATCAACCGCTTATACGTGCGCAGCCGGAATCGTGGTATTGCGGTGTGTTGTCAGAATGTCAGCAGAGAAGGACGGAGCTGGAGCCACTTCGCTCCCGCCACCACCTGCCTCGCCCCCTCCCCTCCCCAGTCGTCTCCCTGAGATAAAAGTGCTGGTTTTTATGTCTGCTGTGTAAGTGTGTGCGGGTGCCAGCTTATACCTGCTGATCAGCATCTGTGCTACTGTTTGCTTTTTGTTGTGTGCAGTGTCGTTAGGTGACTCCCCTTGAGCAGGTGTTCTGCCCGGTGTGGTACTGTTCTCGTATGCAACTAGGGCTGACACTCCGTCAAGTGAAGAAGTTTGTATATACACAATGTCTAGATGTAAGGCGAGCGCGCCCCGCATAGATAGACCACGATGGGCCGTAGAACCGATGGAAGTCCTGAAATATTGGGGGAGTTTTCACCAGCCGACATGTTTACGCTCTCGGGAACGGCTTGCCTGTGCAGGGCGTATCGCTGGTTGTTTGTTGTTTGCCTGTAAGATCATGGTCGATCGGGAGAAGGAGTTGAGCCAAAGTTTGTCCAACCCTCTGACTATGACCCCTTGATGTTCTTCCATGTGGGCACCAGCAATACCTCCAGGGCAACCAAGAGAGGATCTAACCCCTCACAGTCTCTGGGGGGAATGGTCAGGGGCATGGGGTCCCAGCTGCTCTTCTCTTCAATCTTGCTAGAGGAGAGAGGGCATGAGGAGGAGGGGACTGATACTGAGCATCAACAATTGGTCAGCAACATGGTTTTGGTTTCTATCACCATGGGACCCTCTTTGAGGATCAATGTCTGCTTGGAAAAATGGCATCCACCTCACTAAGCACTGGTGGGGATGTAGCAACTCTTAATATTCACATAATTAAGTAATCGTATCATCTCTATGTCACAGGCGAATTATTGAGAAAAGTCATCATTGTGGGGTTTACTAAAAAGGTTTTATTAATGATTAAATGATGATCCAATGGTAATTAATTGATGATTGAATGAAAATCAAATGGTGATTAAGCAATAATTGAATGGTAATTAAACAGTGATTTGATGATGATTTAAATGATGATTTAGATGGTCATTAGATGATGATTAAGACAACGATTTAGACAGTGGTCAAACACTCTACTACTTACTATGCTTCTAATAATTAAGCTATAGCTGGATATATAAATGTCACTAGCATACAATATACTTTTAGGCCTAATGTAAAATGTCGCTTACCTCGTTATAGATATCAGATGCCAGGTAAGGAGTCTCAACCTTGAGGAGTAACCTTGAGAGGTGTCCCTGCTCAAGGGGGAGATTGCCGTGCAGTCTGCTGCCATACAGGAGAGCTCAATAGGCTTGGGGGGGCTACAGATATTTATAGCGTAAAGTGATTGACTCTTAGTCAACCCCCTCCTGCCCTTGGTGTATGTGCAGGTGTGCAGCTGTAGCAGTTTTAGTTTTGTCTAGTCCCAGTTCAGGCTGGTACTGTTAGCTTGTTTGTTCCTGATAACATGTGGCCTAGACTCCTTGGCTCCTAGCACAATTCTCAAGGTTTGCACAGCAAGGCTGATTTCAGTCAGGCCTACTTGTCAGTGATGCCTGAACCAAAGTACTGTTCACTCATTCAGAGTGGGTGCATCCGTCACACTCTAGCCATCACTTTCAAAAATGCAACAAGTCTAGAAATTTAAAATCTTTTCACTATTGGAAAATGTGTCTGTACAGAAACGGTGTGTGCACCTCCTCTGTGTAACCTGAAAGCCCTGGCTACTGAATAACATGGATAGCTATAGAAAGCTTAATTTCTTAAACAAAAATAAACTATAAAGACAGCAATATGATGTGAAACGTGATATGAAATTTATTTTTATCAGTTTCCAGTGGCTTGCTTTCTTAGCTCATCATTATAAAAGCTTCCTCTCCCTGCCAACAGTCAATGTTAGTTTTCTTTCGTCTTCATAATTGTAAGAAGAATCAGATGGAGTCATGTCACAGAAAATTAAAAAATCATGTATTTTATTGCTTTCTCATTAAGTATGAATAAGAATGTGAATTAAAAGCAGTGGGTTCCTAAACCTAAAAGCAACTGCCTCGTAGATATATAATGCTTTTATCAGCTTGTTGCAGTAATACTTCTGTACATTGGAGATCATTCTGCTTAGTGAAACAGTAACATTTATCATTTCATGAAAACTGTCAGTTCAAGTATAAAATTATAAATTCTTAAAGAACCTTCACTGTTATATGAGCAAAGCAAGAACTATCTAAATGACTTCTGCTGTGATAAGTATGCAGCAATGCTTTAGTGGAACAGCACATTAGGTTCACTCACTTTTGACAAATATGAGCGTACTCTTAAACTTTCTCAACTGGAGTGAGAATATTCGAGACGTCACTTAAAATACAAGTCTGTGGAATGAGTAAAGACAAACCCAGTTTTTCCAAAAATCATGTCCTGTGGCATGAGATAAGGTTTTCTTTTTAGATGTTTACTTTCAAACCCAAGTTGTAAGGCAGAATTTGATGTTCATTTGGGATTAGCCAATCATTCTAGTAGCTCTTCATTTTCTTTACCACATAACCCTTGTATATCTCATTAGAGCACTCCCAAGACACTCTTAATTTTAACTCTGCTTCTTGACTTAATCACGTCTCTCTGCTATTGAAATTTCTTAATTTGCATCAGACAAAGACTACTCATCTCTTCAGGAGAGCAGCCACTGGGTGCCCTAGCTGATTTCATTGCAAGATCGGGTTATTTGCAAAGGTATTTATTCTGAATAACCTGGTTTTGCAATTAAATCAGCTAGAGCAGACCCCTGGACACTGAGATGCACAGAGCCAGAAACACAAATAAGCCTTTAGTAACAGATATTGATAGAGGACTAAAGTCTACACAAGCTATAGAAGAACAAAATCATGTTATGGAGAATTTCCTATAAGTTAAATAAGTCGATTACACACAGCTTTAAAAAGCATTAGTTTATTATCTATTCTCTGTGTGTTACCTCAGAAACAGTCTAATTATAAACACAAATTTGGAATGTTGAATAAATGCTGATCAATAAAAACATTTCATAGCTGTTGACAAGATAATATTTCTTAAAAAAACCCCAAATAATCATAAAGGTTTGATTCTGTGTCACTTATTGCTATGTTTGTGTTCATAGAATGCTTTCAAGTATATACACTTTTTTAAACTCCAGTCCAAAAAAGAAATTAAAAAATATTTACATAATAAATATGTGGGAGATTTCATCTTTTCATTACATCAGTTGAACTGATTCTTTAATGACCTATTAAGAATAGAAAATTAACAGAGTTTGCATCAACTCATTGCCATGCTGAGTAACTTAGGCTGCTGATGGATTTTATTCTATTCAAAATGTAGTTTAAGATGCATTCAAAATGAAAAGTACCAATATTGTCTCTCCTCCTGCTGAATCCTGGCTGGACTAGTTCAGGAGACATCTTCCTCCCGCTCTCTGCAACATCATCTAGTTTGACATGTGTTTACCTTTACACACAGACGCTAAAGGAACAAATACATTTCAGTCAACTGAAAACTCCAATGTTCACCAAATAATCCATGTTTTATTAGGTAATTAATTTGCCGATTTACTGAAGACAAGCTTTGGCAAGTATGTTAATAGCAAGAGGATGTCTAAGGAAAACATTGGCCTAATACTTGTTGAAGATGGTCATCTGACTAATAGGGATGAAGAAAAAGCAGAGGCATTCAATGTGTTTTTTGCATCAGTCTTTAATAATACTGATAGACCTTGGGCTGCCCGATCCCATGAGTCGGAGGACCATGAGTATGGGAGCAGTGACTTTCCATTTGTGGATACTGAAATTGTAAGGGATCAGCTGAATGTTTACAAGTCCATGGGGCCTGATGGGATTCATCCCAGAGTACTGAAGGAGCTAGTGGATGTTATGGCAGGACCCCTCTCGATCACCTACCAAAGGTCTTGGGAGTCTGGGGAGGTCCCCACTGACTGGAAGCTAGCCAAGGTTATTCCAATTTACAAGAAGGGCGAGAGGGAAGACCCAGAAAACTACAGACCTGTTAGTCTAACCTCAGTACCTGGAAAAATTATGGAGCAGATCATACTGGGTGCTATTGAAAGGCATTTACACAACAATGCAATGATCAGGCACAGTCAACATGGGTTCACAAAGGGAAAGTCTTGTTTAACTACTTTGATATCCTTCTATGCTAAGGTCACCTGCCTAGTGGGTGAAGGGAAGATGTAGTTTTTCTGGAAGTTTAGTAAGGCTTTTGATACTGTCCCTCACAGCATCCTTCTAGACAAGTTGCTCAACTGTGGGATGAGCAGGTTCATGGTGCACTGGGTGAAGAACTGGCTGAAGGGCAGAGCTCAAAGGATTGTAGTGAATGGGGCTACATCTGGATGGCAACTAGTCACCATTGGTGTTCCTCAGGATTCAATTCTAGGGCCAGTTCTGTTCAATATATTTATCAAAGATCTGGATGCAGGAGTTGAATGCACCATTAGCAAGTTTGCTGATGATACCAAACTGGGAGATGCTGTTGACCCTCTTGAGAGACAAGAGGCCTTGCAGAGGGATCTAGGTAGATTGGAGCACTGGGAAATCATCAGTGGCATGAAACTTAACAAGAACAAATGCTGGATTCTGCACCTGGGAAGGAGTAATGCCAGGCACAAGAATAAATTGGGAGAGGAGTGGCTGGAGAGCAGCCCTGCGGAAAGGGATCTGGGGGAGCAGGTTGACAGCAGGCTCAATAGGAGTCAGCAGTGGGCCCTGGCAGCCAAGAGGGCAAACTGCATCCTGGGGTGCATCCAACACAGCATAACCAGCTGGTCAAAAGAGATGATTATCCCGCTGTATTCAGCGTTGGTGCGGCCTCACCTGGAGCACTGTGTGCAGTTCTGGGCCTCACAATTTAAGAAGGATGTTCAGGTCCTTGAATGCATCCAGAGGAGGGCAACAAAGCTGGTGAAAGGGCTGGAGGGCATGTCCTATGAGAAGCGGCTGAGGACTCTGGGGTTGTCTAGTTTGGAGAGAAGGAGGCTGAGGGGCAACCTCATTGCTCTCTGCAGCTTCCTGAGGAGGGCAAGTGGAGAGGGAGGTGCTGATCTCTTCTCCCTGGGATCCAGTGATAGGACGCATGGGAATGGTTCAAAGCTGTGCCGGGGAGGTTTAGGCTGGACATTAGGAAGCATTTATTTACCGCTTTACCGAGAGGATGGTCAAACACTGGAAGGGGCTTCCTAGAGAGGTGGTTGATGCCCACCCAATGCCTGTCAGCGTTTAAGAGGCATGCTTTAACTTTTGGTCAGCCCCGAACTGGTCAGGCAGTTGGACTAGATGATCGTTGTAGGTCCCTTCCAACTATTCTATTCTATTTCCACAAGTAGTACTAAGCTTCTTGCTATAAATCTACTCCTACAGTTCTACCAGAGCCAAATGGTTTTTGGTAGAGTTTTCCTGTGATATGTAAATCCAAAAATTAAGTTTAAAACTTCTGTTACCATTAAAGCAAAATACAATACAGTATAATTCCTCAGTGATATATTTAAATGTACTGCAAAACATATACAAAGTCAGTCCAAGATCAGTAAAGAATCAGTTCTGCTTTTTGGACTTTTCCCCTTCCCAAAGATACATGTTATGTAGAAGACCAAGTAAATTTAGGACTTGTCTGTATGCATTCCCTTTAAAAGGCAGTGTGAACATTTTGCATTTTCAATTAAAAAAATAGAAACTAAACAACAACAAAACACATCTTAGAAGGGGAATGCTGAAGCCTGCCATTATATAGCTATGTTTCTCATTCTTTTCTTTGAATATTAACAGCACACAGAAAATAAGTGAATTTTATCAAAATACAGCATATTTCTGCTAATATATAAAAAAATCATTTCCTATGTAAATATTACCAAAACACAACTAAAAAGAATTAAAATATACAAAGAGTTGCTAAAGGGTTTCAATTAAAATTATTAGAACTATACACAGTAAAATAAGCAATAGTTAACATCTTTGAAAGAAGTGCAATAATATCAGAGTTCACTTATTTAAGTACTGCCTGTTTATTACCACTAGCTATGTATAATTCCTCTCTCTTCCAGCTCATTGTCCCAAAACTACAGGAGGCTGGTGTTTTTGCTAGCTTTATTAAAAGCATTTACTTTTGTACACATGGGTTGTAAAAAGCAACTTATACCCGTTTCAAACTACTAACTTATATGTAATTAAAAATAAACTGCAATAACTGAATATTGCTCCAATGACAGTCTAATCATTAGCCCTGATTAAAAACAGTTATTGGTCTTCTGTGGCACTTTTCCCTGGTCCATAACAACTGCGTATTAATTATCACTGCAGATTATGCAGTCTCTATACAATTACAAAGGAGAAAGAGAAAAATAAAGTTAATGTTTCTGGTAAACAAAATTAATAAAAGCATAATTGAATATTTTACACAGTAATAAGGAACAAAGGCAGCCTGTGGTAAATCACTATTACATTAACATAGTTAGAAACCCTTTAATGACTCTCAAGCGTCTAGTTCACATTTAATGTTATCTGTAGGAACAGCCCTTTAAGAAACATCATTACGATCTGGTGGGTTGTAAGTACACCCTCCCTTTACTATCCATCTCACCACAGCAATTTTCCATCACTGTTTAAAGTTTCACAAACTTGCTTTGGTTACCTAGCTCCATATGTATGGTTTCCTTTTTGATTAACAAGGCAATGGAAAGGCCAAACAAAATCGAGATGACTTTCATAACCTTTCCTGCATCATTTACTTTGTTGGTGTTTAAATATATATTACAGGCAACAGCTTTGAAAACTGTCCATTTCAGTTTCATTTTTAAAATATAGCTATAAGGTTAAAATGGAGTACTTTTTATAATAAGTATCACCATTTGCACAAAACTGGGGATTTCCATGGCAGAGAAAAACCTCTGGGCACATTTCCACAGCACAGTTGAAAAAGTTCTGTATGCAAGAAAACCCAACTAAACATGAATTACATGTGGCAAATGAATATTCAGTGACTACATTAAGAACAAATCCTGGAGAATATCACAAATTTTTAGTTACAGTCTTCCTAGAAAAACACCGTAAGGTTTTATTGCATTTTCTATTGGTAGACATACACTCCAAAACTAAACACTTTTTTCTTCTTTCTTGATTGCAGATTTATGTAGCAGAGAGTTGTCTCACCTGACCTTTATTCTGTCCAACCAGCACCATGTTCCAGCTACCCATTCATCTATACAATGTGCACATAGCAAAGCCAACATTTCATATCTCCTGTCCATATCTACAGAAGTGGTTTTAGCATAACACATTACTATCATCTGGTGAATAAAAATAAAGGCAATAAACAGCTACACGACAGAGTCCTGCCATCTGTCCATTGCCTAAAACCAAGGCTTCGCAAAGCCTTGCACAAAGTTTAGTAATGTGTATGAATTATCCAAAAATAAAACTACCACCTGTACAAAAAACCAACACAGGTTTGTTCTTGGAGGAGTGATCTTTAGATTGCTATAATGCTTAAAACCAAGTTTATTCACCATATGAATTGCCAAAATGATTTCTTGAACGTTCTATACAGTGGTTTTTCACCCTTAAACCACAAGTTCAGGATTTAATTTCCTGCACAAATTTTGATCGTAATTCTTTTAAAGTTACTTTCGTGTATAAAAATAGGCAAAATATTCCCATAAGTCTTTCAATGAATTCTGCTGGCTTTTCCCCTCAATCCACAGTATTTATGAAGAAACTTCTCGTACAATGATGAGTTCCACTGCGTTCTGAAAAGTCTTTAGCAAAGATACTGCTTGTCCATGATCAATATTGATGAAGCTGTATCCATTAGCCTAAAAAGAAAATTTTAAAACTGAAAATTAGTCTCATATTTCATGTTAATTTAATCTTGAAATAAATTTTAAATAATCAAATTTTATATGAATGCAGACAACAAAACACTGCAGATTTGCAGATTACATTGTTGATGTGAGCTGAACACGTACCTATATGCTACAAGAAATAAAACTATTTTGTTAGCCTTGGAAGAATTTTACCCTGAAGTTTTGTCCTGGTTTGAGGTAAAACAGAACCAACTTTCTATTCAGTAATTTTATTTCTTAGCTAGGCCTCCTCTAACTCTCTGAAATTAACAGCATGTTGTGCCAAAAACTGTTCATTCTCAGAGTGATAAGACCAATGTTTACAGTTTGTGCCAAGGAACGGTATGCAGAGAGGCTCTTGCTTATACTTATTGCTACAACAACCAAGGTCAGCTAATTTCATTAGTTGCCCCATTGGAGGATCGGAAATGGAAAAGTGTAGAGGGGTCCCACCTGCAGGGAGGAGCGGACAGGACAGGTGACCCAAAACTGACCAACAGGGTATTCCATCCCATCTGCCCCATGCTCAGTATAAAAGCTGAGGGATCAAAGGGTCAGCCCTCTTTCTTCAATGGCTGATGTCCGAGGAGGACCCTGTCTGTTCATCTGCCTTTGATCCTGATCTGTGTGTTCCTGACTCCAGCTCTGGAATCCAGTTCCCACTTGTTGCTGAGTCCAGTCTGGGACTTCCCCAGTGCCTGCCAGTGATGTCATCCTGGGAGCTTGATATAGTTTTGTATATACTGTATCTATTTCACTGTATCTATTTTTGAAAGGTCCTGGAGAACAGGCGAGGTGCCTGAGGACTGGAGGAAAGCCAATGTCACTCCAGTCTTCAAAAAGGGCAAGAAGGAGGAGCCGGGGAACTACAGGCCAGTCAGCCTCACCTCCATCCCTGGAAAGATGATGGACCAGCTCGTTCTGGGCGTCATCTCAAGGCATGTGGAGGAAAAGAAAGCTAACAGAAGTACTCAACATGGATTCACCAAGGGGAAATCATGTCTGACTAATCTGATTGCCTTCTATGATGGCATGACTGGATGGATAGATGAGGGGAGGGCAGTGGATGTTGTCTACCTTGACTTCAGCAAGGCTTTTGACATGGTCTCCCACAGCATCCTGTGTTAGGGATAATAGAGGATGGTCCGAGTGAGACACGACGGAAAATTACTAGTTGAACCAAACCCAGTATACGTGCTGAGAGAAAGGACCTCAGTACTGTTGCTGCAAAAACTCTGTGCGTATCCATGAGAACCTGACCTTCAAAGAAGAAAACAACAAGAAGGGAGTGCAACAATGTAGTCAGGTATCAGACAGCCGCTGTTAGCAAAGCTGGATCGTGAGCCTGGTGAGGCTCACTGCATACGCTGGCCACGCGTGCAGCGACTCTAGCCTGTACTTTTCCACTCAATCCGGTGCAGGATATAAGGGGGCTGTCTCAGGCTGGAGAGGGAGAGAGAGAGACATGAACGCACTTTGAAGATACAGGGGATGCCCTGAACAAGTGCTGTGCCTGCCTTCCCTCTGCCGTACCAATGTGTCTCCTCGTTATCCTGCTGCTCGGCGGTGCTACTACAGTCTATGGGTTGGTAAGACTCTCTGAAGTAACTTTTGGGACATTTGGGAACCGTTTGCAAGGCTTCGCAATAAAGCTGAATTCACTGCTTTTTTTTCCCTGTAGCAAGGCTTCACAATAAAGCAGAGTTAACCTTTTTTTTTTCCTTGCGTGGGCTCTGGTTTGTACATTGGAATCTCTCCAGAAAAGAACCCATTACACGTCCTCATAGGGAAGCTTAGGAAGAGTGGGTTAGATGAATGGACAGTAAGGTGGATTGAAAACTGGTTGGAAGATAGAGCTCAGAGGGTCGTGATTACAGGCACAGAGTCTAGTTGGAGGTCAGTGACAAGTGGTGTCCCCCAGGGGTCAGTACTGGGCCCAGTCCTCTTCAATATATTCATCAATGACCTGGATGAAGGGATAGAGGGCACCCTCAGCAAGTTTGCTGATGACACAAAGCTGGGAGGGGTGGCTGACACACCAGAAGGCTGTGCCGCCATACAGAGAGACCTGGAGAGTTGGGCGGAGAGAAACCTTATGAAATTCAACAAGGGCAAGTGTAGGGTGCTGCACCTGGGGAGGAATAACCCCCTGCACCAGTACAGGTTGGGGGCTGACCTGCTGGAGAGCAGCTCTGTGGAAAGAGACCTGGGAGTCCTGGTGGACAACAGGATGACCATGAGCCAGCAATGTGCCCTTGAGGCCAAGAAGGCCAATGGCATCCTGGGGTGCATCAAGAAGAGTGTGGCCAGCAGGTGGAGGGAGATCATCCTCCCCCTCTACTCTGCCCTGGTGAGGCCGCATCTGGAGTACTGTGTCCAGTTCTGGGCTCCCCGGTTCAAGAAGGATAGTGTCCACATCGCTTAAATGTCACCAAGCCCAGCAGGCTTACAGTGACACCAATGGCTTGAATATGTACACGGGCAAGCTCCCCCAGAGTTTGTAAGTGCAAATCAAAACAGTCTCCACTCAGCTGGTAATCCATGGCTTGTAATTGATACTGAAATCCAATTTATTAAAAAGACATTTTTTTTTCAAGCACAACAGATTCCTGACTAATTTCCAGCATTGTGGATTATTTAATGCTGTAGGTTTCATTGTCATTTTTGGTTTTCCACAGAGTACTTGATTGATAGAAGCTATTGTGAGCCTGTTCTTTGAGCACATTGTTCTTGTCAAATAACAAGGTCAGACAAGTTGGAAGTGAAGCTATAGTTCAGGGGAAGCGATTTTAATGAAAAGTCAGTGTGCTTTTTATATATGGGAAAATAATCATGCAAGCTTTGGGACCATGTGCCGAGCATATGCACAAATGAATGAAGGACTGGTAAATTACACCAGGAAAGTTTAATATTGAGGAGGAGATCCTGTGACAGTTGAATAGCTAAATTCAGCTGGCGTTAACATACCCCAGCAATCCATGACTCAGATGTTAATCAGTGTTAGATGCTCTTTTTATTTGTATGCTACTGCTGAACGTTACAAAATCAAGTGTCTTGTACCAAGAGTGCAAATCAATTTTAAATTAAATTAGCCTTTTGTTTGGAGGGCACTTGGGATTTGTTTGGGTTTTGATAGCTGCCCCCAGCAATGGCTTTGTAAATCGCAGGTGGTAGAGGTGAAAAGAAGACTCTGCCTGGTCTTTTGGTTCATCCTTCTGCCACCCGTAGGATTACACCCTGTACAAAACAATCTCCTGTGCCCCTTGGAGAGCCAAATTCCCCCCGTGTGCTCCCTCTGCTGCTCTCAGGTGTTGCAAGTGAAGGGAATGCAAATTGCATCTTACGGAAAGGGTGAGATCCTCAAGCATGAAAACCAGAACTCACAATGTCTCTGTGCTTCTGTCAAAGTAACCTCGCCACTCCATGGGCTGTGACACTGATTTAACTCATCAAGCTGCAGATATAAAGGTCAGACAAGTTGGAAGTGGAGCTATAGTTCAGGGGAAGCAGTTTCTCACTGATAGAATGGCGATGTTTTTAATCGTAGAGGAAGTAACCTGTGAATATCAATAGGCACCTCCGCAGGTCTTCCAGCTAATGATATCCTATGAGCTACAAAAGAAAATATTTGACTTTTCTCCTCTTATTAAGGATAAACACAGATATTTTTTTGAAAAGTTGGTTGTAATCTGTAAATCTATAAAAATGGAAGGCACATCAATTGTAACCAATGACACTGCCAGGTTAGTCCTAGAACAGGTACAGGGTCCAGTTACCTCTTCCTCAGCCAGCTTTCTTGCCCCAGTATAAAAATCCATAAAAGGATTATTTCTGTTTTCAGATCAAACTCTGGAGATGCTCCTCTAACACTCAATGTTCTTGTCAAGAACAATGAATTCACACAAACAGACATGAAAACAAAATTCAGTTTTCCATCTCCACTCATGTAGCCTCAGCTTTACCTTCTGCCTTTGTTTATGCACCTTTTGTGGATGTTCTGCTAAGCAGAAGTCAAGAGTCCTAAAAAAAAGTCCTATCCTAGCTATTTTATATTAGCCTCATCTCCATCAATCTTATCATTTTACCATCCTATCTCTCTGGCAAGAAAACTGTCCTCTCTTGAGACAATGACAGGAGCTTCTGGGAGCATTTAGCACTTCAAAATCTTCTTTAGTACTGAGCAGTGTCAGCTTAGTGCACAGTGAATGCCAGAAGCATCTGCATGGAGCTGTCGGTGGAGGAAATGTGATTTAGTTGAGGTCAAGGAAGCTGAGAGATCTACTAACAATAATTTAACAAAAAACTGGGAACAGAAAGAGAGGGATAAGAGGGAATCTTTAAATGTGGGTTTTACTACATGCCATGTCCTCTCTCTGCTTATGTGTCTCAGGTTGAAGGCTTTTCATGGCAGAGACAACATTGCTGAATTTGGAAAGAATACCCAGAACCTCTTATAGGCAAATAGACAGTAATGGTCTCATGGGATGATGTTGCCAAAGTCTCCTTGGTTGTTTCATCAAGTAACAACAGAGATGAACAATTTGTAGACAGATGCTATTAAATGTACTTAAGACATCTATGAACTTTTCATCCTGAAAGGGCCTAAAAGTTCTTTGCACTCTAATCCCATGTAGCCTTCCAGTAACTGAAGTGGCTACAGGAAAGCTGGAGAGGGACTCTTGATCAGGGAGTGGAGCGATAGGATGAGGGGTAATGGTTTTACACTGAAAGAAGGGAGATTTAGATGAGATATTAGGAAGAAATTCTTTGCTGTGAGGGTGGTGAGCCCCTGGCCCAGGTTGCCCAGAGAAGCTGTGGCTGCCCCATCCCTGGAGGGGTTCAAGGCCAGGTTGGACGGGGCTTGGAGCAACCTGGGCTGGTGGGAGGTGTCCCTGCCCAGGGCAGGGGGATTGGAACTAGATGATCTTTGTGGTCCCTTCTAACCCAAAACATTCTATGATTCTATGATTCATTATTTCCTTTTTAGTTTATTATTAGTATTTCATCAAAGTAGTTTAGTTCCTTCTAAACTCGTAAATCTCTCTGTCTCTCCTCCTCCTCTCCTTGTGCAAGAGGTGGGGGGAGAGCATCTGTTGCCGGCCATTGGCCAATTTGGCTAAAACCACGACAAGTTATTGAATATATTTGCAAATAACCAAGAGAAAGCTGAATTTTAAGCCGTTAACATCAGACTTCAAATTTAACAGCCTTAATAAAGCCACGCCACAAAAAGAAAATGCAGCACAAATGATACACAGAATCATCTTAATATCTTAAGACTTACATGCAATTATCTAGTCACATAGAATATTTTTATTATACATATGCATTAGACATGCATATGCGTGGCTAATGCATGTTTTACAGATAATGTTGCAAAATCAAGCATAACAAAGTCATTTTGGGAGAGATGATATTCAGTCAAAATCTGCAGGTGTTGTCTAAGCAGCAGCAAGACAGTAGGACTGTCGTTACATTGTCACTGGGATTATCATGAGTATAAAGAACATGCTGTTACACAAAAAATATTGTTACTTATGAGAAATGAAACAGCCTGTAATTGTCTAAGCGTGCAAATGCAACTTCTTCAGCTCTTTTTCAAACTATGAATTCCTCATTAAACAAAAAACAAAACCCAAGCAGAGCATCAGCACGACAAAAGGAAACTTCATTATAAATGTCACACAGACAAATGAAATTCCATTAATACAGGAATAAATCATTAAATTTAAACTAAAGTCACCCTTTCACACACATTCCACTCTATAAATATGTAACAAATATGCTGACAGTATTTTCAAAGGTTTAACATGCTGCCTGTTCCTGTCTGGAGTGTTGGAGGGTTCCCCTCTTTCCTTAAAGTTGTCTACATCGTTAAGAGAACTGGGACTTAAAGCCAGCTTTCTCTTGCTCCAATGAGGAAGAACAAGTACAGAACTATTTGCCACACTCAAAAACAAGCTATCTTTTAGTTGGAACAACTTGATCTTAGGTGTTTGGGTTTTTTCTGTGTGCTTGTTGGCTTTTTCTTTCATTGGAAGAATTATGCTGTGTGTTCAGTTTGGCTTCGTTTTAGAAAGCTCACACAAGGCTGTGGTTTAATTGAGATAATAGTGGGGTTTTTTTTCCATTTTTTATCTTTTGTGGGTGGTTTGCTTTTTTTTGGAGAAAACAGAAATGCATCAGAGTTGACTCTATAAGCATTCTCAAACTAGTAATGTGGTGAATAATTAATAATTTTTAACAAGCTCTGCAACTTTAAAGGTGGCTACAGCACTGTTCAAACGTCCTGTTAGCTTATTTCCCTAAAAAAGTAAGGATTATATAATCCCTTTGTCCATTTCTTTGACCCCTTCCCAAATAACTTATGAGCCCATCAGACAAATTTCAAACAAATCTAATACAATAGAGGTCTGAAAGGTACTGACTTCCTACAGAAAAGAATTGCACAGCTACAGCTCAGAAGCCATGGCTCCTGAAGCAATCTACTTGGCTCACCTGCAAGCAGATGAGGCAGCCAGGAGGTACATGCTGTGACCAGACAGATATCAGCCAGCCAAGAGGCAGCTTCATCAAGCACTTGCACGTGTCTTGCCTGTCAGATGGGGGAAAGGCAGCAAAGACTGGCAAGAACTGCAGGATGGAGGGGGATGTAAGAGTTGCAGCTGGGTACAGGAGTTGTAAGGGGCAACTGCTGGTGTTCAGACTAGTTAAATAACTGAATGATAGTAAAGCCTAATGAAAATGCTCATGTTCCATCATGAATGACAACATTAGGCCTGTTTTTTGTCTTTAAAAGTGCGAAAAATGTCCAGAATTTGAAATCCAACTGATTAATGCTTCAGCCTGTATCACCTATCCTAATGTTAGGTAAAAGAAAACTAAAAGCATCATCCCAGAATATAAGAATATTTCTGGAAAAGATACTGGCAATCTATATAAAAATGAAATATTCTGCTCTTAGAAAAGGTGCAAACTAAAAATGAACTGGTATATTACACAGGCTAGTTAGTTAGATGACTACAATACCTGAATTATTTTATCTCCAGGCTGCAACAACTTAGACGCTGGTCCTTCTGGTTGCACTCTGGTTACAAATATACCCTTGAAAAACAGGAGGTGGAAAACATTTTTAACAACTTATTTCATAAATATTGTGGTAGCATGAAACAGATGCAATTGAAAACATCTCAATTTCTATCCTACATAGAAGAGAATGTGATATTATTCTACAGATCTACTGGCTTTTGTGACTACCTTCCTTTTCTGATGTTAACCCAGGAGAATTGCCTTTAAAAGAATATTGAAGGGCAAATTCTGATCTGCCTTTGTTTAATTTCGCTGATGTACATGTCAAGATGAATAATCAACCACCAGAAATAAGGCTGTAGGCTAAATCATGTTCTCTTTTAAGAAGCTTCCTAATTGTAAACTCCATAATTCACTATCTCAAAATCTGTTGACTGATATCTAAACAGTGCAAGAAACACTCAGCCAGAATAATCCTCTGAGTTTTCATGTGACCACAGTGGTTGCCTACCACCTTGATTTTCTATAATTTGTCCTCAGTTTTCTCCCATCAAGCCCCAGAATTTAGTGGCTTGGGTTTGGGGGATATACATATTTTTTAATTTGGTAAAAAATAGAAAAAAAATAATCAGAGTATAAAATACTCACATCATCTTCAGGTCTGAATGGATTCCCTCTGCCACCAACTCCTCCTGATATACTAAATCCAAGTTCTGGATTCTTGTCAATTCTCACTCGAATCTAGATAGTTACAACCAAAGGTAGAACTGGCTGAAAATTTGCATCCAAAGCTACCATAATGAAATTATTATTAAGGAATTCAGCTGAACAAAAGCTTTTAAAAAAAAAGAAAAACCTCCAAAAACCCCACTTATCACAATTCAAGGGAGTATTATATCTCATAATATTAATTCAGAACAAGATTTCAGTACAACAGCATCTTGCATCATTGTACACAAGTTTTACTCCAATATTGCTATGATTATAATCAGTAGTCCATGCAGGCTTTAAATTCAGAGATATTTAGATATTGTGTAAATGAATTTAATGCCCCCAGCAAATATACATGTTCATATGAAAGAACTTGTTCTTCCCATTTCTTTGCTACTTCTAGCTGAATTAAAAAAAAAAAAACAAAACAAAAAACCAAACCTAGTTCCTACTTTCACTTTAAGTTCTACATAGCCAACACTGTCTCCCCGTTCTCTTGCCAGAAGAGTTGACTAGAAAACTTATTTTACACAAAAACTGGATGTTCTCATTCTAGCACAGAATGAAAACATAGCGCTCAGTATTTTCTCAAAAACCAAAACAATACAGAGGAAACATCTTATGTCAAAGAACAGAAAGTTGCCCACAATGAAAGAGCCATTAAATTGTATAACAATTTCTTACCTGTATCTGTCTATCATAAATAAAACTGATAATTATCAGGCATGCATCAGATGCTTACGCTTTTTTTTATCCTGTTTTTTGTTTAGGGCTGCACACTTCTACATTTGCAGATTTTTGAACCATTCTGGATAGCAATGAATAGATGTAAAGTACTCTAAGCTGTACTGCTACTTTGTATTTTTTTCAGTTACTACATCAATAATTAGTTAGTGATCAATAAATGTAGTCAAGAAATAAATTTGTATCTCAGTATAAAGATGCAAGCATAAGATCCTGGTACATTCTGTTAAGAAACTACAGCATTTCTCTTTAAAAATGTTCACATTAAAAGGAAAAAGAGCTCAAAACTAGAAGGAACATGTGGTTTCAGTAGTAGAATCGCACTGAGATAACATATGTTTTTTGTTAGCATCTACAGAGAAACAATAATAAATGAAAACAATATAACAATTCGCTGCCACCGACAGACAGATGTCATATATTCAAGTCAGATTTTATCCTTACCTCTTGCTTTGCCAATTCGTGGCTTTGTCTGGAGGAACACTGAGACTGGGTATAGGGAGCTTGGTGGGCAACTTTCAACATCAGATAATCAATTAATTGTTCTCTAGATGGATGTCTTGCTACTGATAATTGAGGAGGGAGATGATGGACTTGACTGTAGTTTGTCTGAGGTCTTTGAGGCTGGCAGATTTGTCCATTTGTCAAAGGTATCTGAATAAAACATGAATACTCAATATCATACATTTTATAAGGAACAATCCTCAATTCCTCCTTTATTATTTCAATATTTCTCATGCTTGACTGCTTTTAATTCTAGGAACGTTACTCAAACTACTCTTCTGAATCATGTACAGCTGCACTCAATTTTCATTATATTCATTAGCTCTGACCTCCTGAGAAAAAAATCTGAAAAACAAAAACTTACTTTGAGTGCTAATCTACTAGAACAGACTAGACAAGGTCTTTGCTTTTAGCACTTGCTCTAATCGTTATTTTCTGGCAGTGCAACTGACAGTATTGATACTTGGTTGACATCATTATAGTTTGCACTTTTATTGCATAAAATTCAGAGATTTTTGTAACAATTCCCAGTAGATCATACACAAAATAAGAAACCCACACAGCTAGCATTTTGATATTTCCAAAAAATGTTATTTTGTTAAAACATGTGTCACTGATTTGATAGGTATAATGACGACAAACAGCAGTAAGGTACACAACTGTAAAGACATACAGTGTATTCAAATCATTTCACTAAGAACGATGCTGGAGATGACAACATTTCTTACTGAAGCCTCAGTTACTGTTCAGCTCTGCATTGAGATGGGCAAACCTTTTCCCTCCTCACCCGTATGCCTCGTACTCTTATTCAGCCTAAGTAGTCACTCATCCATCTGTATGATTCCCACATTCAAAAAATGCTACAGTCTTGAGTTACAGATTTTTCTGCCTACCACCATAGCCCACTAGTTATAGGATACAAGGATATTAAAATACTCTTTCTCAATATTATAAATAACTGAAGTGTGCAAATTTCAACCTTTAACCATGCTATATGAATGGACACATATCAGAACCTATTCTATTAAGATGATTCTTTTTATGCCAAAATGATTCTGAGAAATGGTAATGTGTGTGCATATTTTTTTAGGTTATTTACAGATCAGATGTATTAAATTTACATGATTTTCTACTGCTTTTTCTGAAAATCTAAAGCATGACAGTAAAACTATTTTTTGTTGCATTTCCAGAGGTAGAGTTTACATAGGCAACATGTATCAACAACTATGCAAATTCCCAATATCCAATGTCTGTAGAAATGCAACTGAAATTACTGAAGTTATAAAAAGAAAATAGATTGCTGCATTGTAATAACTTACAAGCATCTGTTTAGTTTCATTGTAGTAAGTCCTGCCTGTATAGATGGTTCTTAGAGATGAATACAGAATGTCTCCTACAAATTCTAGTTTATCATCAGAATTTAAACAGATTTCAAGTTTGTTCTTTAAAAGGTTTAATCAGCTTCAATTTGCTTTCCTGAAATCATCTGCCATATTCCAATTTCCACTTGCATTTATGTCTTTTGCTGCAAATTTCTTCTTTCAAAGCCCTTGCTGAAGAAAAATGAAAACTATCTCCCTTCATATAGTTATCTATTTTGTCTTCCAAAAAGAAGATGCTATTTCAGTTATACCACCTTCAATACCTGGGTGAAAGTAAAATCCTGTTTTACATTTTAACACTCTAGTTCCAACTGCTATCCCAGCATATGTTTCTACAAATAATAATAAATATATCCTTTCCATGGTATCATGTAGATAATTACCTGCACAGCTATTTTCTTCATGCTGTCTGGAGGAATATCTTTGAGACTAATTGATAAGTAATTCTGCTGTTCTGAAATGAATACCTCATCCTGGCATTGGTCTCCTGGAGTAGAAGCCTGGGGATGCTTTAAACAGAATGAAGCAGTAAAGAAGAATGTCTTCATATTATTCAAATTAAAAAAATTCTCATAAGAAGCCCAGAATAAAACATTTTAAGGGCTTTATCATTCTTTATCTTTGATTAGCTAGTACATTATTTATGTAGAAAAATTTACTAGCCGAGACACCACACCCATAAAATATTGTTGGATATTTACAAAAACTGGACATTGATGGATATTTAGAAAAACTAGCAACTGCAAAAGGTGTCTCTGATCACCAATACATTGATAAGAAAAGTCAACAAATGCTAAAGACTGCCTATTCAAGGATTCACATGGTTAAAAGAAGTCTTCTGTTGACTTTATCCTGCTCACTACGGATACCACAATATCACTCAGGATACTCAGAGTTAAGGAGTCGTTTCCTCACATTTTCTTACAAACTAAAATATTAATTTTCTTGAATGCCTAAACTATCTTACAGTACAGTTTACATCATCAGAATTTGTTTGGGAGAGGAAAAAGCATAATGCAATTTTGTTCAAACCTTTATCAACCTAAGTTTAATTCAGAATGGTAATCTCTTGTTCATATATGTACAACGAAACCAGACAGTTTTACATATGTTCAATCATCTATAAAAGCCAATTAGAAAAACTCAACTTCATGATATTAAACTGAAAAGCCTTATAATAAGGTTAAAGCATATCAAGTGAAGGCAAAGTCTTGGAGTTAATGCCTATTAAAAAAATCCAGCACATAAATGATATTCTTTTATTGAAAGCATTGTCCATATATAAGAGGCTAACTCTATCCAGTTTAAGGACACCTCTCACAGTTTATTCTTTCCCCTTCTATATATTACAATAGCTTCCTGTAGGTACTCACTCGAACAATGTGCACAGCAGAACTTCTTTTGTCTGCAACACTCAAGGCAACGCTACCCTGGCTGCCATGCAGATCCCTAGAGCTGCCATAGTGAAAGCTGCTAACTGCAGCATAATTGGAATTAAAGGACCTAGACAGCATGCTCTAAATAAAGAGGGGACAGATTTAACACAGATTAGTGCAGCATGCATAAACCACAAGACATGTTATACATAGACTAATACAAACATATTCTATTGTCATGCAAGATAAAAACCATGCAAGAACAGTACCACTGTGATGTATAAAACAATTCAGTGACTCCTATTTACCTTTATTTACTGTAAATCAGCATGCAATCAGCAGTTTACATGCAGAATTACATGTAAATAAAGTAATTAAAATGTTCATGTTTCTGGAAAAACAAAGGTGCACATCTTATCAAAATTTCTAGGTTTTCATTAAATTTGCAATATATAAAATATATTGTAGGAAAGGAAGCTGGCAGTCAAGATACACGTCTGTGGAAAGCTATCTAATTACCAGTTATTATTTTGCCTCATTTCCCCCCCCCATTACTGGTACAGTACAAATAAAAATTTACACAGAGATTTGACTGTTTGACTGGGTTTTCTTGCTATTGCAATGCCGTAAACATCCACAATGCATTCTGATAACACCTCATTCAAGAATGTGAACAAGCCTCATTTAAAGAAAAAGAGGCTAGTAAGAAACCTCGGAGTCCATCCCTGTTCCACTGTAGGCAATCAAACAGGTAATGTGAGCTCAAGGACAGAAGTGATAATGGTTTGGTTTTGAGCTTCATTGCCATGTAAACCTGACCTTTGCAATATTGGCAAGGGTAATAGAAAGAAAGCAGTAGACATTACCGTCTTGCCACCATGGACTTTTGTAGTTACAAGAACAAAGCAAAATAAAAAGACTACACAAAAGAATAAAAGGAAAATCCCCCATGTGCCACCTGAGAAATGAAACAAACCTATCATAAAACAGTGACAAAGACCCATGAAAAAATACAATCATAATAAAAGATATACCATAAAGCATCAAAACCTAGCAAATCCAAAGCTGGTGGTTTTTTTTTTTTAAGTTTCTAATTTTTCCAAGTAAAAAAAAGTTCAAAATAGATATCATTTGACTAAGATACTGCAACAACTCTTATATGAATAAATACATTTTGGTGTTTGATGACTACACGTAACAATCTGATTTTGAAAATAGTCACTAGTCTTCAGGCAGACATTTGCTCTTTCATACTAGCTTTATCTTGAGAATCTAGTTTAATAATTAGTTGCATGCCTCTGCATATTCATACTCTACAGATGCTCTGGTAGCACAAACATTTGAAACCCCCTTGGGAAACAGTATTTACTGACAATACTTGGCTTTTCTTGGCCCAGGCTCTTGGATAACCTCTCACTCAATGGCACAGTGAGCTTTCTTCATGCTCCTCTTCTACATCTATCCTGTTCTCTAGTCAATGTATTTTTCAAGCTTCCAGACAAGTCTCCAGAAGCTTTTCCCCTCTTGGGAGGGGAAAATTGTACTTGGCATCCAAGTCTCTCTTCACTAAACATTATATCCAAGTTTACTGCTCCTCTAAGTTTCAGTCCAAACACCCAGATGAAACTGCTAAAGCCAGTTTTCCTTAGCTCCCGTCTCAAAGCATCTTCCTACAACTCTTCTCAAAATATTCTATATAATTAGCCAGGTGGCCTTTTCCCCAGCAACTCCCTGAAGTCTCCTTACAGGAAGCTCCTCTCAGAAGCTCCTATATCTCTACATCTCCTGTAAATGGCAAAAAGACAAATAAAAATAGAAGGAATGCATGATGAGACTAGAAAGTTATCTTCTGAAAGTTTCTAGCAGACCATCTTACTATAAAGATCCCTAGATCCATTAGATTCACTCTTCTCTTAGAAGGACCCAAAGAGATGGTCAATAAATAGTGACAGTCTAAGGTAGATCTGCAATAGGAAGTACAACTTTCCTACAATTTGTAGAGGCACGAACTCATCCATCAGGAAATAAGATTTCAGTTAACTTGGTTTAGTGAGCTTCGAGGTGATTACATATCCTGAGAGTAGTTTTATTCAAGGGTTTATAAAATCTCCTTTCTTGGTAAAGGCTTTTTCCAAAGTACAAAACCTGATTGTGCAATTAATGTAGGGAAGAGATGAGAAGTACTGCAAACACCATTTTTCTCCTTCTCTACATTGGGTGCAGCGTCTCAACACTAAATTAGAAGGAACCCACAAGTACAAACTGTACAGAACAAATACTATTTTAAATTACACAGAGTTGTAAGACAGCTTTAGTTTATCACAAGAAAATAAATGGTGACGAATCTAGGAAGCATTCTTCCTCTACCTATTTTTAGTTGGGAAGAGAGAAACTGAGACATTTGGAGAGTGAATGGTATCCCTCCTAATTTTGCTTCTCAACACAAGCACGACGAAGGTTGTACATTTCCTAGGAAGATTTCTGAAGATTGCTGCACCAGAAAAGACACTTCCAGAAATATGAATATGTAGATGCCGTTAAAAAAAAAAACGATTTTAATTCCAATTTATTAAAATAAATTAGATATGGAATAAACGTATGGTCTAAACTTCAGATTAAATATGAATGTTAATTCCAAGTACCAACTGCAATCTCTACCTGATTTGCTACAGTGTCTTAGGGCATAATGGCCTGAAAAATAATTTGAGGCTTGAGAAATCTCATTTCAGCCACTCTAATATACACTAACCAATATACATGCCATGTTCCATTATATTTTGCTGAAAACTAAGTTTACTAGAAATCAGTTGTTCAACTGTGAAGAACACATATTAAAAGCTACAATATATCAAGAAAAAAATGGCTATGTATAAAGTAAAAAAGTATTTGGCATATAAATCAGGATTTGTAGTCAAAATCAGCCTCTAAAGGAACAAGTTTAGATGCAGGCAGCTAGTAGCATAGCTTTGGGGTTTATTTACATTCTTTTTGAATGCTAAGAATCAGAACGTATTCTCTATTTTGCAGCTTACAAGAGAATTAATGATTTCAGATTTCAAAGGGTGTCTTTTGGGAACTGAAGTGCCTTAATGCGTTTACTTAGGTGCAAGACAATAGTGGAATTTACCTAGAAGAATTTCTATTGGATAATACTGTCATAATTGTAAGACTGGCTGGAGTCTCTCATGGCAATCCATTGAATTTTGGTATAGAAAGGAACTAATAAAATTCAAATATCTGCAGGGAACAAGACTCTACATTCTACATAGAATAGATATGGTAACTTAATTTCTAAGCTTAAGTATTAGCCTTTTAAAAAATTTATTTATTTTACAGTACATAAAATCAATTGCCAGCTAAAGGTAGACATAAATAATCCTTTGAGGCTATATTAAATGTTTAGAAATCCCTTCAACTTTTCATTCCCACCTTGACTATCTAAAATTCTTTAGTTAAATTTGATTGGGAAAAGTTTGCTCAAAGTATTCTGGAACACCTGAAATGCTTAAATTTGATGCTTAAAGCCTTTCTGAATAAAAGCATGCAAGCTAAAAAAAAGCTTTGTTTGAAATCTTATAGAATTCTAGTAAGATACCAGTTTATCCCAAAGAAGAGGAACTTAAACGTTATGAAACTATTTTCTTTCAGTCACAAGGGAGCGGGGAAAAAAAATTATTAGGTTTCTTATTGTGCAAAAAAGCCCCAAAAAAACGTATCTTCAATAAGTGACAGCATTCCTATTGAAGAGTTACATATGGAGAATTACATATAATTTGAATTCTACTATCATAAAAGGTTTGCAGGGTCAGAACTTTTGTTGTTTACACTCAAAATGCACAAGAATTTTATTCCTTTTGAAGCATGATGTATTGATTTCTGAACTCCACAAAATATCATCATAACACATTGATGGTTCAGAAGTCCACTAAAAATGGAGAAACAAAATAAAACTGAAATAAAAAATTAAAACTGACAGCTACTGAATGGATAGCATTCCTGCAATTTATTGATGTCAAAATATTCTTCAGGCTATGACCTTCAAACACTTAAGCACTTAATTTTATGCGTGCACAGACCCACTGAAGTTACTTCCCTTGACATATTTAAACAATCTTACTTGGAAAGAATTTGAGGCCATACCAATTAAAATATTTTTCTAAATATATTTCTATATTTCTATATAAATATATTTCTATATTTCTAAAAAAATCACTCAGGAAAAAATTCAAAATTTGATTAAAACCACAATTCTATATCAATACTGAAACACTTGGAATTATTTTTAATTTATTTTTTTTTAAATAAGGCACCATACACTGTCAACCTTAATTTCTGAGTTTAATTAAAGAGAGCATCTGTTTGTTTTAGTGGCCAGTCCAGCCTAAACCAGGACAAATGGAAAGCAGAAATCTAACTTTATGACCTCTTCTCTGAAAGCTCTGCCATTCTAGATAAATAGTAGATAAAGTAGATAAAAAATAGTGCACTTAATTCCAGATGAAATTAGAATTGAAAGTAAACATACTCCCAAGAGATCCGCAACAACAAAAAAAAGAAAATATACATATGTAAGGAAAGGCTGGAATCAGGCCCAGTAACTGTTTCTGCCTACTCAGCACATAGAAATATAATAGATATTTGCAGATAACCATTACAGATATTTATTATTGCAGTTTACAGATGAGAAATTCCTCTTCCACACAATAAAATGTGTGTGACTACTATTTTACACAGGCAGTATTAGTTTAAATTCCTAAATGAAAAATTTCAACAAGACTACTATAGAACACTACTGTGACATATCAGGTAGTAAAATTGGCAAGTCACACTTCAAAAGAAAACATGTTGAAAAATATTACTGATCTTAAAAACTCACCTGTACACTAAATTTATAAGGTTGGGGTGTGTGGCAGAATTGATGAGCAGCTTGAGATTTAAAGAAGCCCTTTTCTCTATCCCACAATAAAATCACAGAATCACAGAATCTTCATGGTTGGAAAGGACCCTTAAGATCATCGAGTCCAACCATATGCTTTGTATCTGGTAAGCAAATAGTTTCTCCTGAATATATGCAAAATTTCTATTTACAAATAGTCTCATTAACTCTTTTCACCTTCCTTCAACCAGATGGGTAATTTTAGTTGATCGGAGTATGCCCTCTTACATCTCGTCAAAGGTTACAAATGCTGGTTACTTGTCTGGAATCCACTGTTAATAATTTTTGCTGGACTTAAACTATCCTGTATCTCTCCTCATGCAAATTAAACTCTCGAAAGGTTTTTTTTTTCCACCTGTATCAGGTAAAAAGGGCTAATAAAAAACCCCAAGAACTAGCTTCTCCAATTTTGGCCAATAAGCAGACACTGTTTATTTAAGTGGGTTCACATCCCATCCCCCCAGTTACTAAATTTTATAAAAACAAAACCAAACAAGTACTTCAGGATTTTCACAAAAAAAAGAATCAACAAAACCAACCCCAAAAACCCCACTACACACTCTTTCCTAAGAAGCACAGCATAGAAATAATAAACTTTATTAAATTCAATAACAGACTCTGAAGAGTCACAGGAAAGGTAATACTATTAACCTATACCATTGTGTATAACCACAGGCAAGAAGATATGAATTAAATATTCATCATAAGGCTTAATTTTGTATACCTGTTTTTGTCAGTGTTGTATCTTATGCTTTAAAAAAATGAAAGCTTTGTCAAAGCTATTTCCAATAAATGCTTGTTCCTTAAATAAATTCTGTAATTACTGATTATTTTTTTCCAGACTTCAAAACATTTCAGAAGTGTGGTTTATAGATTAAGCCCCCCCCCCGTTAATTTTTAAATACAAACAGAAATATCTGAAACCATTATTTTAAAAGAACAAAGAAATATCCAGTGAATCCCTAGATTTTCCACATCATCATATTTGCCAGCTGCCATATAGGATCATATCTACATTTTTCACAGTTCAGATTTATTTATTTTTTTTTAAAAAGTCAGTCATTTCCCAGAGAACGTGAAGTAGACAATTATATACACATTCACTTTTAAACCCATAAATAAGTCTCAGATTGGTAAACTACTTTAAAACTATTCAAGGCCAGAATAAAAGAAATACACGCGTACAAAACAGACCTCTAGAGATCTGTTAAATTAGATGCACGGCTAAGAACTCAATAACAGCTATTCCATATCATTCTAGTAGGAAACAAAAATTAAATTTTATGTATAAAGCGTGATAGAAAGTATGGACAGATATAAAAGGAATCAAGTCAGGCAATCATTTTCACTACAATCAAGGTGACTACACTGCGACAGTACCTGAACAGATCTCACTGGTGTAATTAAACATCGTTCCTAACGTGTCAAATGTAGATGATATAGGCAGGAGCTATAAACAAATTGCATTAGCAGTCTGCTAATTTTTACTTCTCTATTGCTTCATGTAAGATTTGATATGTGCATCCAGGAGAACAGAAGATCAAAGAATACACTATTAGGGTTGGAACATGGTGATGTTTACGATCGCCTCATGGAACAAAAGGTCCTCACGCTACAACACAGTACTGTGAAAGTCTTAAAATATTTTATGTTGTACCTGACTCAAAATGGATCACAGGAACAAGTGTGGCTGTTGCACAGGCCTCTCTAAAAACAAACAAAACCCATCCCTTTCTATCAACAGAAGGTATGCAACTTCAAATAAACAAAACCAAACCTATCCCTCCAAATACTTGGATTTCCAAAGAAAAATCATAGTTAAAAGTAATTTTTTCAACCATCTCCAATTAAATTTCTTTAACTATCAAGGATATCAAAGTATTTAGCATAATAATCACAAACCAAACTACGTTCTTTCAAAAAAGAAAATCCACCTAGCTGGTATTATCAAAATGTATTTTGGCTATTTCACTTCCCCTCCAAGGAAACTGGATCGGGTAATGACATTCTGCCCATTATTTAGTGATGATATTTTAAATTGGTTTAGCTGCACAGCACAGATTACACTCTTCCAGTCTCAAATTCTTTGAAGATATATAATTGTTCAGCTCCACATATCAGCTCAAATTCTTGATAGCATTTACAGTACATAAAGAATCCTTTGCATCATCTCTAATTATATCAAAACCTCCTGTGATTTCATGAAATGAACAAGATTTTTAAGTGTTTTCATCTCACAGCAATAAATATTAATTCAACAATCTGTCAAACATACAACTTCAAAAGACAACTCGCTTGGAGGCAAATAATGTTAATTATGGTTTTTGAATTCTTCAGCAACTGAAGCTGTAGACCTATACTTCCAAATAGATTTTACTGATTTTCTTTTCCTTGTTCTCTTAAAGTGAAGAAATAGGGGAAAAAGGCAAAAGAGAAAGATCAAGAAGTGTAAGGGAATATTTTAGTATAATACGAATACAATGCTACAACAACAATAAAAATTACCTGGCCTAAAAGAGCTGGTCTTGCAGTCCAGCAGGTCAATATGACATTATTTAATGTATTCTAAAGTAATTGGACTAAGCTGGCAAGTATGATGTAAAAACAACAGGGACTTTTGTTTTCTTTGGGGGAAAAGTTCATTTACACTCTACCATTTGACTGTTTCTCACATATTCAGCACAAACATGTTTATCCTTTTTAAGGCAGTATCAGAAGTACATTTTCACTAGTAATTAAAGGCAGCTGGAAACACAGAATATTTAACTTATTCCATATCCACATAACAGAAAGGCAGAAAAGTTTAAAAATTATTATTTTTACCTTTTCTAGCTTTTTAGCCTCAATATGTCGCAGCACCTGTTCTCTCCAGTCATGAGGGACTTTACTTTTTCCTGAAGGGTCTAATAAAGAGTGGTCAGAGTTAACCCTTGGGCTTGATCTCTTTGAAGGGCTAGTCCATGAGTAATTAAAGTCACTAACTGACATAGTTCTTTCTGGTATTTCATTCACCAATGGCTGAGCACTCTGTGGTTGGGGTACATTTGGACTATCAATGCTATATGTCCTGGCAGAAAGAGGTCTCTGTTGCCCAGACACTACTGGTGGAGGTCTTCCCACTGAATGCAAGTCTCTGTACGTTAAATAGTCGCGTTCACGAAGCCGGGCCTGCCTTGAAGGTCCAGTATCCTCAGCATTTATAGAAGCTGTAGAGGATACACTGCTCTGCCTTTGAAGAGTGTGTCTGGTTGCTCCTGGGAGCAGTCTATCATTTGGTGGAACAGCCCACACATCTATGTGTCTCCCAGCCATCTGCTGTTGAGTGTTATACATAGCGATAGCTCGGACATTGTTATGATTGGATAAATTCATATTGGCAGAATGCTTTACATAGCTGGGGATTTCTGTGCTGTCAGACCTAAGCAGATGTAAAGGAGGTAAACTGCCTTGTTCTACTTGGGTGTTTTGTTTCTGGGGCCACAAGGTGTCTTTTGTTGTTGCACTGCTGCTGTACTGAATATTATATTGGGGAGTGCAGAACGTCTGTGCACCACTTGTCACTGATCCTCTCACTACATTAGCACCTTCAGGATTGTGATTTGAGTCAAACTTGAACACAGTTTTTGTAGAAGATACTAATTCAGATGACAACAACGGCCCAGGAAAAACCTGCAAAGGCTGATCGTACAGAACAGTAGCAGATTTACTTCGGACTATGTTTTTTCCATTTGCACTACCAGATGCTGATTTTACCGCTGAGTTTGGCTGTTGAGATCCATTCTCATTGACAATATCGTAGATTTTCAGACCAGTGTCCATACTGGTGATGTTGTGAGATTTCATCACAGGACCACTTCTTCGTGGGGACAAATCTTCAGTACTCCTTGAAACAGACAGCTCAGCAGAAGAATCACCATCAACTGTGGTGCTTCGCATTAGTTCATCTTTACTGGGAGACTGTACTGCTTCCTCAGGATGTCCGTTTACTTTATTTATGGGATATTTATTTTCATTTTCCAAGTACTCGCTTTCTTCTTTCATATTGTTATTCAAAAAGCTCTTTACTGAAACTATTTCCTGTGTTTGTAACCTTTCTACAGGAACTGGCACTGCCTCTTCACTAACCAGTTTATTGATAGTCATGTTTGTTTGGTCTGATTTGTGAGACTCATCTGTACGAGTGCTTAGATCAACACTTTTTCTTATCAGGCCCAATCTTTCTTCTATGCTTAATTCATATTCAGACAAATTTGTAACCTTCTCTTGCACATTTATTTTTTCTTCTACTGTTATGCTCAATGCACCTCCATTTTGCAAAAGATTATTCAAATTTTCATCTTCTGGCCTGGAAAAAAAGACGGCTCTTAAAAGAAGTTTCAAAAGGAACCAACATATTCCTTTAAGAACTGTTTTAGAAAAATTAATCATTAACATGCAACACAGCCATACTGTACACACAATACAGGACAAAGACCAATATACAACCAAATTTTGTAATGGCAAGATAGCAAATCATAAAATATATTATACAGAAGGCTCATTTTGGCAACTCTTGTTTGTGTCATCAATTACGTGATCATATTCTGATTTCAGAAGTTTAATTAAATTCAACAGGATTTATTAAAGACAGTTTTAAAGTGTCAAAAAGTACAAAGCAACAATAACACTTTTTTTTTTTTATCGAATACTTGCAAGTTCCATGACAATTTTGGACAAATACCTTGTTTCTATTGGCAAATTAAAAAAAAAAAGGCACCTTTTAACTAGATCCATAAAAAGAGAAACAATCTATAAGTCTGTTCCTTATAAGTTTCTAAATGTTTTTTATGATTAAGTTAGTAATCAAATTTATCTTCAACATTATGCAAATAAAAACACAGAGCTTTTAAAATGGTGTACTGAAAGTATTTTGCAGGAATAACAAATTATTAAGGATGAAATTATTATACCATATTAATAGAACAGATGGGAACCATGTATTATATATACTGAAATTGGCCTCTGGATTTTATTGTCCTCCTATTTTTTTGTTGAATTTGGGTTTGGTGGGGGTTTTTTTGTTAGTTCTGTTGGGTTTTGGGTTTGTTTTAAGAAAACTATTCCCTTATTTAACATTATTTTAAAACATTAAAATTTAAATTATTTCATGAACGATAACAGAATCATTAATGAATTCAAGGAATGGACATGTAATATGAAAGATTAAGTAACATTTTTCTATTATATTTGCTCAGTGGTATACAGTATTTTACAAACCTGATCTTGGATAAAACAGCAGCATGTATTTCTTTGTCTGGAGAACAGAGAGAAACATCTTGGCTACTATCAGTATTTAAGGAAACAGAATCTGACATTTGAGAAGGAGAGGAACAGTTGCTGTTATTTTGATTGCTATTGTGGGTAGCTTCATCTGATAAGGAATCAGCATCTTTTGAAACATCTGAAATAAAAAATTGCCAATTTAGTTAAATGGCTATTAAACAGATATGTGTAATGTGTGTATGTTACAGTGTTTAGAAATTGTATCTTGTTCTTCAGTAATACTTATTACTGGAAACTAACATAATAAGCTAACGCCTTTGCAAACTTTGTATAAACTTACAAAAGACTGTTGGCAATAGTTCTTATTTTTAAAATATTTGTCTCAATGTAAACAGCCCTCATCTGGTTAACAAAATCTAACTTGTTGCTTTATTCCAAGTTTCCTTGGCATAAGCTAGTGCACCACATTATGTAATATTTCCCAAAAATATCTATCAAATCATATTCCTGCTTTTGCAATGATTCCAAAGTTTTGAATTACATGAGTCTATTGCCCCTTATGAATAAGTAGTACACTGCTTCACATACAAGATTTTGGAAGTGTACACATTTCCTGCTTTTGAACATTCTGTCATTGTTAAATAGCTATTTATTAGGTCAAACAGTCTGGAAAGACCTAAATCACAGGATGAGCTCTATATAGTTTTATAAATGTAAAAAACAGGAAATAAAAGTGTTCTGCAGAGTTGGACCCAACGCATTCCCATGCTTTGCAGATCACTTAGGATAACATTTTCAGAGTAATTTATGCCTATGCACATTGATTCTTGCATAATGCATGCATACTTACATCCTACATCCATATAAAAATAATTTATCTGTGGGACTTCAAGTCAGCCACTATTTTGACATGGGCAAACATAAGTGTACAAATACATCTAAATTTTTACTTCAAGACACAGTTACAGGTGCCAATAGCATAAATTTTGTGAAACTAATTTCTATCTCCAGAGACAAGAAAGAAGTTTTGACTTAGTACTTTAGCCAGGCATAAAACCACAAATACAGCACTGATAAACATCATTCTTTTCACCTGCATGTGATCCTTGGCAGACTCTTCTTGCTACCTCTGTGTGTTTTTTCTTCATCCTCACTAAATCTTACCCTTTTAAATGCAATGGCCAGAAAAGCCTTTTGTCCTGGAAAGTACTGGACTATGATATCATATGAAGCAAAATACAATTTGCTCTTCAACTGTTAAATTTTGTTTTCTCTGAATCCGAGGTCATTCCTTACTCTTAAGGAAATTGTTACCCAGACTGAAATTATCTTTCAGAGAATATAAAAATTAGTTAACAAAAACAACGTTCTGAAGTTTCCTGTGAGAGGAAAGAAGAAAAAATAAGAGTAAAGTGACTCTGGAGAAAGAGTTGAAGGAGTTCCCACAAGAGAAGTTTATTCTTAAACCTTAGGAAGAGTGCACAGCTTCTCTGAGAAATTTAAACAAGTGATATTGCTGCCAAAAGCAGTAACAGTCTACAAAATCGGGGGGAGGGGGGGTGTCCAAACAGAACCAATTTTCTGTTTTGTAATTTTACTTTTTAGCTGGGCCTCTTCTAACTGACTAAAGTCTGAAATTAACAGCATATTGTGCAGAAAACTGTTCACTCACAGAGTGATAAGACCTGATTATGCCAGGGAATGGTATGCGCAGAGGCTCTTGCTTAGACTTATTGCTATAGCAACCAAGGTCAGCTAACTTCGCTGTTTGCCCCGTTACAGGGTCGGAAGCGGAGAAGCGTAGAGGGGTCCCACCTGCAGGGAGGAGCGGACAGGACAGGTGACCCAAAACTGACCAACAGGGTATTCCATCCCATCTGCCCCGTGCTCAGTATAAAAGCTGAGGGATCAAAGGGTCAGCCTTCTTTCTTCGATGGCAGACGTCCAAGGAGGACCCTGTCTGTTCGTCTGCTTTTGATCCCGATTGGAGCATTCCTGACTCCAGATTCAGAATCCAGCTCCTGTCCATCACTGACTCCAGTCTGGAACTTTCCCTGTGCCTGCTGGTGACGCGATTGTCATCCTGGGAGCTGGATACGGTTTTGTATATATTGTATACTTTCTCTCTCTTTTTTTTAATTTAATTTTATTATTATTTCCTTATTTATTATTATTTTCATTAAAGTAGTTTAGTTCTTTTTCTAAACTCGTAAATCTCCTTATCTCTTCCTCTCCTCTCTTTGGAGTGAGAAGGAGGGAAGGAGCCATCTGTCATTCTGATTGGACAATCCGGCCAAAACCACGACTTGGGGGAGAGAGAATATGGAATATTTCCAAGGTAAATACCACTTTCTGCAATCCTTTTCTTAAGCATATCAAGAGCATGTCCAAGCTAACGGTTCCCCAAAACACAAACATCTCACTTTCCCCTCTGCTTTTAAACTAACGACAAGAATCAAGAAAATTAGGATTTGAATCCAGCTTTCTCTACCACACACTCAAGTATAAGATAATGCAGAATTTTTTTCTGCTTTCATTACTTAACTAGAGAATTGATCACCTATCTTAAACCACAAAAATTTACTGTTACATAGTTCAATTGGAAAAAAACAGGCATTTTGAGTCATGAAATTATCAGAATCACACACCACTTCTATTGTTTTTTTATGGTATCTAACCTTTTTTGTTATTGCCAAGAGCTACCACTTTTGGTTGATTTATGGAGGTTTCTATCAGCGGTGGTCGCATTTCTGCCATTTTCATCTCTTCATCAGAGGAAAGTTCTTCTGAATCCTGCTAAAGGAAAACCAGCTTTATTATGCTGTGTATTTTTTAGAAGTGCTTAAAAGGTTAAGTAAATGCTATCTAAACTGTCACCCACTGAACAATAAAGGGGAAAAAGAAACAAGCAACATAACATAGGCATAACATAGCAACTGAGTAGTGCATTCATAGTGCAAGTCAACTGAATTTAGTAATATTTGCCACTGAATTATCTTTAAGAAGCAGCATAGGCAGACTTGCATTGTCACTGATGAACAGTCAAACCAGTACTAACTTCAACTGCAAGAACCTACTCGGAGTAAGCAGATGCAGCCTCTGTTCCGCCACTGGAGAGAACCTCCAGTTGAGTTCAAGTCAGAAAGTTATCGCTGAATCAATGAACACTCCAGACTGACTAGCTGGGTATTGGTTTTGCAGAAAAGAGCTCAAACTGAAACAGCTATGGAGTAGCATTACCAAGACAATCTTAGAAATGGAGAGCTATGCTGTGAGAAAAGACTGAATGACCTTGGCTTGCCTAGTCTAGCAAAAAAAAAGAGCAAGTGTAGCTTGGGTTGATACCTTTAAGTATACATTGGGGGTAAATTCCAAAAGGAACAGAAGTTATTTATCTTCAAGAACAACAATGGCAGAGGAATAAAGCGATGCTGAATACATTTCATCTTGAAATCACTAGTTCCTAACTATAAGATAGAGCTCAGTACAGTTATGAAAGAGATTAACTGACAAAGGTGTTGCAAGAGCAGCCATGCGACTGATTCAGTATCCTACTGCCTGGACTATATCCCTATCATCTTCAAAAAACAATTGTTTTCAGTAATATTGTGAATGGAAAAAGCCTTCTTTCCTTAAAGTAGAAACTTCTTTCTAGTAAGCATGCTTCCTCTTTCAAATGCCACAGAAATCTATGTCACAGATTGCAAAAATAGTCTGTCAATGTTCACTTTTTCTTACAAGTTTCAGAACATTTAATGTGTAGAACCTACTGGAGCACCACCTTTCACATGATACTAACTACTTGTCCAGTTCTTTGGACTGAAGGAAGGACAAACCTGACTGAGATGTAGCAAACAACATACGATAGGCTTCATTAAAAAAGTCCACCTATTTCTCTGCAATTGGAACAAATCAGCTCTTCACTGCCTCTACAACATTGTCTTTCCCCTTGGACGCAACATACAACAAGTGTAATCAATGTTGAAATGAAAAAAACCCCACAAGTGTATATGTGTTCAAAGTTTAGATACCTGGATTCAACTGCAACAGAGTTAGCAGCAGGTTATTACATGGAAGTAAGGAATTCAGTATCCTGGATCAACTATGCACTGCTGCCTCATTTACTTACTGGCATACAGCCAGCTTCGAAGAATTGCTGTCACTATTGTTCGACAACTAATATGATTTTCTGAAATTATGTATTTAAACTAAAGAAAAATGTCAAACCCAATATTTTCAGAAAGGATGTAGAAACAGGAACGCGTTAGTGGGGAAAGAGCTAGCAATAGCCACAACTGCTTGTCACAAAGCATCTTCAGCAAAAGCATGATATACACATGTTCCACTGCTTACACAACACAGGCAAAAATAAATGCTTTTTTCATAATTTCATGAGCAGGTTTACAGGTTGTGATTGGCAATTGATGAAGCGACAAGTTCCAAAATTTGTTATAAGTCTGAAATGCATTCTAAATAAAAAACAAAGACGTGGTGTTTGTCAGAGATGTACAGAGTTCAGAAGTTAAAACTCTCTGACTCTTTATAAGGAGTAGATACAATTTCAGTCATATTCATGACAGTTCACTAATAAATACAGAGGAATAAATTTTTTTAAACTCGCCTTTTACTTTTCATTCCAAAAGAACGGTCACAGTCACTTAGATATAAAAGTTTTTGATTGCTCCCACTGATCAGATATACTAACATTTTAGTGACAATTATAATCAATTATTTACTGAACAACTGACAATCAAGCAAAAACTGGAAAATCTTATCTAAGTACGAGTCTTTTCACAGTTTGATACTTAGGTCAACTTTTAATTAAGTTTGCTTTTTTTTTCTTTAAATGTATACATCTTTCATTATGAACTTTTTATTAGCTATTTCAACTTTTACTTAATATAGTCTGAAGTGAGGAAAATATTGCATTACAAATCATCTGTACTTACAGCACTTATGGATGGCAATTTTCTATTGTCTACGTTAACAAAAGAATTTTCATCTCAGAGTAACAAATTCAATACACCACCAGCAAAATTCTTTGACTGCTATGATATTCATCGTAATGCCATACCTTGAGCATGTCTTCATGGTTGACAATTGTTTTCGTGTTCTGCAAGGTTTTACCAAGTGCAGTCATCTCCGAATTTGCAGTGCTGTGCTCAGCTTCTGGTTCAGTAGGCTTCTGCACAGAGCTTCCTGATGAATATTGCTTTCTCTCATCTGTTTTGTTCTTTATTGAAGCAATTTCTGAAGTCTACAGGATTAAGAACATTAGCAGAAAAAACATCCTGAAAGGTTTCAGTAACACGTGATAGTTAGAGTTAACATTATATATTTTGGGAAACTATGGAATGGAAAATCTGAGCTTTGAAATGATAAAGTATGAAATGCACCAGGTAGAAATCTGCAGATTACTGAGGTACAGTCCCTACCCTTTGCCAATCAGTTTGACTCTCCTTATTGGGGTCAATTTGTACCATTAAATTTCCAGTTGAATAAAAAAAGGCCAAGAATATCTACAATGAGACATGTTAGCACCAAACAGTAGTCCTATCACGCTACATCAACCTGTTAGCAACTTGCTACAATTGCTTTCCCAGCTTATCATGCAAAACCTTCAGTCATGAGGGCAGCAGCAAGATCCTTAGAGATTATCCTGATTTTCATTGTGAAGCCTGGCGGATAAAGGAGGATCAGAGGATGACAAAGATGCCATCCTCCAGAAAACAAAGAAGCCAGCTTCTTAACACATCCATAGTTTGTGTTTGCCTGAGAATCAAGTCACTTTCCTTGTTCTTAGTGTCAGAGAAAAATTGCTACTGCAAAACAGCGAAGAGGTAAGTTCTGTTCTTTGACATTTTTTCCTGCTAAAGCATTAGTGTTGAGAAAGAAGATAATTAAAAGGAATCAGTGACACTCTAGATCTTTGGAAGTTCTTGCAAAGTCAGAAGAGAATATTATATCTAACCTTTACCCCCGCATCTTTTACAGAAACTGTCTGGCCTTCTCGTTTTGATTCCTTGGCAATATCTTCGGTAGATTCTTCATCTTTTAGCCTATGTACAATTGTCTGGACCGTTTTAACCATATTCTTCAGTTCATCAGGATATGGAGTTGGATATCTCTTCAGGTTGCCTTCCTGCGTAACAAAAAGCAATACTGTTCTGAATTTAATTAAATGCTATAATTAAAGCATCAGTTTTAAAACAGACAATGAATTAGGACAAAACACTCAGCAGAGCAATCCAGGACCTCCACTTTGCTGTTCGAGTCTACCTGGATTAACTCATATTTAAGTTTATAAAACCCAGTAAGATTACAAATAATTTTTTTTTAAAAAAATTGTCCATTTATTGTAAGCAGGAAGAATTATTACAACTGTAATTTACTTAAAGAAAAGTCAGGAATAATCAGTTTCCCCACTATTCTTCCCCACAGCACCATCAGTTCAGTAGTCTCCTAGTTATGCCCTACATTGCCTTACATCAGCTGAAACTTTTCCCCTTGTGCTCCATGATGGGGGGGGGCAGGCAGGAAATGTTTCATCCTGTTAGATACTCTTTAACTAACACCTGAAGACTTGATTTCTTCATCAGAGCGAAATCCACAGCCAGAGTAAGGCTGGGATTCAGGGGTAGGGAGAGGAGAAGAGGGAGCAAAGCCCCAAGTATTAAAAAATAAATTCAGTACTAACCCGAGGCGGTGCCTCTCTCTCATCTTTGTCTTCATCACACTCAAATGCCACCTGAGCACGCTGTTTCCTCTGTTCCTCCCACAAAGATGGATTGAAACTTTCATTATCAGATATGAACATAACTAAAAAATAATAAGAAAAGACTTGTGTAAGAATAGGATACATTATGCAAAATTAAAATCCTCTTTCTCCTTTTCTTGGATGGGACTGACATATTTTTGTATGTATTCTTAAAAGATAAGAGACTAGCAGTACCATAAATTGATGGCTAGCTGCGCTGCTACTGCTTTATGAATTTGGCTGTATTCTCATAATAGTAAAATCCCTAAAATTCATACACAGTCATACACTAGTCTGAACACTTGCAGAACTCTGCTGCAAAGTATTTTTATTAATATAAATGTATAAAAATGAAAATATGTATTTAACATATAAAAAAGTAAATGATACTTAAATGTATATAGCCTGACTTCAGTGAAATGGTCTCATTAAGCACATATAAGAGCATTCACCCGATTTCACTTAATGAAAAAAGGAAGAATAAAGATTACTTACTGAGAAAAACCTGCATTATTACTAATCCTGAAAAAAGAAAAGCACCTAAAACTTAAGGTAAACACATGATTTTGCAGAAGTTATATAAATGATAGGAGCTTTACAAAGTATTACTTGCTAAATTTTACAAGAGGAAAAAATAATAAAATCTTTTGGTTACTCACTGTTTCTTATTCTAGCATGTCTCCATGCCTTGTGTTACATTAGCCAGGTTCTACTTTAGCATGCCAAATAGTTTAATAAATCTGTCGCCAAGACCCCAAAAAACCTATATACTTCACTAGCAATGCCAAGACTGTTCAATATTAACTATATCTTAAATAGAAAAATGCTTAATTACAGGGCTCACCAAGTGCATTGGAATATTTGTTACACTGCATTTATCAGGTAAACTTACAATTTTAACACCTCTGAAAAATACTCTAATAGACTTCACTATCACTGAAACAGTTCCTGGTACAAAAAAATAACTTTCTAAATAATTTAAAGAATTTTAAAATTTAAAAAGATTATCTATTAAACTTTAAACCTTCTGTTTGGAATGACTGCCTCAGAGGGAGGTATTCTGTCAACTTAAGCCAAACAGGCAGCCCTTTCCTCATCTACAGAAAGAAACCTCTCTGCTGGAGTAAAATAAAGTTCAAATGGAGAGAGCTTTCAGGAACTATCTTCAGCTTCCCTGACAATCTCCAAATGATTTTATAATTCTCACATTCTATCAGAGGTATTGCACATGTGTTATCTGCATTAGAAGGAGATAAAAAGTGATGTACAATTTACTGGTTTTGCAGATATTTTTGATTACTCAGTGTACTAGACATTTGTGCCACGTAATAGAAAATGTTACCACTTAGTCAATTTTCAATTATTCCCACTGATACCTATCCCCCAATTTCTGTTAAAGAAGCACAAGCTTTTTCCTTTTGCCCATGGGGGAAGGAAAGTGGAGAAATACAGGGACTTTATTCTTTCCCTAACTCCTGATGTGGTAACTCATGGAATGTTACTTGTTTCCCTAAATATTTCACAAGTGTTCAGAAATAACTTTCTGGTGAGGTCTTAATGTTCTGGGCCTAACCTTTTATAAAACAGTTTGAACTAAATGTGAGCAAAATGGTTTTTTTTCTGGACTGATTTTTTTTCTTCTTTTAAAATAAAATATGGAATGCTATGTACTTTTCAAAAAATATGTACTCAGTAATAGATTAAACACTTTGTCTAACATTTTGTTAAAATAGTTAGTCTGAAGCAGACACCTGGCAAGGAGAATTTCAACCCAAACCATTAAGCTCTGACAGAATGAAACAGGGTGTTACACTGGGAAATAGCAACCATCAGAGAACGTGATCCCACCAGTCCATTCCTCACCTCACTCTCCATACATGCACACATCCAACTGGAACAGTTTCACCTAGAATTTACTAATATGTGGGTCACATTTTTAAGTTACTGTTCTCACTCTTCAGATGTAACTCTTAATCACTTACAAGTTTACTTCAAACTTGTATCTAAGTATTATCTAGTGAAAATCATGTTAGCAGGACTGTCTTCCCATTATTATTTTCAAAAGCGAGCATTCTGACGGTATTTCTGAAATTCTTACCATCCTCAGTCCTTGGTTGCTGGGGGAACATGTAATTAGTAAGCACTGTTTTCTGCGTGTCAGGATCAGTTTCTTTTTGAAGAGGGATAAGTGGTTTAGACTAAGAAGCAAATGAAAGAAGGGTATGTTATGAGAATATATATGTGTAAAAACTAAATGTGACCTACATATCACAGAGCATGCCTGTCCTGTTGCTTTGCAGATTACTCTGCCTTGTATGAAACCATTTCTCCTCTGAATAATTTTCACAAAATGAAGTTATTAACATGTCTGTCTGACTGACGACTGGCTTTGACTGAGAACTGAAACTTAGTAACAGCTGTAAGAGAAGAGCAAACACTGAATATTCTAAGAGTAACTCAGTTTCTTGCTAGGACTTATTACTGTCTCAAAGGAGACTGATCTGGGATACATAGATATATTTTGCCATTTAAAGCTGCGGACGATATATAGAGAAAAATTTTGTACTCCATTTTTTATATTGGCACCAGATTGAATATCCCCCACCCCTTACAAAAAAAGGCAGGGGATTCTTGAAATTACTGTATTGGTAAAAGTACTTTCATTATACTACACCTGAGCCTAGTGGATTTCTGGCAGCACTGTACACTTTAATGCCGTTCAGGAAATCGGCATAGTATAGAGGGCTTCAATATACAGGAAAAAGACAAGCCACAAGCCCATGAGTTGCTTCTCAATAGCTTGAAACTTGGATAGTCACAGAGTTCAAAGGTGGGACAAGAAACCCAGCACAAAAAAAGCTATGCTAAATTTCCCCAATGGTATATCTCTGGAAGAAACAGCATGCTACACATTCAAGTACTACCTTATCAAGCACTACCTTTCCTGTTTAAACAAGCCTGAATTAAGAAAAAAAACCAAAAAAACATCATCTGTTAAATTGCATTTCCTAATGGCACAGAACTTTGCCAGAAATATGAAAGTCTCCAAAGTCAGGTAGGCTCAGTGTTGTTTGTTTTAGGAGAACCAACACAGTATTAATGTCAAGGAAGTATTGATGTATATACATGGTACCACATCTCATTATTTAACAGATGGCTCTGTACTTGTCAATTCCATTAGGAATAAAGTCAACATCATTAATTTTTAAAAACTTAACCTGATTGTCTGATAGCCACATAGCAGTGAGCTGTTGCAGTTTTGTAAAGGTAAACGGCAAATTCTTCAGTCTGTAAATCACAAGAAGAGTTTATGTAAGTACACTTATCAATACTGTTAAGAAATAATGCTGCATTAGCCTGTAAAATGCTTTAAAAAAGACATTTACAGATATAGTTAAATGAATAAACTATTGACAGTTGAAAGGCAACAGCTTTTATTTTAGATTCAAAGCTATACCCGTAATTAAAAAAAAACAAAACACAACACATTTCTGCCCAGTTTAGCAAGCATATAAAAAAAAATGAGACAATGTAACTTGAATTTAACTCAGTTCAGTGACTTGAATACAATTTTGAAGACAATCATTGGCATTGTGTGTAAATCAACTATCCAACTTAAAATCAAGGGTATTTTCATACTTTAATCTGAATCCTCAGGAATTTTATCTTTCAATACACATGCACTCCAATTAAGAAAAAAGTGCTACACCCGAAAAAAAGCACTGTTTTTCCCCAAGAAACATGTATGGGAACAGGGCTGCCCTGGTAAATGAAAGCTGTGGCATTAATGGATAAATCAGGCTATAGATGGAGTACAGAGAAGCTGGATTGGCAGAACAGGACAGAGAACTCATTCATCTCTCCCAGTACATTGAAATTCTACAAATTGGCAATTCCCAAAAGAGAAATGTTTTGTCAATTTTTAATGACCAGCTCTAATAAAACACAACTCTCTTTTCCCTCCCTTCTCCAGCATGCTCAAGTGTTTTACAATATACTGTGATATTGTTTTGTGTCCTCCATATGCAATACAGGAAGCTATTAATTTTTAAGTATGAATATAACCAAACTAATTCCCTAGAAAAATACATGCTAACAATCATCAATGTTTTGAAGCTGTGCTTCAATGCATGTGCTTAAGTCATTAAAATAAATACAGATAAATACATTAAATATATGCATCTCAGTCAGTTTCTAAGCTGTGGGTGAGATAAGGAAAGATAGCATAATATATTCATAACAATACCTCTACTTACATTTGGGGGATAGACATCAGTTACAATACACTATATGCAATGCTATTGCATTTTACACAACTTCTATTTGAATTAATGTATTCACAAACCTATTGTCACTCAGATTGATGACTTTTAATTTCTGCATATCACCCATTTCTTCAGGGAGAAATTCAAGCTTATTGGAATGCAGAAACAACACTGTTAAATGCTTCCAGTTTCCAACCTGAAAAAAAAAAGCAACCACAAACCAAAACGCCCCACCAAAGAATTAATTCATCTTCACAACTCTAAATACAAATTTTTTTACTGTTTTAAAACAATTAGTATTACAGCTATTTCTGCTTGTAAAGTACAATTAGATTTATTCTTACATATTAAATTTTCTTTTAGTTTCAATACACTAGCAACAAATTTCTACTTCTTGCTTAAAAAAAAAATCAGAATTTCTTTATTTGAAAGTTTGTATATTTGTATACACCTGCCTTTAAAAAACATACACACAGAAAATCTACTCAAGAATTATTAACTTATCCAAAAGATGTACAGACTATATAGTTTAAGATACATAAAAGTTTTAGTTTTGTAACTAAATACATACCTCTGATGGCAGCTGCGTTAAAAAGTTATGATCTGCAGCAAATGTCCTTATGTTAGAGAGTTGCCCAACAGACGAAGGCAATGTTTCAATCTCATTGAAACTACAATCCAGTTCTTCTACTGATAATAACCTGAAGAAAAAAAAAAAAGAGGAAAAAGAAAAAAGAATTACTCCTCTATAGAGGTTAATTCATTCAACATTAATTGAATACTTTAAGTTTAAATGAAGTTAATACCACTACCAATTACAAATCTCAAAGTATTAAATGAAAAATAAAACTTTGAAACCCAAGGGAATTCAAATTCAAGAGAAATCCTTTACTAATTGCCTAAATTGTGTTTGGATTTTGGGGTTGTTTTTTTGTTTGTTGGTTGGTGGGTTGCTTTTTGGTTTTGCTTTTTAAAATCTCCTTTACACTGGTCCTCATAAGAGAGCTTTCAGTAAAAACACGAGGGTCAGCAACATCAAATGTTTGTGTACTACATGAAAACGTGCTAGTGCAAGGCACTGAAAACAAAGTGGGACAGATCATAGCCAAACAGGAGTTGAGTGCAGTTTCTGAACAAGAAAAGAATTTAAAGAGTTAGAGACAGTGAACCTAAGACTTTGGCAGCAAAGAAGTGTTTTGTAAATTCTGACAACAAAACATAATCTAATCTAAGTTAATTATAATAAAACAGAAATTGGAACAAATACCCTTAATTTGTATAGCACTTAATTCTGAACCAATTATTTTTGCTGTCATTTGCGAGTTTTAAATTAAATTGCTGAACACTAAATTATACATTAAAAAAATCCTGCTGATTAACAGGTGAAAATTCTCCTTATAATATATATATAAAAAAAAATAAATGTGTGTGTTCAGATGCACTTCTTACAAGCTTTTTGATACTGGTTCAATCATTTGCAATATTTACCACAGCTATGTTACAGCCAAAAAAACCCCCACTTTCAGACAGCTGACTGCCTTTTTAAACATCTTGTTTTCTTTCACATTCAATTTTTCTTTTAGAATTTGGTGGCTGAATTAATGAGCGAGGAACATAGGTCTTTTGATATTAAACAATACATAAAGAACATATATGCTGTGAACTAGAAGTAAGGTATGAAAGCACTTGCTTTCAATTTTAAGACATCAATATATAGAAAAAATTAAAACAAGTAGGTGTAAAAACATTCAAAAGAGGAGCCACTGTTACAGAACAGTGTGCAGAAAGGCAATGCAACCTTTTATTCAGGTGAAATACCTACCCTCCTATGGAGTCTGGCAAATAAATTAATTGGTTTTCATCAATTTTAAGTGTTGTTACCTTCTTCAGGGAACCTGTAGTAAAACGAACAAGTAAATCAAAAAGGACATTTGAGTTCATTAAATTTGGTTTAATTTTAAATTAAGGGGGAAAAAAACCCTATAGGCAAGCAACCACATCTTCTGCATTCCCTGGCATGCCTATGGTGCTATATATCTACTAAGGAAATAATCAGACAAGCTTACAGAACTTGCTTGCCAGCTTACCATGGTCCAGCCATAGGGGGGGATCTTTTTACTCTGTTACAGTCAACAAACTGTATACAAACTACTGTATAAAGTCAAGAATGCTCCAAAACAAATATAAATGTTATTATTCAGCTACACTTTACAGCTTTATCCAAACCAGGAACTTTAAATCAATTGAAACTTAGATCTAAAATGCCATTTGTCTATTTTCAAGTGTTCTGTGTCCAAACTATAAGCTTTTAAGAACATGAATTAACTGAAAATACAAACCAATAGACTCTGGCAGTTGCTGAAGTGAATTACTGGATAACAGTAGGTCTTGTAGGCTTTCACAACCTGAAATACCTTCTTCAACTACTTCAATGTTGTTTTTAGAAACATCCAAGTAGGTCAGTTGTTTCAAAGTTCCTACGAACTAAAAGCAAGAGAAAATAAAGCATTCTAGGAAGTGCAAGTTCAAAACAAAAAAAAAAGCCAGCAGATTTGACAACAAACTGTCTCTAAAGTGTAATGCCACAAGAAAAGAGAAAACCTATTTATATATCCAAACTTTATAATAAAATATTTTGTGCAAATACACACAGTTGATGTTTTTCCACACACACAGACACACCACAGTTATTCTGCAGGTGTCTCTAAAGTCAGTCTGCTGTAAATTCAACTGTTTGAACAGTTATCGTGAATCAAGTGACAAACTTTAGAACACACTTCAGAGCGCTGTACACAATGTAACATAAGGACATAATTAAGGCTCCAGTAAAGTCTTTTAATGCTTATTTTTGCCCTTTTGTGTAAAACTGCATCCTACTTAACCTCAAAACCAACAGCAATGAATCCCTACTTATACTAAACTGAAAAAACAAGCCAAAATATAAGCTTACATTACATTTCCATATGAACCAAGAATAAGCTTAAAGATTTGTGCACACTACTCTACTAAAATCTTCACAGAGAAGATGCAGTCACTTTCACAAATACAGTTTTACTTTTACTGTAGAGTAGAAAGGTTTAATACATCCACTCAACTCTTCTTCAAAGAAGAATTAGCTGAAGTGAGGAAAGACAGTAGACAAGACTACTGATCAGGCAAGAAACCCTCACATCAGAAGATTGCTAGTGATTTTAAGTCTGAAAACAGACCAGCTGTTTCCCAAATTTCAAATACTAGTTCACTCAATCAAACACAGTTTCATGAGTGCTGCAATAATAGGTCATCCTGGACCTCATGTAATTCTAAGAGATGTCTGGAAAACTTGGTTTTAGTCAACAGAACATTTTCTCAGGAACTGGCTATACTCTGTGTATACACAGCAAAAAATTCTTTACAGTCATTATTTGTTTTACAGCCATGACCAGTAAAAATTCACACAACATATTTATCCCGTAAATTCCTACTTGCTGTCTAACACAAAATAATTCCTTTTTGGAAGGACCAGTCAACCCTAAATTTCATCAAGGATTTGATGTAGGATTTTTACTCCTTTCCTAAATTGGAACATAATTTTTAGATGAGAGGATTATAACTTTCAATGAAAGAAAAAGCTGTGTACCCAACTCTTGTGATCAGTGACAATTTCTAAGTAGCCTAGTCAAGCATTTAAGTGGCATTTAGCCTTTTGACTTAAGTAACATATATGATAGCTGACAAAGAAAATACCACTGTAAATTAAAATACTAAATGTTTAACACAGTAAAAGGATTTACCCCTGGAATAAGTGTTAGTCTATTACCATCCATCCAAAATTCCTTTAACCCACTCAATTGTTCAAGTACTTCAGGCTGTAAAGGAAACAGGTTTTTTTAAAACTTCATACAAAAATAGTGAAAGGCAAAACCAACTTCAGTGATTCATCTATTGCAACTTTAAGTAATGTTTTATAGCTGTTATATACACTGTTTCATTAACTCTCTTTTAAAAATTTAAATACATATTACACATACAAAAATCTTTTAAGAACTTGATTACAGCACTAAATAATCCTTACAGAAAGTGTTAATTTTTTTATACAGAAAGTATTATTTTTCAACCGGAGCACACAATAAATAAACTTATGTGTATAATTCCCCCCTCACTGAGGTCTAAACCCCCTTAAATTCCATCAACTCAGAAGAGCTGTTTTTCAAAAACCACTGAAGTTTTGTGTTTTTTGGTAAACATACAAGTTCGGTTAAATGCAGAACTCAATTTTGTTATATTGTAAGTATACAGTATTCCTGCATAAAATTGCAGTCCTGGCTCACAATAATTAATTTTCCAAGAGAAAATCTTAAATGAAGACTGCCTTTTAGACATATCTTTACCCAAAAAGCAGTTTCAAACCTTTCTGTGCTTTTACCAAAAGATCTTAATGAAGTAAGTTACCAATAGTTGACTCTTCTAGATAAAAGGCTGGTAGAGATGAAGCAATCTGCCAAAAATATACCCAAACAGGGAATTTTACAGCCTATACTTAGTTCCTGGCTGTTATGGCTTAATGTGGGCCTGAGCATGTTAGTTTAAGGCTCCCACATGAATATCTACAGTGTAATGAGAATATGGCAATAACAGGAACAGCTAGAAGTGTAATACTAAAGAACAATTCCTTAAATACGCTCCCCTATCTGCCAAACCATACAGCTAGGCAAGTGTTCAGCTCTACATGATCTGTGGCTAATGAAGTAACCTACTGGTAGCACACAGAAGCTTGACTTTGTTATACAGCGTGTCAGTATATTCTGCTATACTTCTATTTCAATTCCCTTATACAGGAAAGTACTTGTATAAGCAGAGGGATGTTAATTGATTGTAAGTGGAAGATGCATTTGACTGACATCATTAAGAGGAAACAAGCTGATCCATGTTGAAGGAAAAATCTGAGCACTTCAACTGTAAATACTATTTTGAATAATATTCAAACTTATAATTAATATAGTTTCCTTTGTATCTAAATAGTTTGTACACACTAATAAAAGTAGGTTACGCACAGCTTATACAGAACTTGCAACATTAAATACAAGATGACCAATAAATAAGTGCTTAGAATTTATTATAAGTCAAATGATTATGTTTATAATTCAAACACATATTACCATTAACTTTTTTTACCAGTGATGTAGCCACACTATACCACAGTGTTTTATTTTCAAATTGAGGAAGAACACATACTCATATTCATAAGAATATGCACATAATTTTTATAACAGGCTCTATAAAGTAGTATAAGGTATACATAATATTTGCTCAATAGCAAAACTCTTAAAGCTGATACTTACATTTTCATATTGATTAAAATAGATTAAAGGATAAAGAGAATTATAAGAGATACAAAGCCTTGTTACTTAGGCAAAACTCACCACTTCTGTGAATTCATTACTTCCTAAGTCCAGTCTCTCCAGCTGAGTCAGTCTGGACATGGTTCTGCACAGGAAGGGAATTAGATTTAAGAAAATACCAGTTAAATCCAATCTTCCTGTATTCATACAAATATATTATTTTAATCAGTATTAAGTAGTGATGCTGTTCTGTTACTGGACTGATATCTAAATAAGGTCAAATTTTCACACGCTGTTCAACTAGGCACACATTAATGATCATGCTGACTGTGACTGTCACACAAAGTACACTGCAATTCATCTACAAATTAGTTTACAAAAACTAAAGACCACTACAGTCATCCTTATGATAAAGAATAACTCTGAAGTTACTCTTCTTTTGAGTGCGTTTCACCTACAGTCATTTGAATGCTTTTCACCTCCAGTCATAATCAGCTTTCTCAGTAGCCACAAGCTGATTAACTACATGTTTTCCTCCCAAAGAAAGACCATAAAAGACCACTGTTGAATCACAGTAACCACCAACACCTTTCTCCCTCTCCAGGCTGCTGACAAAGTTGCTTCCAATGATATGGTCTGGAATCCTAATTATTCCTCTAGTCCTACAACAAATCAGATTACTCAATTGGATTTCATAACACATCAATACTCTTCAAGCCAACTTAGGGCAAAGATTAAATAAATGACTGAAATAAAGTAAAACTCATTCTTTCAAACTGTGTTTTAGCAAAATTTTTCCTCCACTTAAATTTACTTTGGGGACCCCACAGAGAATATCTGCCACTGCACATGATTGTCTACATGATCAGTCAACAGCAGTAGTACCTAAAAATATTTTCAAAGGGGCTGTGAATCCCTCATATAACATTATGTTCTGTATTTATTTAATAATAGCTTTCAGTAGAACAATCAAGTCTATAGATAGATGTTGAGTGTAAACCTTTTTGGAGATTATTTCATGAATAATATTAATAATCTCTCAACTTTCAATAAATAAGGCATTTTTCAGTAGAATGTAATTTTTGAACTGTGTATTCAGAATAACTGTAATACTTAGTGTAAGGTCTTTGAAGAACAACTGGAACTTTGAATATCTGCATAGAGCATCTTGTGCTCACGCAGATGTTTTTTAAAGATATTAGTGTTCATACTTATATTCTGATAATACAAAAGTCTCACAGTTAGCTCTTATTTAGTTTTTCCAGAATTTTATAGTATGTATACGCTTATGATTTATATTTGAAAAGTTTTGATATATTTATTGTTCTACTGAAAGCTATTATTAAATAAATACAGAACATTCCATTTCTTCTGTTTTCAAGCTATGCTAGCTAGACTGTGGGCTACTAGAGAGAGCAGTCCAAAACTTCACTGACAATCTAAATTTCAGCCTCAAAAAGCAGATTAAGGGAGATCACAGCTATGTGGGATTGAATTTGACAAATTAGTTTCAATACAGATAAATAATTATTTGGAAAAACAAACAAACAAAACAGGTAACATCAACAAAATTTTAAAAATTCAATCTGATTTAAGTGAATTTTGATGAGGCTGAATTGAAACAAAGTCAGCTGGGGCTTTTTACTGCAGTTTGAGATAAAAGGGGTTATTTTCTTTCAGTTCAACATGAACTCTTCACTTTTTATTTTAATGGTTTGGTTAAAAAAAAAAAAAATCAATCTTCCAAACAAATAAACTCCAAGGTCTGAGTGATTTTTTTCCCCTTCCTCCTATAAACCATTCAACTCCGAGGCCAAACTGTTTAGACAGCTAACTAACACCAGATTCACCGAATCTAAGCAATAATGCTCACTCCTCCCTGCTGCCAAATCACACCAGATGATACACAAATTCCACTCCAAACAAACCCAAGATCTAGGTGATACCTCCCCTTCCCATCCTGCTAGTGCTACATCCTCAATGGCTTTACGGCAACCAAAATTTGCCATTCTTGCCTCAATCTTCACTATCTTATTTACAAAAACAGCCCCAAAACCCAACAAACTGTTACAGTTTTTCCATCAAGGGCCCTGGACTTACCATTTGGAAACAGAACAAATATCTGCAAATCTCTCAAGTATCTGCAAAATTAGTGTTACGTATTTGACAGTATAACAAAGCAACTTTACTGATTTTATGTCGGCTCCAGTGTACATCATACATAAACAATATATTTTTCCAGTGCTTCACTATAGCAAAATGCATATTAATGTGTTTAAATTAATAAATAAAGTAGTCTCAAAAGCTTTAATCTCCCCTAATAATCTCCACTCGGTCTGTAGCCAAAGCCAGAAGGAATAAAGCAACCCAAATGGACGTGACGGAGAGACATGCAGCCGTCCAGGCAACAGGCTGCATGGAATGTCTGTCACTCTGGCAGGAGGACAGCAAAGACAGTGCCTGTGTGCGCTGTGACCAGGTAAATGATCTGCTCAGCCTGGTGGCTCAGCTTAAGGAGGAAGTGGAAAGACTGAGGAGCATTCGGGAGTGTGAAAGGGAGATTGATTGGTGGAGCCACACCCTGCCATCCTTAGGGAAAAAGCAGCAGGCGCAAGCTCCACGAGAGGTAGAGGATCCCCTGTCCTCTTGTCACCAGGCAGAAGGAGGGGAACTAGGAGAGGATGGGGGGAAATGGAAGCAGGTACCTGCTCGGGGCAGCAGGAGAGTCCCCTCCACACCCCCCCATCCCCCCCAGGTGCCCGTACAGAACAGATATGGGCCTCTGGAGGTAGATGATGAGGGAGCTAAGGATGCTGATAAAGCCCCATCCAGGGAATTGTCAAAGCAGTCAGCTCCACGCATTAAGACTGCTGCTGTGAAGAGCAGGAGGAGGGCAATAGTCATAGGGGGTTCCATTCTGAGGGGAACTGAGGGTCCCATATGCAGGCCAGACCCTTCCCACAGGGAGGTCTGCTGCCTCCCTGGGGCCCGTGTTAAGGATGTAACCAGGAAGCTTCCTGGCCTGATATGGCCCTCAGATTATGACCCTCTTTTGATCTTACAGGCAGACAGTGAGGAGCTGGAGAGTAGAAGTCTGAGGGCAATGAAGAAAGATTTCAGGGCCTTGGGATGGCTTGTCAAGGGTTCGGGAGCACAAATTGTGTTCTCCTCTGCCCCTCCAGTTTTGGGGACTGACGAATGGGTGAACAAGAAAATCGGACGGATCAACACCTGGCTCCAAAACTGGTGCTACCAGCAGGGCTTTGGGTTCTGTGATCATAGTTTGATCTGCAGGACACCAGGCCTGCTTGCTAAGAATGGGGAAACCTTATCCTGAAAGGGGAAAAGGGGACTAGGCCAAGAGTTAGCAAGGCTCATGGACAGGACTTTAAACTAGTATCGAAGGGGGAAGGGGATAAAACCAGGCCCACTAGTAACGAGCCTAGGGATAAAGGGCCAAGGATGGGGGTGAAATCGGTAGCCCAGCTCAAGTGCATCTACACGAATGCACGCAGCATGGGCAGCAAACGGGATGAGCTGGAAGCCATTGTGCAGCAGGACAGCTATGATGTAGTTGCCATCACGGAAACGTGGTGGGATGACTGTCATGACTGGAATGCTGCGATGAATGGCTATAAGCTCTTCAGAAGGGACAGGCAAGGAAGGAGAGGCAGGGGTGTGGCTCTGTACATTAGGGAATGTTTTGATTGTATAGAGCTAGATTCCAGTGATGATAAAGTCGAGTGTTTATGGGTAAGGATGAAGGGGAAGGGAAATAAGGGAGATCTTGTGCTGGGAGTATGCTAGAGACCACCCGACCAGGACGAGGAGACAGATGAAGTATTCTATAAGCGGCTGGCTGAAGTCTCGCAATCGCCAGCCCTTGTTCTGGTTGTGGACTTCAACCTGCCGGGTATCTGCTGGAAATACAACACAGCAGAGAGCAGGCAGGCTAGGAGGTTCCTCGAGTGCATGGAAGATAACTTCCTGACACAACTGGTAGGCGAGCCTACCAGGGGAGGTGCCTCGCTAGACCTACTGCTCAGAAACAGAGAAGGACTAGTGGGAGATGTGGTGGTCGGAGGTCGTCTTGGGTTTAGTGATCATGAAATGGTCAAGTTTTCAATTGGTAGTGATGTAAGGAGGGGGGTTAGCAAAACCTCCACCTTGGACTTCCGGAGGGCGGACTTTGGCCTGTTCAGAACACTGGTTGAGAGAGTCCCTTGGGAGATAGTCCTGAAGGGCAAAGGGGTCCAGGAAGGCTGGACGCCCTTCAAGAAGGAAATCTTAAAGGCCCAGGAGCAGGCTGTGCCCAAGTGTCGCAAGTCTAAAGGGCGGGGAAAATGGCCACCCTGGATGAATAAGGAACTTCTGATGGGACTTAGGAATAAAAGGAGGGTTTACCACCTTTGGAAGAAGGGACTTGCAACTCAGGAGGAGTACAGAGATCTCGTTAGGTTATACAGAGAGAAAATTAGGAAGGCAAAAGCCCAGCTGGAGCTCAACTTGGCCACTAACATTAAGGACAACAAAAAAAGCTTTTATAAATACATCAACAGAAAGAGGGCCAGGGAGAATCTCCATCCCTTACTGGATGCCGGGGGGGAAAGTTGCAACCAAGGATGAGGAGAAGGCTGAGATACTTAATGCCTTCTTTGCCTCCATCTTCAATAGTCAGACCAGCTATCCCCAGGGGGTTCAGCTTCCTGAGCTGGAAGATAAGGATGGAGAGCAGAACAACCCACCCATAATCCAGGAGGAAGTAGTCAATGATCTGCTTCTGCACCTAGACGCACACAAGTCTATGGGGCCGGATGGGATTCACCCAAGAGTACTCGGGGAGCTGGCGGGAGAGCTCACCAAGCCTCTCTCCATCATTTATCAACAATCCTGGTCAACCAGATGACTGGAGGGTGGCTAATGTGATGCCCATCTACAAGAAGGGTCGGAAGGAGGATGCGGGGAACTACAGGCCTGTCAGCCTGACCTCGGTACCAGGGAAGATCATGGAGAGGATCATCTTGAGTGAGCTCTCACGGCAAGTGCAGGGCAGCCAAGGGATCAGGGCCAGCCAGCACGGGTTTAGGAAAGGGAGGTCCTGCTTAACCAACCTGATCTCTTTCTATGACCATGTGACCCGCTTTCTGGATGCGGGGGAGGCTGTGGACATTGCCTATCTGGACTTTGGTAAGGCCTTTGGCACCGTCCCCCACAGCATTCTCCTGGAGAAGCTGGCGAATCATGGCATAGACAAGTGTCCTCTTCGCTGGGTTAAAAACTGGCTGGATGGCCGTGCCCAGAGAGTTGGGATTAATGGGGTGAAATCCTCTTGGCGGCCGGTCACCAGTGGTGTCCCTCAGGGCTCAGTTTTGGGGCCGGTTTTGTTTAATATCTTTGTCAATGATCTGGATGAGGGGATTGAGTGCACCCTCAGTAAGTTTGCAGATGACACCAAGCTAGGTGGGAGTGTTGACCTGCTTGAGGGTAGGAAGGCTCTACAGAGGGACCTGGACAGGCTGGATCGATGGGCCAAGGCCAACTGTATGAGGTTTAACAAGGCCAAGTGCCGGGTCCTGCATTTCGGTCACAACAACCCCAAGCAACGCTACAGGCTTGGGGAAGAGTGGCTGGAAAGCTGCCCGGCAGAAAAGGACCTGGGGGTGCTGGTGGACGGCCAGCTTAACATGAGCCAGCAGTGTGCCCAGGTGGCCAAGAAGGCCAACAGCATTCTGGCTTGTATCAGGAATAGCGTGGCCAGCAGGAGCAGGGAAGTGATCGTGCCTCTGTACTCGGCACTGGTGAGGCCTCACCTCGAGTACTGTGTTCAGTTCTGGGCCCCTCTGTACAGGAGGGACATTGAAGTGCTGGAGCATGTCCAGAGGAGAGCTACCAGGCTGGTGAGGGGTCTGGAGACCAGGTCATATGAGGAGAGGCTGAGGGAGCTGGGCATGTTTAGCTTGGAGAAGAGGAGGCTGAGGGGAGACCTCATTGCCCTCTACAACTACCTGAAAGGAGGGTGGAGAGAGGTGGGTGTTGGCCTCTTCTCCCAGGTGAATAATGACAGGACCAGAGGAAATGGTCTGAAGTTGCGGCAGGGGAGGTTTAGATTAGATATTGGGAAGAATTACTTTACTGAAAGAGTGGTCAGGCACTGGAACAGCCTGCCCAGGGAGGGGGTTGAGTCACCATCCCTAGAGGTGTTTAAGAAATGTCTAGATTTGGGACTTCAGGGCATGCTCTGAAGGACAGAGATTGTTGGTTGTGTGGGGTTTTTTGTTGTTTTTTTTGTGTGTGTGTGTTTGGTTGGACTCGATGATCTCAAAGGTCCTTCCTAACCATGAAGATTCTGTGACTCTTCTATGACTCTAATTGAACCATAAGAGTATCAGAAGAGTATAATAAAGGTGGCAGCTCAGCATGTACTGTATGTAGATTGTTATGGAGGTGCTGCAGAGGACATCATCATGACAGCTGCTGTTTAGTTTTTCAGCAAGGATGAAACCCTGAAAACACTGAAGTCAACAAAAAAATTCCCAGCAACTTCAACAGAAGTGTTTGGCTTAAATACATTACAGCGTTTGTTTAAGTGTCTCTTATCACTACAAGAGACCTCCATAAACTACTCTCTTTAAAATATTGCATGTAATTCATGTTATTAGTGTTAATTATGGCAATTGAGGTCAGAATAATTTTATAAATAAAATCTGTATTAGCTATAAGGTTTAATTATAGCTACTTTTCCTCAGTTGGGAGTAACTTAATTTACAGAGCTACTACCCCAAATTACATGTCCTCTCATTTTTTCTACTGAAAATTAGCAATAGCAGAAAGAGCAAAGAAGGACAGAGAGTATTTATATCACATGAATGAGTAGTATGTTTCACACTTGGAAGATTTAAATTCACGCTTTCTGATGCTATACATTTCATTCCAGATGTGAGTTTTAGCATTTTTATACACCACAGTATACTATTTAGGCACATAAAAAGAGAATTCCAATGGAACATACCCCTTGTTAATGTCTTAGGCACATAGAGTCACTAGAAAAGCTGGCTGCTGTACTTAAAGGGATGGCAACTCACACTTCAGCCTACTGCACGCAATTCTCTGCTAGCATATGAGCTGGACAGAATGAATATTGAATTGTTAATGCCTCCCCTTCTCCACCAAAACATCTGATACCAGTACCTCTCTTTACCAGTGTCTGCTGCAAGAGGAGGACCCCTTTCATTGCACATCACAACATATTCAGGACTCTACAGCTAGTTATTCACATCCCCATCTTTGGGATCTTTGTTTCTCTCTTCATTGACCTTTTATACCTCTGTTAACCCACTTAGACCTCCAGGGTCCAAGTCAGAAAATTCAGAGCATTGGTCTAGCTCATAGAAACTGCAGGAACTGCAACACCGTCAACCTGGGTTTGTTTGATGAAGCAAGTGAGAGTTGCAAGGCAGGGCTTAGAAAGGTGCTAGATTTTAAGAGATAAGTACAAATGCATTTACTGTTAAAACAAATACTATAACAATTTCCATAACTATTTTACAATTACAGAAAACACAGCTGACTAATATGCTTCCATTATGTTAAAGTAGCCTGCTGCATTATAGAATACATACTGCATAACAGACACTGTGCAACACAATAAGGAGTTTTTACTTTCTTCAGCAGTGTAGTATATTAACTGGAAAAAAAAAATTGTTCACATCACGTGAATCACATTCCCTCAGTCATTCTGAGCAAGCATCTCAAACTCCACATTTGATTTAGAGATAATGCCTAAGTTTCAGGCACTCAGCCATCAGAACGGTACCCAGACAGGCATCTGGGCACCAATACAATGCTGTGACCAAAAAGCATCAGACACCTCAGAATGATCATCCTGAAGCACCCACATGCTGACTTAAAAGCTTGACAGGTGTATCAGAAATCCAGAGCTGGAGAGGGACAGAAAAAATTCAAAAATCTCCAAATAGGCAAGTCTCTGAATAGGAAGACCAGTGAGTCTAAAGAGAGATATAATTTCAGCACTATGAAGGGAAAGTTCCTTGTGAGAAACTTAGTCCAGTTACTTAGCTACACATTTTAAGCTGTGATCTATTTTTCGATATGCACTACACATTATTAGTATAACTACAGAAAAAATCCTCCAAAGTATTTTAAATAAATTTCATACATACTTACTTTGGCAATATTTTTAACTGGTTTTCTCTAAGTTCCAGTATCTGGAGTTTAGTTAATCTGTAACAGAAAGGCATAAAACAAATATGACAAAAGCAATCTCAGAACTTATTTACATTGCTAAACTTCAAAAAATATCTACAAATTTGAAATATTTTTTTGTGTAAGAACACAAGTATGTTTTGTGCAGAAATCTGCATGTTATTTTAAGTTTATTTATTCATTGGGGTTTGGTTTTGGTAAAGCAGCAAACAAACTGGATCTTGCCTGCTTTTCTGCATTTGCTTAAACACAGTTGTTTTCCTTCATCCCACAGATTTTAAAGCGCTTCATTGGATTCATTATGGGTATATGTTATCATCATATACAGAAGTACACAGGAAGTAAAACAAGAAAGGCAGGATCAGTCCACACACTTTAAGATGCTGAATTTCTAATACAGGCAATGTATCAAACCATTTTGTATAAAAAGCCTCATCACAGGAATACCTGTGGTCTTCCATATGGTAAAAACAACCTTTAAATTCATCTTGTATTTCCTTCCATATTCTCTTTCTAGTCAGTTTCTTAATCCATTTTGATATTTCTATTAGAAGGCAGTTTGACGTTTCTTTCAGTAAATCCTTGGTTGCCAGATAAACAACCTCTAGATCCCAAACTCAACTGCTTGGCTAAGATAAGTTCAAAGTAGTCTTGACATTCAAGCAATGTACCATCCCCAGTGGAATTTTTTACATTAGGATAGAAGTGACAAGACTATCTCTTTGTTAAATGAAATACAGAAACAGTTTGGTTTAAATACAGACAGGGTTGTAAAAAGAAAAGTTCTACATGTGACCCACCAATAGCCCTAATATGACACAAAATAGGTCATTACACTCCCTGACTCAAAAAGGAGTTTAGAGAACAGATCAATCTTTCCTGAAGATGCTCAAATGAGTATGTTGTAAGGACACAGACAAAATCCTTAACTCTGATTAAGTAGTAAGAACTATACTTAAAGTAAAAACAGAAAGACTGAAAACAGTATTTATTTTTTCTCAAGACATGCTCATTTTTGGATGCATTTGAAAGTAGCAATCTGCCACACCTATGAATAACCCAAGAATAACAGTCACCTTGAAATAGAGCAGAAGTCAACCTAGCCCAGCATTGCAAGCAGTACTTGTCATCTGGTAGCAACTGCTGGAGGGAAACCTCCTACCTCCAACTTCCCAAAGAAAAAAACAACCCTGTAACAATGCTGAAAGAATATCCTAATAAAAACCCAGTTCACGGTCATATCACTGCTGTCAATCTAGGACATAACTGGAAAGGACCTCCTAGCCTTCTTACCCTACTTGCATCCCAAGATATGGATCTGTGACAAAACAAAATTTGTTTGTTGAAGCACCCTCAGATTTGAATGGTCACTTTGTGCTTGGACTTCTGAACCCAAGAACTGGATTACAAAGGGGCAAGTCTCACACTTCAAGTGAATAACTGCCTTCACTAGAAGATACTTCTGTGGCATCTTGTGGCTTGCACGGCACCTAGATTATGCTCAAGGGTACACCGGACGTATAGGAAACATTTTCCCATAATTATTTACTATCTTAGTCTGCTGCAGGACTTTCTCAATTCCTTGCATTTTCTGCAACCAGGCAGGAGTCTTGCCTAGCAGCACCTCTATTTTAACATCAAGGCAATTATTTTTTCATATTGAGAAGATACCACATTTTCCTATGCACCAATACACGAGCAGCAACTGGGATCCCATGATAATAGCAAAACATCGGAAATATCAAACCAGATTCTACAGACTTTTATCTCTGCATTTTACTAACATTGTCTTATAACATTAACTTCTGTTTCCCAAGGCTTTAAATGTTCATGTTACCCACTGTAAACCTCCCTCCCAGATTCATTGCAGACTTAAGATAGTATGCAACAGCAGGAGGTTTATTGTTACATCTTTAGTATCGGGGATTCTCAAAATCTGACAAACAGAATGGACAGTCTTCTCTAGAAGGGAGGAATAGTAGTCCTTTCTCTTTGGAGACTGCAGGTGTTGCTCTTTATAGTCCCAATGATGAACTTAAAACATCAACAGCAGAACTGTAGCTCTTGGCCACTTTAGGTATTAGATCATCCCCATTACCAGCTCAGATTAGGGGCAGCCTCTGAAAAGATAAACAGTTCAAGAACTCTGAAGAACAAGGAAGATCTGCCTAATAAGATACCAATTCTTCACATTAATAAGAAATTATTCCCCACCACCACCTTTCTGATGCATCCCACAACTCCAGATGCCTGCTCAGCTTCTTACAGTTTTGTATAGCAGGGCTCTTTTAAACACCAGTTTAAAAATAAAGTAGCACATTCAATCAGCTCCAAACCCCTTTATTTTGAGAAGGCTTCAACATTCAAACACTGCATTAGGCTCCAGTTGGTGTTTTGCTTTGGTGACACGGAAAACAGCTAGATAGTTTGTAGTCTTTCTTCACAACAGGTGTATGCAGTCAAATTTCTCAGTTAAAAGCAGTAGAAACAAACCTCCATTCATATACTAAACTATATATATGCATGCCCACACTTTGTTGACTTTAGCCAGAACTCACTGTACTATACTTCTAATAAGCTAATTCTGTAAACTTAAAGACTGCCTTGGGTGATAGAAAGGTTCATAGCTTTGTGACCTTGTTTCATGTTCTACTCTCTCCAGCTAACTCCAAGAGACTGGAGATAAAAATCTCTAAGTTCTTATGTGTAGAGCTACACAGAGGCTACTAGGGAAACATTTTCAACCTCTCCTGGCTGGGAGATACAGGATGCATCTAAACTAGCAATTTTCTTGCTGTAATTGATGAGAAATATTGGCCTGAAGCAGTTGTCACTTCTTCCATTATGACTGGGAGGGTTAATTCAAGTTTAATATAATAGTACACATCAAATACTCAGCCTATCTGCTCTTTAAATTGCTGGTGTGAACGCCCATGCTAAGCATCTGAATTGCTATAACGGAACTGAAAAACTAGGGTTTAATTCAGAAAAGAAATACAGACAGAGAATTAGTTCACCAATACTAAAGGAAAAATAAAAGCCATAGTGACAGAATGTATATTTCCTCTGACATTCTATCACAAAGATTTGTTATACTCATCCAGAAACATTTAATTTCTCAACTGTAAAAACCCACAACCACAGAAATATTTACACATCACCTAAATACAAAGCTATAAGGGAGTATTATTCAACTTTAAGTATACCTGGTGTAATGGTCTCAACAAAATTATTGTTGCAGGACTGTTATTTTATGTAACTAACTTACTTTTAAAATGTAGCTCAACTTTTATTAAAAACAAAATCTCTACATGAACACTTTGCCAGGATAAGATCAATATTCTTCCTAAGTCTGATTTCTTTAACTATACAATCTGTAAAAATGTAGAAGAAATATATAGCAGGTATACTTAGAAACTCACTGTTCAACAGCAGTTATTCCTTGTAAAGCTAAAAATATTTCAGAGAGATATTCTTTATTTTTCACCTCCCTTGCAGTTTTGCTAATGCAGAAATATTTTTTTAAAAAAATCATAACTAAAATATAAAGGCAAGAGGACTGAAATACATGCATCCTATAGCAGGCTGCAAAAGTTTCAGCAAAACTGCATATATTTAACTAAGTCACAAATTTGATCATCATTGTACATTTATGTAAAAAGATAACCCAAAGCAGATACTACTAAAAATATCTACTACTGCAAATACTACTGTCAAACTGTTGAGAAACAAGATTAAAAGTAAATTCATTGCAACATCACAGTAAAAAGTCTCTGGAAGCAATACTCCACTATAGACAATATTCTCTTAAACACCCATCAGTAAATAATGTTTCCCTTTTAAAGTCTTGTCTCAACATTAGCATGCAGTGAGCTTCAAGTTTAGAATGCTCTGCTTATATATTTGTATATTTAAATGCAAATATACATGGTGTATTTAGATACAACAGATATGGTTTTCCTCCATAAGCACAAGCAATTCTAAGACTTCTGTGCACTGGCATTGTAAGAAAAATCCAAGTATTGTTTTTGCAGAGGAACAGCTTGGCCAGTCTGCAATGATGTAGCTAGAGAATGATTAACAACACAAAGGCTTATCAGGAGATGTGCAAGAATGCTCATCCCTTAGACAAAGGAGAAACCAGTCTATGCCGGATCGGTAGTTTAACGGGAGGATGAACGTTTAACTGAGGCCAGCTACCCTGGGCGATAATACCAAAAAAGGGAAGAAATAAGCAGGTGAAGTAAGGGGTTTAGGAGGGGTGATGGGGAGAAGTAAACAGAGGCGGAGCGAATGGAAGTAGTTTTAGGCGAATCGGATAGGCTGTAAACCCTGGAGTACCTAGCCAATGGGGAAACAGGGGAGGGAAATTTCAGCTGGGGATAGGAAATAAAAAGAAGTTATTTCAGGACCTCAGGTGTGCCTACCTGCTAGGTCACCCGTTCTTGCAAGAATGTCTAAATAAAATGTGCTTCGTATTGATCGCTGCCTGAGCTGTTGTTATTGGATAAGGAGTGTTTATCACAGCATAAAGGCTAATTCTAGGATCTGGGCCAATATTAATGCATTCAAATTAGAATTTGGGAGTGGAGGGAAAAAACCACACTTTATTACCTCAGAATTCCAAAGGAACTAGCACATTTAATCAAAAGTCTGTTGAATTTTAATAAGTCTAACAGGTTGGACTGGTACAACATCACTGAAGGACAGCAAGTATGTAATACTCATAAAGAAGAGAAAAAAAGATTGGAAAACCTTGACCTCAATATTACGTAAAGCTTTAGCACAAATTTTGAAGGAGAGAATAAAACATAGAGGTAAATGTAATTAAAAGCTGCATGGATATACTAAAAGTAGTTTACATTACACAAAGTTTTCTCTCCTAGGCATCAGGCTGAATATTACTGACAGGTGCTCAAAGACCCATTTGGGGACTATCCTATTCAATATTTTTTAACAGCAATCTTAAAGGACAGGAAAAATGTTTAAGTTGGCTGATGGCACAAAAGACAGTCACAGACAATACAGAGAATTATTAGGACACTGTAGTGGAAAAAATTGTACAACCTTAAGGACTGAAAAAAATAGGAAAGGGACAAGATGCCACAGTACTAAGTCAAGTACTGATGACTCTACAAGGAAATCATAAGTCATTTCTAACTGAGCTGTCCAATGCATTAGTCAATCGTGGGAAATGACACTAGGCAGCTGCAAAAGGGTCTAGTGGAATACTAGATTGTAACCGCAGACATTTCCAAGAGAAACAAGAAGATAAACATTGTACAAGCCATGAGGAGAACTCAATTTGAATTCTAAATATAGCTACATAAGCTGTCATCCTCTCTCCAAAAAAAAAAAAATAATAAAAAAACATTAAAACTGAAACTAGTTACAAGATCTATTAACATAACCAGGCACAAAGGAAAACCTGCCATACCAGAGGGAAATATTTTTGTTTAGTCTAACAAATTAAAAGAGGTATATGGAAACACTATAAAAACAGCAGGTGAGAGAATGGGGTACGACACTTATGAGGACAGCAATTAAACTGTGGAACAAATGAATATAAGTCAGAGAGAAACTGATGTGGGAAACCAGGTTTCTAACCTGAACTGGTAGAACAGAGTTCTACAGTTGCCAGTAAAAGCAAGCAACAAAACTCAGTTACTTCATTTGTTCCCATGTAATGAAGAGTAATAGCTATAAAGCCATATACGAAAGAAATGATGCACCAAATTGAAAGAAGTTGAAGGCTTGTCCTGGATGGGAATAACTAACAATGCACTAAATATCTCAAAAGCTTCTACCAGAGCTTTTTCTCATATTCCAAAGTAAAAGTTGTATATCAGACCATTTGCACTAGCAAGTGTTTATAACTAGTTGTTAAAACTGTGGGGTGGCAGTGGCAGAGCAGTCTGATCACTTACAAAACAGAAGTAATCAATGTCAAAGGGATCTGAACCATACTTTGAAATGATGTTACCAAATTCATTGTTTTGTAATTCATTTGATCTAACCATTATCTTCCTATAGAATAGTATTTATTCTGTGCAATACAGTGCAATTAAGCAGGTAAACTTACATAAATACTTTAAATTCATTTAAAAACAACTGATGAGAAAAGTTTTAATTTCAGTATCATTCTCCTGACTGCAAGGTAGGATATTGCAAGTCACTATTTATATTTCAAAAACCAAGGCTGAATTCTTCATAGCTATTAAAGAGAAACACTACACCAGAGAAGTAGCTTTCAAGTTGCCTTCAGTAACTGATTTATTCTTAAGCAGTTAGTAATTAATGACTTCACCATTTACCTAACCATTAAGCATTACAGAAGAGGACAGTGATGAAGAAAAAAATATAATTAAGATGCTTTTTTTAACTACCTGTAAGATTAACTTCTTAGAAGATCTACTGTGTGTACTGGGTCTGGCTGGGATGGAGTTAACTTTCCCCATAGCAGCCCTCATAGTGCTGTGCTTTGTATTGGTAGCTAGAAAGGTGTTGATAACAGTTGCTCACACAGCATCAAGGCTGTCTCTCCAACATTTCCCTCCCCCTCCCCCCCAAAGTGGGGGTGGGCAAGATCTTGGGAGGGGACATAGCCAGGACAGCTGACCCAAACTGACCAAAGGGATATTCCATACCATATGACATCTGCTCAGCAATAAAAGCTAAGAGGAAGGGGGGGGGGGGGCATTCATTATTAAGGCGTTTGTCATCTGGAACAACCACTACATGTACTGAAGCCCTTCTTCCCGGAAAGTGGCTGGACATTGCCTGCTGATGGGAAGTAGAGGAAAAAATATTTTGTTTTCCTTTGTATCTGTGCACAGCCTCTGCTTTTGCTTTATTAAACTGCCTTTATCTTGACCCAGGAGTTCTTTTCCATCTTATTTTCTTCCCCACAATCCTGCTGAGGAGGGGAGTGACAGAGTGGCTTGGTGGGCACCTGGCAGCCAGCCAAGGTCAACCCACCACAGTCCTTTTTGGCACCCAACATGGGGCACTAGACAATGGCAGTTTTGTATTAAGCGTGGTATAGCTATAGAAGTTATTAAGTGGCAAGCTTCTGTGTGGGTCATGGAGTTTGATGGCTGCCCTGCTCATCTCTTTATTTTGCTGAGCTTGGGAACATGTTAATACAAACAATGGCTATGTGCTTTGCCCTGGCATTGATGGCCTTGTGGTGCTGGGGGACCTGTCTTGTGGAGAGGATGAGGGAATACACCTCCCTCTTCCTATCCGGGTTTGATGTGAGTGGTTTTATTACGCAGGCTCCTGAGGTCCTTGTTCACCCTTACGTGAGCTATTTAATACTACTAATTAACACTGCTGGCATACTGTGGGGTTTGTGCATTCTGGTGTCATCCTGATGTAAGAGAAGACAACTTTTGGGTGAGGCGATACTGAAACGTGCCACAAGGTGGCCGGTCCCTGGGTGGCAGGGTGTGTGGAAGGATTTGGGCACGTGCCTAGGGTGGTTATCACCTCCCATAGACTGGGATTTTACACCTGAACAGGCAAGTAACCCTGGCAAACTGACACGCCACCTGATAGAAGGGTGCCTTGCCTACCCCAATGAAAACCAGCAGCTTCTAGCACTGTACTGGGGCTTGGCCTGTGCCTACTGAGCACTACGGTTCAGTACTATCAGAGGACTGTGGTTGAGGCAGGGACCCAAACCACCTCTAAGAATGCCTTGACTGAAACCAGGGTGCAAACTACATCTGAGGACATGACAGTCGAGATAGGGACCAAAACTGCATCTGAGGACACCATGGTTGAGGTAGGGACCCTAACAACAACAACTACAGTAATTGCTCCAGTAGTGAAAAAGAAACAGAGGACAAGGACGTCAAGGGGTCCATGTTATCCATTAGTAAGGGAGGAGGAAGAAGAGGAAGAGTTTGATCAAGAAGCTGGTCCTTTGGTGTCATGGGTTAATCCCAGATGGCAACTAAGCACCACACAGCCGCTTGTTCCCTCCCCCATGATAGGATGGGGGAGAAAATCAGAAGGGTAGAAGTGAGAAAACTCGTGGGTTGAGATAAAGACAGTTTAATAGGGAAAGCGATAGCTGTGCATGCAAGCCAAGGAAAATAAGCAATTCATAGAATCATAGAATCGTCTAGGTTGGAAGGGACCTTTAAGATCATCGAGTCCAACCATTAACCTAACACTGCCAAAGCCACCACTAAACCATGTCCCTAAGCGCAATGTCTACCCATCTTTTAAATATCTCCAGGGATGGTGATTCCACCACTTCCCTGGGCAGCCTGTTCCAATGCTTGACAACTCTTTTGGTGAAGAAATTTTTCCTAATATCCAATCTAAACCTCCCCTGGAGCAACTTGAGGCCATTTCCTCTTGTCCTATCGCTTATTACTTGGGAGAAGAGACCAACACCCACCTCACTACAACCTCCTCTCAGGTAGTTGTAGAGAGCAATACAGTCTCCCTTCAGCCTCCTTTTCTCCAGGCTAAACAACCCCAGTTCCCTCAGTCACTCCTCATAAGACTTGTGCTCCAGACCCCTCACCAGCTTCGTTGCCCTTCTCTGGACGCTCTCTGGCACCTCAATGCCTTTCTTGTAGTGAGGGGCCCAAAACCAAACACAGTACTCGAGGTGGGGCCTCAATAGTGCCGAGTACAGGGGGACAATCACCTCCCTAGTCCTGCTTGCCACAGGCCAGGATACTGTTGGTCTTCTTGGCCACCTGGGCACACTGCTGGCTCACATTCATCTGGCTGTCTACCAATACCCCCAGGTCCTTTTCTGCTGGGCAGCTTTCCAGCCACTCTTCCCCAAGCCTGTAGCGATGCATGGAGTTGTTGCGACCCAAGTGCATGATCCAGCACTTGGCCTTGCTGAACCTCATACCATTGGCCTTGGTCCATCGATCCAGCCCATCCAGATCCCTCTGTAGAGCCTACCTACCCTCAAGCAGGCTGATGCTCCCACCTAACTTGGTATCATCTGCAAACTTACAGAGGGTACACTCGATCCCCTCTTCCAGGTCGTTGATAAAGATATTAAATGGAAAAGGCCCCCAGTACTGAGCCCTGGGGAACACCATTTGTGACCGGCCACCAACTGGATTTAACTGCATTCACCACTACTCTTTGGGCCTGGCCATCCAGCCAATTTTTTACCCAGCGAAGTGTACACCCATCCAAGCCATGGGCAGCCAGTTTCTTTAGAATGCTGTGGGAAATGGTGTCAAAGGCTTTACTAAAGTCCAGGTAAACAACATCCACAGCCTTTCCCTCATCCACCAAGCAGGTCACCTTATCATAGAAGGAGATCAGGTTTGTCAAGCAGGACCTGCCTTTCATGAACCCATGCTGACCGGGCCTGATCACCTGGTTGTCCTGTATGTGCCACATAATGGCACTCAAGATATTCTGTTCCATGACCTTCCCAGGCACCGAGGTCAGACTGACAGGCCTGTAGTTCCCTGTATCATCCCTCTGGCCCTTCTTGTGGATGGGTGTCACATTTGCTAACCTCCAGTCAACTGGGACCACCCTGGTTAGCCAGGACTGCTGGTAAATGATGGAAAGTGGCTTGGTGAGCACTTCCACCAGCTCCCTCAGTACCCTCGGGTGGATCCCATCTGGCCCCATAGACCTGTGTGCGTCTAAGTGCTGTAGCAGCTCCCTCACCATTTCCCCTTGGATTATGGGGGCCTCATTCTGCTCCCTGCCCCTAGCTATTAGGTCAGGGGTCTGGGTACTCAGGGAGCAACTGGTCCTACTACTAAAGACTGAGACAAAGAAGGCATTAAGTACCTCAGCCTTTTCCTCATCCTTGGTCACAATGTTTCCCCCTGTCTAATAAAGGATGGAGATTATCCTTAGTCCTCCTTTTATTGCTAATGTGTTTTTTTTTATTGTCCTTAACAATAGAAGCCAGATTAAGTTCTAGTTGGGCTTTGGCCTTTCTAATTTTCTCCCTACGTAGCCTCACAACATCTTTGCAGCCTTCCTGAGTGGCCTGCCCTTTCTTCCAAAGACCATAAACTCTCCTTTTTTCCCTGAATTGCAATCATAGCTCTCTGTTCATCCAGGACAGTCTTTTTCCCTGACATCTTGTTTTTCGGCACATGGGGATGGCCTGCTCCTGTGCCTTTAAGCTTTCCTTCTTGAAGAACGTCCAGCCTTCCTGGACTCCTAAAGGACTCTGTGAACCAGGCTCCTGAAAAGACCAAAGTCTGCCCTCCGGAAGTCCATGGTAGCAGTTCTGCTGACCCCCCTCCTTGTTTCTCCAAGAAGTGAAAACTATCATTTCATGATCGCTATGTCCAAGAGGGCCTCCAACTGTCACATCCCCCACGAGTCCTTCTCTGTTCAGAAACAGCAGGTCCAGCAGGGCACCTTCCCTTGTTGGTTCCCTCACCAGCTGTGTCAGGAAGTTATCCTCAACACACTCCAGGAACCTCCTAGACTGTTCCCTCTCAGCTGTATTGTATTCCCAGCAGACATCTGGTAAGTTGAAGTCCCCCACGAGGACAAGGGATAGCTGTAGGAATGTGTCTGAGAGAAAATGGTCACGTGAACCAGCCTCCCCACTATGAGAGATTAGATTAAGAGCAAAACAGGTGGTAGAAGATGGAATTAGTACATGGGAAAAACGGGAACTGAGAAGGTAGAAAACATGTTGTGCTAATGACTAAGCAATTTACTATGTGAATTCTTGTAACCAACCTGATCTGTGAATGAACTGCATGGACAGTGCGTGAACAGAGACTGTAAGCCAATCATATAGCTGCCGCTAGCGCGTGCTCTTATTGCCTGTCTATATATACTCTGTGAAAACTTGAATAAAGGGAGAACGATCATACTCATATTGAGACTCCATCGTTACTCCGGGACCGTCTCCCACTCCGACATCCTCCGACATCTGGTAGCAGAGGATGGTTCAGCGCGACTGAGTTCTCCGAGACTGCGGTAAGCAGCTAGAGGAGGGGAGTGGGAAACTTTGGCTGGGAGACGTGCTGCTTGGGCGCATCAGCGGGAGCAGACAACGGCGTGAGGTCGCTCCTCACCTCCCAGGCGCAGCTATGGAAACAGAAGCTGCGGCCACGCTACTCGCTGGGATCCTCTCTAAGAGAGGGATTGAAACACCAGCGAAACTGTTGCTCAAACTGATTAAGCCGGGGCAGGAGATGGGGCAACAAGTAACAAAAGAAGAAGGGGCTATATTAAGACTTCTCCTGCATATCCTCTCTAAGAGAGGGGTGAAATATGATGAGCGTATGCTCCGAACGTTGTTAACCTGGTGCAGAGAGAACGGATTCGCACCAGAGCCCCAGACAGCTTTCAAACCAGAAATACGGAGGCTGTTGGGAAAAAACTGTGGGAAGTGATAAGTAAAGGAGACAAAGAGGCATCACCGTTAGCGACGACATGGTGGTTGGTGTTATCGACCTTACAAGATATGAACGCAGAGCGAGCCACAGCAGCCGGGGCTTTTGCAGCGTTACAACCCACGGGAGGGGGATCGAACAGGCCAGGTCCGAAGGTCTGGGACGATCCCCTGCTGATCCCCTCTGCTCCATCTGAGGCCGATGGAGGAGGCAGAATGTCAGCAGAGAAGGACAGAGCCGGAGCTGTTTGCTCCTGCCATTGCCCGCCTCACCCCCTCCCCTCCCCAGTCGTCTCCCTGAGATAGAAGTGCTGGTTTGTATGTCTGCTGTGTAAGTGTGTGTGGGCGCCAGCTTATACCTGCTGATCAGCATCTGTGCTACTGTTTGCTTTTTGTTGTGTGCAGTGTCGTTAGGTGACTCCCCTTGAGCAGGTGTTCTGCCCGGTGTGGTACTGTTCTCGTATGCATCTAGGGCTGACACTCCGTCAAGTGAAGAAGTTTGTATATACACAATGTTTAGACGTAAGGCGAGCGCGCCCCAAGTAGATACACCAGGATGGGCTGTAGAACCGATGGAAGTCCTGAAATATTGGGGGAGTTTTCATGAGCCGACACGTTTACACTCTCGGGAACGGCTCGCCCGTGCAGGGCGTATCGCTGGTTGTTTGTTGTTTGTCTATAAGGTCATGGTTGATTGGGAAAAGGAGTTGAGCCAAAATCTATAGGATGCTCTGTAGGAAAATGAGAAACTTAAGGGAAAATGAGAAACTTAAGGAAAAATGAGAAACTGAGCTCTTGTTGCAAAGGCAGACTTTTATGTCAGTTGTAAGTGATGGGGAAAAAAAAAAAAAAAAAGAAGAAAAAGAAAAAAAGAAAAAAGAAAAAAAAAAAAACAAAAAAGAGGAAAAAAAAAAAAAAAAAAAAAAGAAACCAAACAGGAACAATTAGATGGGAAATGTGCCACGTTAGCACAAAAGTATGCCATAAGCATTATGAGAAAGCATCAGAAAAAGAGAAATAGGACACCTGATTCAAAGCAGTACCATAGAGATATGTTTTTGGTTGTTTCCTATATGTGTCTATGTTATTGCATGCCTTAGTAGATTGCTCTGTGTTATACCCTGCGAGACTAAAATGAACCCCAGCAGAAGCGGTCTCTTGAGCAAGGGGGCGGAATATGGGAAAGCAACGGAAAATCGGCGAGGAGGATTGTAAATACACTCAAGGGACTCGCACCTGGGTGCTGGAAAACACATATATCACACCAATTGTTATTCAGTCTTGGGTGCTGGCAAGAAAAACATTTGGATGACATAAGCCTGTAATGGACTCACAGACACCTTATCCAGCTGCTTGAGAATCTTGGCCTGTTGTGGAAGAAGATCAAAGCACAGTACCAGCAAGAACAGGGAGTCTGCATGCGCTCTTGCTAACAAGGACTCTTTTGCTGCCAAGGATTCGTGATAACAAGGACTCTCTTGCTGCCAAGGATAAGTTTAACAATGCTACTAGTACCGCTATTTCTGAGGTATTGCTAGATGTAGATAGTATTCGATATGCGATGTTGCAAAACAGAACTGCTACTGATTTTTTGCTTTCAGCTCACAGACATGGTTGTCAAGATTTTAAAGGACTGTATTGTATGAATCTAAGTGACCACTCCAAATCCATCCATGCCCAGTTGCAGGAACTGCACCGACCGAACCAGCAACTTGTGGAGGCCACTGGGTGAAATCTCTTTGCTGGATGGACTTGGGGGTGGGGTTGGTTGAAGCAAATTGTACTCATTGCCTGTGTGGAAGGAATTTGTCTGTTATGTTTAGTATGCTGTTTGCCGTGTTTAATAAGCATTATACGATCAGCTGTAGATGCCGCTTTGCATCGTACCCTTGTACGAGTTGTAGAATATGTTGCTCTAAAAACTATGTGTGTATCCATGAGAACCCGACCTTCACAGAAGAAGATAACAAGAAGGGATTACAACAATGTAGTCACGTATCAGACAGCCGCTGTTAGCAAAGCTGGATCATGAGTTTGGTGAGACTCGCTGCATATACTGGCCACGTGTGCAGCGACTCTAGCCTGTACTTTTCTACTTGATCCAGTGCAGGAGAGTCTGGTGGGACTTGCTGCGTGCACTGGCCATGCATGCAGCGACTCTAGCCTGTACTTCTCCACTCAATCCAGTGCAGGATATAGGGGGGCTGTCTTGGGTCAGAGAGGGGGAGAGAGACATGAGCACACTTTGAAGGTACAGGGGATGCCCTGAAGCACTGTGTCTGCCCCCGCCCCCCCGATAAGTTTTATGTTCATTAACCCCAACAGCTCAGAAGGCATCACAGCATGTTGAAAGTTAAGATATAGTCTACTACTGCTGCAAGACGCACTGAACACCTTCCTACAAGAATTTCAACTTTATGCCCTGATAGGACAGTGGGATGATGCACTCGCAAAGAGCCTGACTGCATTAGAGTGGGTATTTTTGCCACATACCTTTTCAAAACCAGTAACTATGATGATTGAAATGTTACCGCAATTGTTTTCCCAGGGTCGTTTGTGCTGTCACCAGCTTTCTGGAATGGATCCAAGCCACATACATGTCCCCATCAAAAAGGATGACCTTGACCCTTGGTTATCACAATTTGACATGTCGTTGCAAAAAAAAAAAAAAAAAAAAAAAATATTCGTCCTTTACATGATCAGCTAAAAGCTCAAATACTAAAGGTTCAAGACTTAATGAACCACAATGTATTTGAAATATTACAAAAGGATTTCTTGTGGGTAAATCCAAAGAAATTGGCTTTCTGGGCTAAATTTAGGAATCTGGATATTTATTGCCTTACCAGGGTTCTTTTTGATTCTGTTTTTAATTGTGTTTAGTATATAACCTGCTAAGAGCGTCACAACGAGTAGAAGCACAAGTCATGGCGACCTTGTTAATAAATGGTCTGGTGTTAAACAAAAAAGGGGGAGATGTGGCAGATCTACGAGCAGAGGCCTGCGTGCGGCCAAAGACCCAGTGAGCAGAGCACACAGTAACCACAGAGCCAAGAGAACAGTTCATACCTTCACTCCATCCTGTGACGACCATATAACATTTTCGAATCTCGGACAAAGAATAGGGCTAAGTATTCTTCCTTCACTAGGAACAGCAACGGCATTAAATATGTTGAATAAGATAGGGTGTTGGGCAAGTAAACAGATAAACCTTACGACTGAAATCATATCTAGCTTGCTTTCTGATGCTGATAGCATTCGGCATGCTATGTTGCAAAATCGAGCGGCTATTGAATTTTTGCTGTTAGCTCAGGGTCATGGGTGTGAAGATTTTGAAGGTATGTGTTGTATGAACCTTTCTGACCACTTATCATCCATTCATAAGCAGTTACGGGAGCTGAAGGATAACATGTCCAAATTAAAAGCGGTTAAAAACGGTTTCGATGATTGGTTAAGCTCATGGGGTATAACGGGAGGGTCATCAGACTTCCTAAAACAAGGGCTCATGCTATTGTTGGTTATATTATTATTGATTATGGTAGCCTCATGTGTTCTCTGCAAAGTGACTGACATGACAGAAAATGCCATGCATAAGGTCTGGCTGGCTCAAGAAGAAAAAGGGGGTATTGTAGGAATGTGCCTGAGAGAAAATGGTCACATGAACCAGCCTCCCCACTATGAGAGATTAGATTAAGGGCAAAACAGGTGGTAGAAGATGGAATTAGTACATGGGAAAAACGGGAACTGAGAAGGTAGAAAACATGTTGTGCTAATGACTAAGCAATTTACTATGTGAATTCTTGTAACCAATCTGATCTGTGAATGAACTGCATGGACAGCGCGTGAACAGAGACTGTAAGCCAATCATATAGCTGCCGCTAGCGCGTGCTCTTATTGCCTGTCTATATATACTCTGTGAAAACTGGAATAAAGGGAGAACGATCATACTCATATTGAGACTCCATCGTTACTCCGGGTCCGTCTCCCACTCCGACATCCTCCGACAGATAGCAATCTTGATACTTCTCCCAGCTGCTTATAGATTGTTATCTGTCTCTTCATCCTGGTTGGATGGTCTATAACAGACTCCCACCATGATATCTGCCTTGTTGGCCCTCCCCCAATTCTTACCCATAAACACTCAACCCTATTGTCACCATCATTAAGTTCTAGATATTCATAACACTCCCTAACATACAGGGCCACCCCACTGCTTCTCCTTCCTTGCCTATCCCTTCTGAAGAGTGAATAGTCATCCATTGCAGCATTCCAGTGCTACTTCACTACTTCCCATCGGCAGGCAGGTGTTCAGCCATCTCCAAGAAAGCAGGGCTCCATCACATGTAACAGTTACTTGGGAAGACAAACACCATAACTTCAAATGTCCCCCCTTCCTTCTTCTTTCCCCAGCTTTTTATTGCTGAGCATGATGTCATATGGCATGGAATATCCCTTTGGTCAGTTGGGTGTCAGCTGTCCCAGCTGTGTCCTCTCCCAACTTCTTGTGTACCCCCAGCCTACTCGCTGGTGGGGTGGTGTGAGAAACAGAAAAGGCCTTGACTCTGTGTAAGCGCTGCTCAGCAATAACTTAAACATCCCTGTATTATATCAACACTGTTTTCATCACAAATCCAAAATATAGCCTCATACTACCTACTATGGAGAAAATTAACTCTATCCCAATCAAAACCAGCACATTTGGCAAAGAAATTGGAGGAAGCAGTGAGAGAATTCAGACAAGAAGTGGAAACTACCCTGTCCCTGACCTCATCAGAACTTCAAGACATGCAGAAAGATTACAGTCACCAGCCAGGTGAGCGGATTGCTGCCTGGCTGCTCTGATGCTGGGATAACAGGGCCGACAGTCAGCAATTTGAAGGTAAGGAAGCCCAACAGCTGGGATCCCTTGCTAGAAACCAGGGAATTGAGAGAGGAATTGGAAAAGAGGCAGCAACTTGCAGTCTCTGTAGATGGCTCCTCTCAAGTGTGAGGACGAGATATAACCAGTCAAGGAAGATCTTGTGAACTCCTCAGGAAAGTGGACTACCGCGGACGAAGGCATCCAGTACCTGAGAGAATTAGTGGTGCTGGAAGTCATCTACAGTGATCTAGACAATGATGAGGTCTCCAAAGATACAGAGGATGTCCTGTGCATACAGGCCATGTGGAGGAAGGTGGTTCAAAGTGCACATCAGACCCACAGAAGTATAAGGCTTTGGTAGACACTGGTGCACAGTGTATGCTGGTACCATCAGGGTACAGAGGCACAGAACCCATCTGGATCTCTGGAGTGACAGGGGGATGCCAAGAATTGTCTGTATTGGCGGCTGAGGTGAGCTTAACAGGGAACAAGTGGGAACAGCACCCCATTGTGACCGGCTGAGAGGTCCCTTGTATCCTTGATATAAACTACCTCAGGAGAGGGTACTTCAAGGACCCAAAGGGGTACTGATGGGCTTTTGGTGTAGCCACTGTGAACACAGAGAAGATCAAATAGCTATCATCTACTCTGCCCAGCCTCTCAGAAGATCCCTTCATTGTGGGATTGCTGCAAGTTGAAGAACAGCAGGTGCCAATTGCTACCAGGACAGTTCACCAGCAGCAATATCGCACAAATGGAGACTCCCTAGCTCCCATCCATGAGCTGATTCATCAACTGGAGAGCCAAGGAGAATGATCAGCAAGACTCACTCACCTTTTAACAGTCCCATATGGCCAGCGCAAAAGTCTGATGGGGGGTGGAGATTAACAGTAGACTATCATGGCCTGAACGAACTGACGCCACCACTGAGTGCTGCTGTACCAGACATGCTAGAGCTCCAATATGAACTGAAGTCAAAGGCAGATAAGTGGTATGCTACACTGACATTGCCAATGCATTTTGTTCAATTCCTTTGGTAGCAGAGTGCAGGCCACAGTTTGCTTTCACATGGAGGGGTATCCAATACACCTGGAATTGACTGCCCCAGGGGTGGAAGCACAGCCCTACCATTCGTCATGGACTAATCCAAACTTCATTGGAACAGGGTGATGCCCCTGAACATCTACAGTACATCACTGACATCATCATGTGGGGAAACAAGGCAGAAGAAGTGTTTGAGAAGGGGAAAAGAGTGATTCAGGTTCTTCTGAAACCTGTTTTTGCCATAAGAAGAAGCAAGGTCAAAGGACCTGCACAGGAGATGCAGTTCTCGGGAATAAAATGGCATGATGGATGCCATCATGTCCCTCTGGATGTGGTCAACAAGATAGCAACTATGTTTCCACCAGCTAACAAGAAGGAAACACAAGCTTTCCTAGGCCTTGTGGGATTCTGGAGAATGCATATTCCAGGTTATAGTCAAGCTTGTGAGCCCTCTCTATCGAGTAACACGAAAGAACTATTTTGAGCGGGGCTTTGAGCAACAACAAGCCTTTGAGCAGATCACACGGGACATAGCTTGTGCGGTAGTTCTTGGGCCTGTCCAGACAGGACCGGCTGTGCAAAATGTGCTCTACATTGCAGCTGGGCAGCATGGTCTCACCCGGAGCCTCTGGCAGAAAACAGCAGGAGAAACCTGAGGTCGACCATTAGGGTTTTGGAGCCAGGGGGTATCAAGGATCAGAAGCCCACTACACCCCAACTGAAAAAGAGATACTAGCAGCATATGAGGGGGTTCAAGCTGCTTCAGAAGTTGTTGGTACAGAAGCATATCTCCTCTTGCACCGCGATTGTCCATGCTACACTGGATGTTCAAAGGAAACATCCCCTCTACACATCACGTAACCAGCACTACTTGGAGTAAGTGGGTAGCGTTCATCACACAATGAGCTCAACTGGGGAAACCCAACTGCCCAGGAATACTGGAAGAGATCATGGACTGGCCAGAAGGCAGAGATTTTGGAGCATCTCCTGAGGAGGTGGCTCGTGTCCAAGAGGAACCACCATATAATCAGTTAACAGAAGATAAAAGGCATTATGCTTTTTTTACTGATGGATCCTGTTGTGTGGTGGGAAACTATCGGAAGTGGAAAGTTGCTGTGTGGAGTCCCACACAACAAGTCGTTGAAGCTGCTGAAGGAGAAGGTGAGTCAAGTCAGTTTGCAGAAGTGAAAGCCATCCAACTAGCCCTAGAGATTGTTGAACGAGAAAAGTGGCCAGTACTCTCTCTCTATACTGACTCCTGGATGGTGGCTAATGCTCTATGGGGGTGGCTACAGCAGTGGAAGATGACCAATTGGCAGCACAGGAGTAAACCTATCTGGGCTGCTGCATTGTGGCAAGACATCGCTGCCCGAGTAGAAAACATCACTCTAAAGGTACGTCACGTAGATGTTCACATGCCCAAAAGCTGCACCACTGAAGAGCATTGAAACAATGAACAGGTAGGCAAGGCTGTCAAAATTGAAGCAGCTCAGGTGGACCTGGACCGGGAGTGTAAGGATGAGGTATTTGTAGCTCAATGGGCCCACGAAACATCGGGACATCTAGGGAGAGGTGCAACACGCAGGTGGGCTCATGATCGAGGGGTGGACCTGACCATGGAGGCCATCAGACAGGTCACTCATTAATGTGAAACATGTGCCGCAATCAAGCAAGCCACACAAGTAAAGTCTCCCTGGAATAGAGGGCGGTGGCTGGGTTCTTCCTTTTAGCAATATTATCTTTTTACTTTTGCTCCCAAGGTTTAATCCATTTTAAAGAGGTAGGTGTTTAGCATTTTCTCTTATTTAAGCTATTACACAGAACAATTTTGCTCAGTCAGCACACCATAAACATGCTGTCTCTCAGAGATTCCTGACAACAAGGCACTTGGGAATTATAGATGCGCATGAAGGAATCTGTGCATCCAGGAGAGGACAAGTAGAATTACAGATGTCCTTATTTCCTCCACTCCAATTACTAAATGATAACCAGGCCATATTTCAGAAATACTAGTCTCACATATTTATCAGACTTGCGTTGTAGAAGCAACAAGCATTCTGTCTGTCCTTCAAAAGTCCTGTTTAAAGAATGGTGATAAAGATTTGGTGGTTTTGTTGGTTTTGGTTTTTTTTAACTAATATGTGGCATAAATGGATCGGTAATGCACACTTCTTCCCCTCCTCCAGTTCACACTTTGCTTAAGAAGCAGCAGAAACTGCTCTGCATAAATTTAAAACCAAATATAGATACTAAGTTTCAAATTCAACTTACCTGCCAAAGTTCGCTGGCAAAAACTCAAGAAAAGCATCATTCAGATACAGCTGCGTTAGGTTTAACAGTTGGGAAAATCCATCCGGAAGCCTATATAGAAATAAAATAATATAGTGCCTTTGTTTCAATTATATTCAAGGCATTAAGTCATATTTTCTTAAACAACAGTATAGTATTGAAGTCCTACATATTGATAACATTAAAATAAGGTGTTACCAGAATTTCTACAAAATTGCACTAGATACCTGTTCACTATAAAAATAATTTTGAAACTAATTTTAAGCATTGAGGACAATATCTACAGGTAATAAAAACTATAAACAACAAATGTAGTCTTGCTACGTATTTGCGATCTCCTGACACCTAATGTAGAGGAGGCATTCATTAGAGAAGATAAATTAAAACCTATGCAACACCTTTTCTTCCTCCAGAAGAGTTACCTCACACAAAGTTTATATCTCTGGCAGTGCTACTTCCAGCAAATTAATTTTGTCACTATAGAAGGTGACAGGGAAATCTACTCATATAAGCTGAGTTTGGAAAAAAACAGTAATACAGGCTTTAGAGTAAAATTAATTATTGTTATTAAGAAACAAAACTCTCTGCGCATTTTTCTAACTTCACACAGAAGTGATAGACCTAAAGCTGAGAAAGCCACATGGTATGTAATGTAGGATTGCTCACATAGCCTATTAACTTGTGCAAAATATTTTACTGACATAGCTATACTGTATCGCAGCGCAATGACATTAATGAAGATTCTCAGGTAACTGTACTCCTTGTCTCCAAAAGCTGGCTCACGAAAAGTTGTCTGGGGCATGTTTGAGACTCAGCAGTGTTTGCATAAAATACAAAACATGACAAAAATGACAAACTTACTTTGAAATTGGATTTACACTGGCCTCAACAACTGCCAAGACTTTACAATTTTTTATATTTTCTGGAAACTCCTGTATGCCTGAAAGATACAGGGAGAGGTAGGGAAACATTAATTTAGCAACTAGTCAACTGGTTCTCTGTTATTTCATTTTAGATACAATTTTCATTAAAAAAACCACTCTTACACGATATCAATTATTTTACTATTTATTCCTAAAGCATTTCATACTGCCACTTAGCAGGCAGCTCAAACAGCATTATAGACACACAGTGCACTAACATTTCCCACTGCTCATTACCAAATATTAAAGTACTTGTACTTTTTAATGTACTTAAGATCAGGCCCTCAGTCTATTTTTTTCTTTTTTTCCAAAAAGACATTCATACACATGGTAGAAAAAAGTTTCCAACAGGATTTGTTTGTCAAATGCATGGCTTATATGACATCCAGGTTAAGTGATAAGGCTTCAAATCCTAAAGTAGGTTTACAGCATTCATGGTTCTGAACAAATCTTCCAAAATGTGACATATGCTTGGTGTTATCTTCCAATTACGTGTAGAGAAGGAAAAAAAAATGCTGCAGACACATGTATGTCTGAACATTAAAACAATAAGGAAAGTCCTCATCTTCTAAGGTTATCTCTAAAAATGCCAGAGTGAATCTGCAACCCACATATCTGCCAAAATTTGTATTTGTCAGAAACTGACAAAACAGACCTTGAAAACAGAAGATAGGTATTCACCATGTCAGTAAGAAACCATTCTGCTGCTCAAGACTTTCACCTCAATCTTTACTATATGATAAAACCAAATAAAACCATGGTTATCACATCTGCATTTGCTTTTGCGATGTACCACTACATTGTTCTTATACTGACAGGTGTTTTTGTTTTAAATAAACTCATCTTAAGTATAACAAACAGTCATACTCATTCTTTCCACTTGGACTAAGAATACACTATTTTTTTCAAGAAAAACTCATATACTAGTAAAACAAAGTTAGTTTAAAACAACTGTTTTTTCAGGTAACAAATCTTAGCCATTTGTCTTTCAATTACTGCATGCAATTGTGTCTGCTTCTAGAGTGCTTTATCAGGTGTGTGGAGAGGGCAGCCTGAACCCAGCGAACAAAATCACTAAGAAGGAACTATGCTCTGTGCATACTCTCTTTTAGTCTAGTGAGAGAAATTTCATGCTGCTCCAAGCAATATTAACTCTCTTACAGTCCAGCTGCAGAGAGAAAGACAAGGACAGTGTGTCTTCTAATTCAGATTGGTAGGTGGAACTTGGTTTTGTCTCTCTACATGTGTGTTCTGAGAATACCAAGGCAGAAAAAAAACATGGTGGGGCATCAACTGAATGTTTTTACTTACATAAGAAATTACACAATTTCTGATGCTAGCTTAGAGTTTGATTCTTTCTATATTTATGCAGTAACAAGACTGAACTGGTATAGTGTGACATGAGAGGTGACAATATCACCTGACAAGAAAAGTAGCCACAAAATACATATTTTCACATTAAGTCAATTGATGATGTTGAGGGGGGAAAGCCACTATGCTGACTTTTCTATAAATTCAACTTGAGTAGAAACTCCAATTCTGCCAAAGTAGCCTTTTAGGTCTTTCTTTTCTTTTAGGAACCTGTTTGTCATACCAAATGGTTGAAACTCTTACTTTTGATTCATACCAGGTGTTGTACTCTGTTATTGAGAGGTGAAAGGCAAGAAAAGCACACTAAGCCACACAGTTAATCCAGGTGTTTAAATATCTTTAAGCATCATGGATCTTTTTGGGAAATAGCTTGTTGAACTCAAGGACGATAAGACATAGAAGCAGAAGGGGCCAGGAGGAATTGAATCATCAACTGTAATATAGGCCAAGATTTCTGACGCTTCTGGTTTACTACCATGTGTGTGCATGTATATGCACACGTGTAAATAAATAAATAGCTTTATATATATGGCTTTAGCTATGTAAATTTTACTGGGGCTGTGATCAGGGTCAAAGCAGGAGAAGGCAGGGGTTACTGATTCAATTCACTATCACACAATTCAGAATCAAAACTAAAAAGATAATACTTGCAATGTAATAAAGCTTCATTTCTGGAAAGCAGCAGTGATATTTTTCAAGTCCAAAGGTAGGTTTAAAGAAAGATTAGAAAAGTACCATAGAAAGACTAAAAATATACTTTAGCTATTGCTGTCATATAGTCTTTGTATTAAGAGAAACGCATTTCCAAGAAATTTAAATATGCATAATCTTAATTCCAGTTGTAGCAAGAAGCCTCTTTCACCAAACAAGAATATTCAAACATGCAGACAGAAAGCATCTAACATGACACAGAATCCTGAACCATGGCAGATGCAGAAAAATCTAGCACATAAGAGGCCTATATAGATGAAGCTATGGAACAATTTGTATGAAGTGGTCTTTCATTGTCTAAAAAGTACATCAAGACCCCTTTATTGCTGATGATATAACTTTGCCTTCTTAAAATAAGTGTCTACAATAATCAGAGTAAACTGCTGCTAAGCTCTTCCTTGGAGTCAGAGTTGTGTTTCAGATTAATTTTGTGCCATTAGTTTTGCTGTTTGAATCACAGAGATTCTCTAAGCTTAGTTGTTCTGAAATATGGTTATACTACTGGGCCTTGGCTTGGTCCTTAGATGAAAGATTGCTCTGGTCCAACGTGTTAAAGCTCGTGTTTTTAATATTAATGTTAGTTTCCACTGCCTGTGTCAAGAATTTATTGAAACACAGAAGACTTAAGTCTGTAATAACTACCTAGAAAATAAGACACACAGCACATCTGCTAGAGAGAAGAATGTCAATATAAACTTACTCTCAAAAGAATACCCAAATAAAATATTAGCTATCCAAATACAGACATGTTAAATCAGCATGCTTTTGTATATAATCAGAGGACTCTACAATAGTCTCTTCTTTGACTATGCCTTGGGCAAGAGGCAGCACCAGTTTTAACAACAAATTAACAACAGAAATGCAACTGATGAGAAAGCTAACAATTAAGGAGCCCATCAATTTAATTTTGCTTGTTCTTAGAGCCAGGTTTGTTACAGTATACAGTCTTTACCAACCTCACTCAATGCTTCAGTACAGATAAGCAGCAGCCATCATTCAAAAGAGCAGTAAATTGGAAATGACAGCATGAAATTGTCCTGGTTTGAGGTAAAACAGAACCAACTTTTTGTTCAGTAATTTTACTTCTTAGCTAGGCCTCTTCTAACTCTCTGAAATTAACAGCATGTTGTGCAGAAAACGGTTCGTTCTCAGAGTGATAACACCAATGTTTAGAGTTTATGCCAAGGAATGGTATGCAGAGAGGCTCTTGCTTATACTTATTGCTATAACAACCAAGGTCAGCTAATTTCATTAGTTGCCCCATTGGAGGGTCGGAAGCGGAGAAGCATAGAGGGGTCCCACCTGCAGGGAGGAGCGGACAGGACAGGTGACCCAAAACTGACCAACAGGGTATTCCATCCCATCTGCCCCATGCTCAGTATAAAAGCTGAGGGATCAAAGGGTCAGTCTCTTTTCTTCAATGGCCGACATCTGAGGAGGACCCTGTCTGTTCATCTGCCTTTGATCCCGATCCGTGTGTTCCTGACTCCAGCTCTGGAATTCAGTTCCCACCTGTCGCTGAGTCCAGCCTGGGACTTTCCCAGTGCCTGCTGGTGACATCATCCTGAGAGCTCAGTACGGTTTTGTATATATACTGTATCTATTTCATTATTTCCTTCTTATTTTGTTATTAATATTTCATTAAAGTAGTTTAGTTTCTTCTAAACTTGTAAATCTCTTTGTCTCTCCTCCTCTCCTTGTGCGAGAGGTGGGGAGAGAGCATCTGTCGCCAGCCATTGGCCAATTTGGCCAAAACACGACAGAAATACACCTAATGTTTGAAGTACAGATTCAGAAGATAAAATAAATTAGGACACTGCTCCTCTCTACCAGATGACAGGAAGTTGCATTTACTAACAGTCTATACAACAACTTTCAGACACTCACTTTTCCTCAACTATATCCCTCCTGCATGCTAGAAACATGCAGATACTGTTGGATTAGTATTCTTTCAGTTCTCTCACCAAGAAAGCAAATTTAAAAAGCAAGTAAGAAAGAGAGAAGGAAAAAGGGCTGTAAAGAGCACTTTATAAGAGGAGCTGTTCTTTCTCTGTTCTTCCACTGTTAATAAAGCTCAACAAATCTCAAGGATCTCTGTGACCACATCTTTCCACACTCCTTTTGTAAGACTATGCTAATTAATCCATTTGATAGCCATCCCCACCCCACCCCCCACGAGCATCTGATCAAATGTAAACCGAGATACACATTCCTTTCTAAACCCCATTTTCCTTTTGAGTCTTTTACTGATTCCTTTTATACACTGATAGTCAAGGACTGTAGAAAAGGAAGACAGTGCTACAGATTCACTCAGATGAGTGAACAGATACACTCACTCATCCTGAGTGAGCTCTCAAGGCAAGTGCAGGGCAGCCAAGGGATCAGGGCCAGCCAGCACGGGTTTATGAAAGGGAGGTCCTGCCTTGTAGGAATGTGTCTGAGAGAAAATGGTCATGTGAGCCAGCCTCCCTACTGTGAGAGATTAGATTAAGAGCAAAACAGGTGGTAGAAGATGGAATTAGTACATGGGAAAAATGGGAACTGAGAAGGTAGAAAACATGTTGTGCTAATGACTAAGTAATTTACTATGTGAATTCTTGTAACCAATCTGATCTGTGAATGAACTGCATGGACAGTGCGTGAACAGAGACTGTAAGCCAATCATATAGCTGCCGCTAGCGCGTGCTCTTATTGCCTGTCTATATATACTCTGTGAAAACTGGAATAAAGGGAGAACGATCATACTCATATTGAGACTCCATCGTTACTCCGGGTCCGTCTCCCACTCCAGCATCTGGTAGCAGAGGATGGTTCAGCGCGACTGAGTTCTCCGAGACTGCGGTAAGCAGCTAGAGGAGGGGAGTGGGAAACTTTGGCTGGGAGACGTGCTGCTTGGGCGCATCAGCGGGAGCAGACAACGGCGTGAGGTCGCTCCTCACCTCCCAGGCGCAGCTATGGAAACAGAAGCTGCGGCCACGCTACTCGCTGGGATCCTCTCTAAGAGAGGGATTGAAACACCAGCGAAACTGTTGCTCAAACTGATTAAGCCGGGGCAGGAGATGGGGCAACAAGTAACAAAAGAAGGGGCTATATTAAGACTTCTCCTGCATATCCTCTCTAAGAGAGGGGTGAAATATGATGAGCGTATGCTCCGAACGTTGTTAACCTGGTGCAGAGAGAACGGATTCGCACCAGAGCCCCAGACAGCTTTTAAACCAGAAATATGGGAGGCTGTTGGGAATAAACTGTGGGAAGTGATAAGTAAAGGAGACAAAGAGGCATCACTGTTAGCGACGACATGGTGGTTGGTGTTATCGACCTTACAAGATATGAAGGTGGAGCGAGCCACAGCAGCCGGGGCTTTTGCAGCATTACAACCCACGGGAGGGGGATCGAACAGGCCAGGTCCGAAGGTCTGGGACGATCCCCTGCTGAGCCCCTCTGCTCCACCTGAGGCCGAGGGAGGAGGCAGAATGTCAGCAGAGAAGGACAGAGCCAGAGCTGTTTGCTCCTGCCATTGCCCGCCTCGCCCCCTCCCCTCCCCTCCCCAGTCGTCTCCCTGAGACAGAAGTGCTGTTTTTGTATGTCTGCTGTGTAAGTGTGTGTGGGCGCCAGCTTATACCTGCTGATCAGCATCTGTGCTACTGTTTGCTTTTTGTTGTGTGCAGTGTCGTTAGGTGACTCCCCTTGAGCAGGTGTTCTGCCCGGTGTGGTACTGTTCTCGTACGCGACTAGGGCTGACACTCCGTCAAGTGAAGAAGTTTGTATATACACAGTGTTTAGACGTAAGGCAAGTGCGCCCCAGGTAGATACACCAGGATGGGCTGTAGAACCGATGGAAGTCCTGAAATATTGGGGGAGTTTTCACGAGCCGACACGTTTACGCCCTCGGGAACAGCTCGCCCGTGCAGGGCGTATCGCTGGTTGTTTGTTGTTTGTCTATAAGATCATGGTTGATTGGGAAAAGGACTTGAGACAAAGTCTATAGGATGCTCTGTAGGAAAATGAGAAACTTAAGGAAAAATGAGAAACTGAGCTCTTGTTGCAAAGGCAGACTTTTATGTCAGTCGTAAGTGATGGGAAAAAAAAAAGAGAGAGAAAAAAAGAAAAAAAAAGAGAAAAAGAGAAAAAGAAAAAAAGAAAAAAAAAGAGAAAAAGAGAAAAAGAAAAAAAGAAAAAAAAACCCAAACAGGAACAATTAGATGGGAAATGTGCCACGTTAGCACAAAAGTATGCCATAAGCATTACGAGAAAGCATCAGAAAAAGAGAAATAGGACACCTGATTCAAAGCAGTACCATAGAGATATGTTTTTGGTTGTTTCCTATATGTGTATATGTTATTGCATGCCTTAGTAGATTGCTCTGTGTTATACCCTGCGAGACTAAAATGAACCCCAGCAGAAGCGGTCTCTTGAGCAAGGGGGTGGAATATGGGAAAGCAACAGAAGATCGGTGAGGAGGACTGTAAACACACTCAAGGGACTCGCACCTGGGTGCTGGAAAGCACATATATCACACCAATTGTTATTCAGTCTCGGGTGCTGGCAAGAAAAATATTTGGATGACATAAGCCTGTAATGGACTCACAGACACCTTATCCAGCTGCTTGAGAATCCTGGCCTGTTGTGGAAGAAGATCAAAGCACAGTACCAGCAAGAACAGGGAGTCCGCATGCGCTCTTGCTAACAAGGACTCTTTTGCTGCCAAGGATTCGTGATAACAAGGACTCTCTTGCTGCCAGGGATAAGTTTAACAATGCTACTAGTACCGCTATTTCTGAGGTATTGCTAGATGTAGATAGTATTCGATATGCGATGTTGCAAAACAGAACTGCTACTGATTTTTTGCTTTCAGCTCACAGACATGGTTGTCAAGATTTTAAAGGACTGTATTGTATGAATCTAAGTGACCACTCCACATCCATCCATGCCCAGTTGCAGGAACTGCACCAACCGAACCAGCAACTTGTGGAGACCACTGGGTGAAATCTCTTTGCTGGATGGACTTGGGGGTGGGGCTGGTTGAAGCAAATTATACTCATTGCCTGTGTGGAAGGAATTTGTCTGTTATGTTTAGTATGCTGTTTGCCGTGTTTAATAAGCATTATACGATCAGCTGTAGATGCCGCTTTGCATCGTACCCTTGTACGAGTTGTAGAATATGTTGCTGAAAAACTGTGTGTGTATCCATGAGAACCTGACCTTCACAGAAGAAGATAACAAGAAGGGATTACAACAATGTAGTCACGTATCAGACAGCCGCTGTTAGCAAAGCTGGATCATGAGTTTGGTGAGACTCGCTGCATACGCTGGCCACGCGTGCAGCGACTCTAGCCTGTACTTTTCTACTCAGTCCAGTGCAGGATATAGGGGGGCTGTCTCGGGTCAGAGAGGGGGAGAGAGACATGAGCGCACTTTGAAGATACAGGGGATGCCCTGAAGCACTGTGTCTGCCCGCCCCCTCCCCCCCATAAGTTCTATGTTCATTAACCCCAACAGCTCCGAAGGCATTACAGCACGTTGCAGATAAGATATAGTCTACTACTGCTGCAAGACGCATTGAACACCTTCCTACAAGAATTTCAACTTTATGCCCTGTTAGGACAGTGGGATGATGCACTCGCAAAGAGCCTGACTGCATTAGAGTGGGTATTTTTCCCACATACCTTTGAAAAACCAGTAACTATGATGATTGAAATGTTACCGCAATTGTTTTCCCAGGGTCGTTTGTGCTGTCACCAGCTTTCTGGAATGGATCCAAGCCACATACGTGTCCCCATCAAAAAGGATGACCTTGACCCTTGGTTATCACAAAGTCTTAACCTACAAATTGCCTTAGTACATTATATTGGGTAAATAAATTATTCTTTCCCCTAGCACAGACTATTACAGTCACTTTCACAAATTCCTTTACAGCCGCGCATCCTGCTAGCGCCAAAGCCTCTTGATGGCACCCGTACGGTGTTTGTAGATGGTTCAGGGACACAGTAAAGGCTTTTGACTTATTTCAACAGGAACCGTTAAATGTAGGCCGAATCTCAGTATGTTACTGGTATTGTTCAAAGACTTGAAGGAGCATTTATAAAACAAGTAGAGAACCATTTGTTATTTAGTCTCTTACTGCAATTAATGTTGCTTTTATGAAAAAGACAGTTTTCTTATTTTATTGTCCACATACGCTCTCATAGCTGTTTACTTGGTCCTTTAACTGAGGGAAACGCAGTTGCAGATTATCACACTGTTGGTAACAACTCCCAACATTATGCAGCAAGCTAAAATGTCGCATGATTTTTTTCATCAAAATGCAAAGGCATTGAGGAAGCAATTTTCTTTAACACAACAACAAGCACATGATATTGTGTGAACTTGTGCCGATTGTCAGCAGCTGGCTCCTCTGCCATCATTTGCGGGGGTTAACCCGCGAGGGCTTACACCTGATGAACTTTGGCAATCCGATGTTACGCGCATTATGGAATTTGGACATGTTTCAGTTGATTTGTTTTCTCACTTTGTTGTAGCTACTGCTCATACAGGAGAGAAGGCTCGTGATGTTATTCGACATTGGTTGCAATGCATTGCAGTCATGGGAGTACCGAAAACTATAAAAACTGATAATGAACCAGCTTATGTGTCCGCTAAAGTACAGGCCTTTTTTTTTACAGATGTGGGGTATTAAACATGTCACCAGTATTCCTCATTCACCAACTGGGCAAGCAATTGTGGAGCGTATGCATCATACTTTAGAAACCATGCTTGCTAAACAAAAAAGGGGGAATCCCATAGGTATGACACCTCAAGAGCGATTGTATAAAGCAACTCATGTTTTAAATTTTCTAAACATGTCGTCTTTGTCATCCACAGCAGTAGATCGACATTTTGTAAGAACTGTTGAATGGCCTGAACAACCGAAGGTGTATTATAAGCACCTTAAGTCGGGGTGCATGCTAACCACAGATAATACTGCAACAAATAGAAGTTCTGAGCAAGACAATTCTGTAATGATTTGTACTTCTCATCTGTATGTTTGCTTCGGCTCAAAATGCAAGTATACAAGAATGTAATCAATCTTATTGTGTAAATTTAACGCGAGTAAGGTATAAAACAGCAGTAACATGGATGGGGAATCGGCAAAATGCATTAAAAACACGTCTTTCTCTGTATTGTGATTGGGAGTACAACTCTCGAAGACTTTGTGTTACATCTCTCCCCTGGAATACGTTGCTGCATGGCTGAGAAATGGTTAAACACCATCTCCAAGGTGCTTTTGACATGTCGTTGCAACAAAATATTCGTCCTTTACATGATCAGCTAAAAGCTCAAATACTAAAGATTCAAGACTTAATGAACCACAATGTATTTGAAACATTACAAAAGGATTTCTCGTGGGTAAATCCAAAGAAATTGGCTTTCTGGGCTAAATTTAGGAATCTGGGTATTTATTGCCTTAGCAGGGTTCTTTTTGATTCTGTTTTTAATTGTGTTTAGTATATAACCTGCTAAGAGCGTCACAACGAGTAGAAGCACAAGTCATGGCGACCTTGTTAATAAATGGTCTGGTGTTAAACAAAAAAGGGGGAGATGTGGCAGATCTACGAGCAGAGGCCTGCGTGCGGCCAAAGACCCAGTGAGCAGAGCACACAGTAACCACAGAGCCAAGAGAACAGTTCATACCTCCACTCCATCCTGTGACGACCATAGAACATTTTCGAATCTCGGACAAAGAATAGGGCTAAGTATTCTTCCCTCACTAGGAACAGCAATGGCATTAAATATGTTGAATAAGATAGGGTGTTGGGCAAGTAAACAGATAAACCTTACAACTGAAATCATATCTAGCTTGTTGATAGCATTCGGCATGCTATGTTGCAAAATCGAGCGGCTATTGATTTTTTTGCTGTTAGCTCAGGGTCATGGATGTGAAGATTTTGAAGGTATGTGTTGTATGAACCTTTCCGACCACTCATCATCCATTCATAAGCAGTTACGGGAGCTGAAGGATAACATGTCCAAATTAAAAGTGGTCAAAAATGGTTTCGATGATTGGTTAAACTCATGGGGTATAACGGGATGGTTATCAGACTTACTAAAGCAAGGGCTCATGCTATTGTTGGTTATATTATTATTGATTATGGTAGCCTCGTGTGTTCTCCGCAAAGTGACTGACATGACAGAAAATGCCATGCATAAGGTCTGGCTGGCTCAAGAAGAAAAAGGGGGTATTGTAGGAATGTGTCTGAGAGAAAATGGCCATGTGAGCCAGCCTCCCTACTATGAGAGATTAGATTAAGAGCAAAACAGGTGGTAGAAGATGGAATTAGTACATGGGAAAAACGGGAACTGAGAAGGTAGAAAACATGTTGTGCTAATGACTAAGTAATTTACTATGTGAATTCTTGTAACCAATCTGATGTGTGAATGAACTGCATGGACAGCGCGTGGACAGTGTAACTAGCTAATCAGAAATAAGCGAGTTGCGTGTACGGCTACAACACAGGGTATAAAAGATGATGATCTGTGCTTAATAAACGGCTTCTGTTGATTCACACTGGATCATCTGGAGTCCAGTTATTTCTCCTCAGAAACATATGCTGTGTCTCATGCCACTGCCCGTAACACTATTTTAGGCCTTGAAAGACAAGTCTTGTGGCGACATGGTACTCCACAGAGAATTGAGTCAGACAATGTAACTCATTTCCAAAATAATCTTATAGGTGCCTGGGCTAAAGAGCATGGTATTGAGTGGATATGTCACATCCCCTATCACGCACCAGCCACTGGGGAAGTTGAACAATGCAATGGACTGCTGAAGACTACCCTGAAAGCGATGAGTGCTGGAACATTTAAAAAGTGGGATGAGCATTTAGCAAAAGCCACCTGGTTAGTCAACACCAGGGGAACTGTCAGCTGAGCTGGTCCTGCTCAGTCAGAGCTTTTACCTACTGTAGAAGGGGATAAGGTCCCTGTGGTGCATGTAAAGAATATGTTGGGGAAAACAGTCTGGGTTACCCCGGCCTCAGGTAAAGGCAGACCCACTCGTGGGGTTGCTTTTGCTGAAGGACCAGGGCCTACTTGGTGGGTGATGCAGGAGAATGGAGAGGTCCGATGTGTACCTTTAGGAGATCTGATTCTGGGTGAGAATCCTTGATTTAAATGGTAGGGTGTTAATTGTTACATAATACTAACAGTGTTCAATAAGTGTTTTTCAGGATAACATAGTGGTAATGGAATCAGAGCCAGCTTCGTCAAATGGTGTCCAGCGACAGGGAACATGCTAGCCATGAGCACAACACATTATGTTGCTGCACCCAACTCCACCCGTCTGTCATCCTGTATTGAGGCCTGGTACTGATCTGACAACCGAGTGAATGCCACATCACTTGTTTCTACCCTAAACGACTATTATGATAGATGGAACTCACAGTAATGGACTAAAGAAATTCAATGGACCTTTTAGAGGAACAGTTCATAACTTCAGAGGATTATATTCATATGTGTGTGTATATATATATAAAATTAGAAGACAAATGTAATAGTAACTTGAGTGTGACATATATATATGGTATGAAATAAGGGGTAGAATGTCCTGGGTTGAGCGACACAGGACTAATTTATCTTCTAATGCTGGGGAAAACTCCACTTTTGGAAGACTCTAGTGTCTGGATTCATGAAAATATTTACTTTATAGCCAGCTAGGCTATGTGGGATTCAAGGTCTCAGTGTTTTCAAGCCTTGCCAGGTGCAGGGAGGAGGAGGAGTGAGGCCTGGGCATTTGACCCAGGCTGGCCAACAGGATTATTTCATACCATGAACGTCACATTCGATATAAATTAGAAAGTTCGCTAAGAAGTTCTCTCTCTCCCTTGATGGCAGCAGTCCAGAGAACTCCTTGCGCCGGTGCCAGACCCCTGAGGCCTTCCCTGAGGCCCTGAGGCCTTCCATTGCACTTGCAGTGTCCAACATTTCCTGTCCACTGCTGGGAGTGCACAGCTTCCTACTGATATAATTGGCTGAGTATAATTCTTGTATATCTTATATTAGTGTTGGGATCAATACTGGTTCTTTAGTATTATTGTTAATTATTTAGTCTTATCCTATTAAATCTATTTATATTTCAGCCCTCATGTTTCCTTGCTTTCCCCGATTCCCCTTCCTGGGGGTCATTGGGTGATAACAGTAATTGTCTAAATGACAATAAATTGTTATGGGTTTTCTCAAACCATAACAACAATGCTGACTCATCCATCCTTCCTTTTGAACTTTCACTACTCTTTCCAAAATTCTTAAAGGATCCCCTGCCACAGCTAATTTCAGATCAACCAGGATCTCAGGTTTCCAGAAGATGCCTGACCAGGCTGTAGGGCAGCAGTAACACCTTCCTGCTCAGAGCTAGAGTCACAGCTCAGCACAAGGTTGGCCTCTGTGTGCAAGATGGTACTCAGTACACTAGTAGTCTCCAAACAGCTTGGGAGCCTCTAGCTTATTTAGTGAAAACCTATCCTAAATCAATCATTTCAAGAGAAAGAAACAACTATTGCATATATACTTCTGTCTATTTCTGCAAACAGATATCCCAAAGCTTTTTGAAACCTGCTATATGTCACATCAGTTGCTCCTCTTGCACTCTTGTAAGGAAGATGGTGACAACTGCTAGAGCACTAAAACTACTAAAATCCCTTGCAACTTGGTTTTCCCTTGTATATGAGCGTTACAGAAGCTGCGGCTTTCTGTCTGTCTCTTACTAAAGGCAAAAATATATAAGCTTGTGGACATGTGGAAGAAACCTACCTTTCTCAAGAAGTAACAAATAACAAAGAAATAACAAATCTGTCGTAGGTTTAACCTATCATTATTAAACTTGTTATGGATTTAATAAAACACAGATTTTAATACATTTACATAGCTTTTCATTCTCTACTCTCTCCACTTTGTTTACACAGAAAAGTTCTCTTATTAAAAAAAAATTGCTTTTATAGAGGAAATCAATAATCTAAAAAAAACCCACAACCTTACAAAATGTTTACAAAATTCTGAAAACAAACTCCATTGGATTTCCTGATTTTTATTTGAAGTTACTTTGCTTGACAAGTATCTACTTATAGCTTAGTAAGCAGATTCACCTCTCCACTTTGCAAAGTCCTTTTCTCCAATAGCCAATAACACTGCTTCTTGAAGACATGCCTGACACACTAATTTCCATAAACCTAAACATGCAAGGGCAGGGTAAAATTGCAAGATGTGGAACGCTAGGAAGGTTGTGGGCAGCATTTATATTCGTAATGCTGTCTTGGATGATTACCAAGATTCAGGTGGTTCTCAACTATGTCTAATTCATTGCTGGAATGTTGTCAAGTCCCCAGAGTAACCTGAAACTAAAGTGTAACAATCCTGTGTAACTAGTCTCCCATCCCCTACCACCCTGGGATGCAAATTCAGTGCTGTCTGTCCAGTCAGTTTTGGTTGATTCATGATGACTGTCACTAAGAGCACATCCCTTTACAAAAAATAAAGGTACATTCTGCCTTTATATGCAAATGCATATCTAAAAAACCCATAATTACTTCTACAATGTCTTTTCTGTGATACAAAATTCTTTAAGTCCAGGAATAGGTTTGTTTTAAACTTATTTCAGAATTTCAAATATGTACACTCAAATTCCACATTCAAGACCTTAACTGCATTGAAATTCCATTCTGTTCACATCCTCTCTTACACACAGAGATAATTTTATTCTGTAGAGACGGATCCTATTCAGTATCTTTCATAAGACAGACAATATATTTAAGAAAAAAATACTATAAACACTTACTATAAACACTTGAAAAAAGAACTTTAAGAGAATATAGCTGCCTACATTTAGGATAAATTTGTGACCTCGATATGATGAAGCATTACAGTAAAGCTACAAACTCAGGAGTCAGAAGCAGATCAATTATCATGGATGATACAAAACAAAGTGTCCACTGTCTGCCTGCACCCTGCATAAGGGGAGAAATAGTAAATTTACAGCAAGTTATTTTTGTATTCAGGATCTTCCTCTCTTCTCCCTGTGGAAAATAAAACTTGGATCTGTCTCCCTATTAACTGTAATAATTCTCAATCCATTGACAAACCACACTCCTAAACGCACCAGATGGGCAACATAAGACTAGATATTCTCCTGTATTCTCATTCTCCAACTCCTCAATTTCTGGCACACAGCTAGCTTGCCAAATCAGCAGATGATTTTAAAATGCTGAAAAAACCATATTTGATCTAAATTTGCATCTATTAACAAAATTCTTTAAAATTACTTAAGTCTTATATGCAGATATGTGGGGAGGGGGGGAAGAGCATATGTTTGTTTTCTTGGTTTTAGCTTGTGTATTTTTCCATTAAGAGTCCCTGCAATACAGACTGACAAATTGACGTTCTTAAATTTTCTGTAACATCGCAGTGAAAGAGAGCCACTCTAATATCTAAGGGACTATTAAAGATATCTTTATTTCTAAAACAGCATGTTTCTTTTAGTCTTAACTAGTTATTTTCTAACATTGCTATTTAATCCTCCAAAGGTCTGAATAGTATAGAACTTAAAAATTCGATTTTTTTTTTTACCACCTGTGAGTAGGGAAAAATGGACCATCTCACCACTTCCCACTATGCTAGCTCCACACACACAAGTCCGTTTCCCAGGCTTCCATGGAAGCCCGATTTCCCTGGCAGTCACCTCATCATATGTTTCAGCCTTTTGAATCACTTGGTTCTAGTAACCTGTAAAGCTAACTCTTCTGTCCATTTATAAATGTCATCATACACTGTACATGCATGCTTTCCCCTTCAGAGAGAAGGTAAAAATATTTCCATGGCAGTCCTCCACGTTTTCCTAGATGCAATCTAAGGCTGGCATCCCAGAACAACGAGGAAATGACTGTCCCCTAAAGGAGACAAATTTAGTAAAGAAGGGAGTAGTTGTGGGGTTTCTTGGTGTTCGTTTTTGTTTTTTTTTTCCTGTACAACTGCTGATATATAAATAACTTAGAGATAGAGGATTAAAATATATATATATATAAAAAATTGAAATTTTCCTTTAGCTTCATAAATAGAACACTTTTTTTTCTACGTAGGCCTTAAATTCTGTTGCAACTTATCTAGTATGTAACCCAGTAGGACTGGGATGGGAGAAAAGGGCATCTCTTCATGCTTTATACAATGTAGGATGTAATTTCTGGTATAGGAATGCAGTTTATTTATTGTACCATTTGTTCAAGAATCATTTCATCTTTGTGACTAGGACAGCATCAAGTTTCATGTAAAAGCTCTAAAGCTGAAGCGTACCTGGGAAAAAGTAATGGAACACCTTTGATATTAAGGGCTCAACAATAGCCTTGGGAATAAAGTTAAAATGCCATAAAAGGACCACTCGCTACTTCCAAAACACTACAGAATTTATTGCCTTTAGTCTTGGCAAGAGGCAGAGTTAAAACTAACTCTATTTCATGCTTGCCGCACACATAGCGGCAGTTTGATATTTTAGGCTACATCTATGCCATAACCTCTTCAGCAGCCATGAATAATATATTCCCAACCAAACAGTTGTACAAAGACTTCTGTATGCTCCAGAACATACAGCCGTTACAAGCTTGTACTCTGTAGTTCAGCACATGCCTCAAAACATATATCCATTACTTCATGCGAAGACTAGATATATTGACAGAGGAGTCAAATGAAGACTACTGAATAAAATCTCCACCCTGTCTGGCTCAAGAAGGCCCAATAACAAAAGGTGCTGGACACCAGGAGCATATAGGGAAACATGCATGTATCCTGGCTCCTAGGATTCTGCTTTTGGCCACTGTTGGAGACAGGACTCTAGACTAGGTGAATCTTTGTTCTGATTAAATATGATTAAATATTATTAATTATCCACATTTGCATGTCTGCCATGCCTCTATTATACAGTTTTATGTATTGTATATGTTAAATCAGACATTTAAATCTGAAATGAAAAAGGCAAGACATTTTATGAGCTATTAAAACACCATAAAGATTGCTTTCTTAGACTAATACCTTTTATGTAAAGCACCTGCTATCTTGAAGAATTTCTGCAATTTTGATTTTTCACTTAAATGTCAAAACAAATATTATGCATATATGTGCGTAGTTCTACTTGGAAAGCTGGATGCTCTCCTGTGCAACAGATCTCTCCCTGTCCTATGTGAGCTAGTTGCAGAGCCGGACTGCAATTAATGAGGTAACCTGACCATATTTTAAAAATTGAAGTTTCATTCATTTTTCTATCAGCTCTTTAGAAAATTAAGTAGTTCTCTTTGATCAATACATTCCATTATGCCTGTGCCATAAACAGCTCAACTATCTTATGTAAAAACCCTATCATATTTCATGTGTATTGGTATTTGAAAATTAAAGTCTAACTAACTATCCTTCTAAAATGCAACCTTTATAACTAAATGCATATTTGATCTAAAAGCATCTGCACTCCATGCTTCGGCTCCATTTACATCAGAAGAAAACACTTGTGGTATATTAATATATTAAAAATATAGGAACTATCGCCTTCATTTGCCACAACTGCAGGAATCTGAAAAACAAACTCTATTTTAGAATTTGGCATCTCTCATCATACTTCACTAAGATTGGTGATTAATCCCCTGTAATGTTTTTTTAATAAATTAAGAGAAAGCAACCCCTGTGCTTCCCAAAAAGTCCACTGTTTCCACACTGTATTATTTCAATCTAACAAAGGAAAAGGAAGAATCAGAGATGTTTAATCAGTTTTACTAGTCTTGGAAAACTAGCAAAAACCCTTGTATTTGGCTCTATGATGAGGAACATCACAACAATCATGGACAGTGAGAAACCGAGCTGTAAATTCTTACCATGAGAAAAGGGAGACACAAGGGAAAAGAATAGGCTTGCAGTTATCAAGAAAAAAAAATGTTCTGTGGTTGCAACAGTAGATAGCTAAACAGAAAAGGCACTTAAGCCAACAAACTGAAGTCTCAAATATTACCAAATGTATTAGAAGCCAGAATAAACAACAGTATTTCTTACCTTGCCCAACAGGCATAAACAGGCACCCTGATTTGTTCTGGTGGTGGGATGTGGTGGGTTTTTTTGTTGGGTTGGTTTTTTTTGTTTTCGTTTGTTTGTTTGTTAAATTTTACAGAGCATGCAGGAATGGTGGGAGACAAGATGTCCCAAGTAAATAAGCATGGGATCTCAGGAATATTTTTGATGTTCAACACTAGCTATCCAGACCATGATAAGATATAATAGTTTAAATAAGTTTGTGACCTATTGTTTCACTGAAAAGCATTAAAAACAAAGCAAAGCAACCCCTAGAAAACAGAGTTTCACAGTTTACTGAGTGTCTCATTCAGCTACTGCCTCCTTAAATTCTTTATATGCCTCAGAGGAATAAGTGCTCTTTCAGCAGCTCTCTGAAGGCTTAGCTAAAGGTTACGCTATTTTGGACAGACAACTAACTCTCTAGCTGGTAAGTGACCAGCTGTCTATTTATGTACATAAGCTAAGGAATTTGCCAGCACTAGAACTCAAAATCCCTTTTGCTTCTTTAAAGTCTTCTGCATTGTGAACTTGTGTTGGAAACAGTTAATCCTTTTAACAGTTCAGTCTAGGACAAAAAGATGATTCTTTCTCTGTCTTGCATCACTATAAAAGTTTAAGACCAGTGTTCTTTAAAACAGACTAATCCACTTGTACCAGGAACAGAGCAGTGACAATCGGGTCAATTTATCACACTAAATGCTGTGTTCATTAAGCGGAAATAATAAAGTAAAAGTTTAAGTATAGATTGGGCTACAGTGGACAATAAAGGAGAATGCCAACACCTCGAAAACTGGAATACTTTCTTAAGAAAGCAGAACTAACTTAGTTTTGTGAAGTCATAATTAGCTAGCTGTCCAAATAAAACAATGAATTTGATACGATAAAGTCTTTGGCATATTTATATAATCCTTATTTTCAAATAAGATTTCAATTAGAAGTCCTCTAACTTCACTTTGAATTAGTAAGACAAGACTATTAGATCCTCATCAATTAGCACAACTGAATTCCCCCCCAAATAAGCCACGCAAACAAGTCTGATGACAATATAAGTGATTTCAATTTCCTCACAGTTGCATGCATCTGACAAATTACCAAAACATCACCATTGATAGACCCCATGCATACAATACTTGGCTGACAACATTTCAAAATTTATAAAAGGCTGACTTCCACAGAATGATAGATGTTTTTAAACAATTCAGACAAATGAACCAGTCATCGTCCATAGTCACTACTTCTCCCCGTGCAGAGGTTATAATCTGACAGCGTAGCAGCCAAGTACTACTACAATTTTCAGACAGCTCATTAAAATAAACTGAAAGCAATTTTTTTTTAACAAAACCAAACAGAACAGAGAATCCAGCAAAATTTTACAAATTCTTGTGCAAACTCTCTTCAGTATAGTGAAACATGAGGAAAGCCACTAAAAGTAATAAATTTGAGCATATGCATTTTTGAAAGAATATAGAAATATTTTCACCTCAAAGTACAAACCGATTTGATAGAGATAATTAAAAACAAATATCACAAATGAATCATAAAAGAATATATTTTATGTTAAGCAGCAATTTAGAGTAGTAATTTAAAATTTACTAGCTACGTAGTTTCTAGAAATTAGATTTTCGCTAGTATCTTTGTACAGTAAATGGTGATTTGACTTTTAGCTACCCCTATATAGTAAGTGAATTGACTTACCATTCTTGCTGACATCCAGTTCCCTGAGATTAATGAGATTTGCAATGGATGCTGGCAACGTGGTTAGATCATTGTCTGTCAAACTCAGCTTGTGCAGAGACTGACAGTTAAAAAGTTGCTGTTGAAACAAAGAAAAAAGTGAATGCAACTCACTCTCAGTTTCCTCTAGAGCTTTTATTTTTAATCCCTTTAAACTTCTGACCTTACAGCTTGAAGGCCAGACTATTTGGAGTCTTTGGCTACAAAATCTTTATTTATTAAACTAGTTTATTTCAAAATTGACTAAGTTTACGATGCTTAGGAAAGCAAAAAACTGCAAGCCAGCAACTATGCTTAACACTTCCTACAAATTCCTTTCGGTATCTCAGAAATTGTGACCTGTAGTTACACATAGTCCTGCAAACATTGCAAAATATTTTCCACGATAAACATGCCGTGTGATACCCCAGAAGTAATTAGTTTCTTCAAAAAAGAAAAAAAACCAAGAGAGATACATTTTTAAAAGTCAAATAGTTCTGGAACACAGAATTTGATCTTCTCCTTTATATCTTACAAGAAGTTTGGGGGTTTTTTCCCCTTCTGTGCTTCCTAGCTCAAGTACACCAAAATCCAACAAAAATTATGATGAAAACTAGTGAAAGTTTGATCTAAGGTTATAACAAACTGTATAACCTCTTTCGTATATATATGTATTATAATTTGTATCAAATATTAGCTCTGAGGCACATCTCCTCCTATACGCAAGGTACCTTGAGATTCTTAACCAAAGCTTTACAAATTGACAAAATAGGGCAAGTAATACTACTAGAACAGAAGAAAAAAATATTCCTCAAGTAATCCTCAAAGCTTATAGATAGTACAAAATAAATATCTGTACGAAAGTGGATGAAAAGGTTCATCTGAACAATTTATGATAAAATATTATTTTCCTAGCAATTTTGGATAAGATCATTCATAAATACCTGGGTTTAGCATTCTTTTCTTACAGAATTCTGAGAAAAGATCAGGAAAAAAAAAAACAACCAGGAAGTCTCCTACGACTGAAAAAAAAATATATCCCAATCAATGCCCTAGTAATGGGTTTAGTTCAACTGAAATTTCTTAGGTCCTTCTCAATTATGAGGCCATTATTTCAACCACAAACCATTGAACAAGCCCCATTCATTTAATGTTTGCATATACCACTCCAGAACAAAAGCAGACAAATTAGCAAGATAGGCAGCTCAAGAAATTAACTTTAACCTGCCTACTGATGTTTCCAATTCCTCAGAAATGTGCACCTGTTAGAACTAGTTGATATCATTAAGGTTTTGAAGAGTTAAAGTTAACCTTAGGATATTATACGGGAATGAGAACTTTGATGAGCTCATGTGTTTTGCAGCCATTCCTTTATTTTAGCACTTCAAGCAAGAATATATACTTAAAACTCATCCCTGAAAACAATAATCTGGACTCCTGGAATCATTAGAAATTTCCCTGATTAGTCAGGCGAAAACAAATGCAGCACAAGGAATTGCAAGATCCCTAAAGGAAAAGGGGGCAGAGGGAGGGGAGTTTTGTAGGGTGCTGACCTCGTAGTGGTTCCTTCTGTTGTTGTTGGTTTTTAATGTTTGCATATTCAGTGATTAAGTAGTAAACACAAGAAGTTATATAAATTAGCTCTATTTTATTACAGAATTCCAATTTCTTCCAAACAGCAAAGTGAGCGGGGAAAAATAAAACTGCTGCAGTTTGAGCTTCTCAGCTCAAATGCACACCATGGCACTTGGGATAAACAGGATACCTGTTCAGATGTGATTTAGCACACAAGATGAAAGCATTTCAAATACCCAGTCACTTTTGAAACAGGCTACAACACCAGTGTTTCAGGTAAAGTGAAGTCCTTTTCTAACACTATCTTACTCCCCATCAGAGTTTGCTCATGCTGCACCCTCAGCCAGTCAACTTAATTGAGGAACTATACAGCAAGAACCAATTTTTGAAGTACACCGGGGTTCTGAAAAGATTGGGTGCAATTAAAAAAAACCCAACCAACAAACAACCAAAAAACCCAAACACATACATTGACAGGCCATTTCAGTGATCTGGTTGACAAGACAGCCCAAAAACAGTTGTGTTGGGGCATACAAAGGGCAGCAAATTGCAAAAGAGGAATAAGAACATACCACCAGGGGCAAAGAGTAAAGTGGAAGAGTGGGAATTTCTTAATCAGGCTTCAGAACACTGGAGATAGCCTAATAAGTACGACACCCTTAATTTGAGAGGATGACTTAATTAGAAGCCTTTTTCATAGTTGAAAGACCAAGTAAGCTTGGGTTAGGGAAAAGGTATACATAGCTTGAAACTCTGGCTCCAAAAGAGCTAGGATCATTTCAAACGTTATAGGCCTTCCCTTACAGACCTTCTATGGATAGCTTTAAGATTACAATTTCTATCAAATGATTAAATAAAACATTTTTATTATGTCTACTACTCCCTAATGTCTTCTTGTTTCCTTTATGGTATTTGAATTTACATATGGGGTGGTTTTTTTCTTATGAAAATTGAAAAGGTAGTAAAAAATAATGACCAAAATAACTTAAAAGCTAAAAAGAATGCTTAGCTTCTCAAAAATAAGCCTATAAGGATGATTTATTACAATGTACAAATATATTAACATGAAGCAAGTGTAGGGTATTATAAGTCCCTGCAGTCCAGCAAAGAAAAGGAAAAAGGAATAAAACGCAAATGTTCTTTCTAATTGTGTGGATAATTTAATCTTAGACTAGATCAAGGCAAGTAGTAGACTGCCCACCTTTCAGTTTACTCATGTATCAAAACTGGATTTCATATAGGAACTGATTCATGAAATCAAATCACGTGTAACAGAAAAGGAAGACAAAGCAGACTAACAACCTCTTCTGGTCTAGAACACCAACGTGCATTCATTTGATCACTACAGTATAGTCTTTCTTTCTCTTTTAAGATTACTATAAGAAATTTTTTAGAGAATTATCACATTGGAAGATGTTTGCTTAGTTCTTATGATTTGGGAAATAAATTAGAGATTTAATGCAAGAAGAGTTCAGAAGATATAATTTTCTGGCTAAGAAAGTGTCGTGGTTTAGCCTCAGACAGCAACAAAGAACCACGTGCCGCTCGCTCGGGCCTTCCCAATACAGGAAGAATCGGAAGAAAAAAGGCAAAACTCTTGGGTTGAGACAAAGGCAGTTTAACAGAACAGCAAAGGGAACAAGCAAACAACAACAATAACACGGACAGAGGAATATACAAACACGATTACGGAACCCGGAACCGCCCCTCACCGGCAGATCAACGACCCCCGGTCCCTGGAGCCCCAGCCCACTCCAAGCAGTGACTTCCTGCCCCCTGCCCCCTCCCCCGGCAGCTCAGGATGGGCATGGCTCACATGGCCTGGAATACCAGGGAAAATTAACCCTATCCCCGCTGGAACCAGGGCATTATGTGGACATTCCCTAGTGGTGGAAGACACAGAGAAGGCAGAGCTACTGAATGCCTTCTTTTCTTCGGTCTTCACTGCTAAAGCTGCCTCTCGCGAATCCCATACCCTGGAGGCAAGGGGGAAGGTCTGGAGAGAGGAAGATTTTCCTTCAGTTGAGGAGGACCGGGTCAGAGACCACTTGGCCAATCTGGACATTCATAAGTCCATGGGCCCTGAGGGGATGCACCCGCGAGTGCTGAGAGAGCTGGCAGATGTTATCGCTAGACCACTCTCCATTGTCTTTGCAAGGTCATGGGGAACAGGAGAGGTGCCTGAGGACTGGAGGAAGGCTGACATCACTCCAATCTTCAAAAAAGGCAAGAAGGAGGACCCAGGGAACTACAGACCGGTTAGTCTCACCTCTGTCCCTGGGAAGGTAATGGAGCGACTCATTCTGGATGTCATCTCCAAACACGTTGAGGAACAGGAAGTCATTGGAAGTGGTCAACATGGATTTACCAAGGGTAAATCATGCTTGACCAATCTGATGATAGCTTTCTATGATGTTATAACTGGTTGGCTGGATGAGGGGAGAGCCGTAGGTGTCATCTACCTTGACCTTAGCAAGGCTTTTGACACTGTCTCCCATAACATCCTCATTAGGAAGCTGAGGAAGTACGGGCTAGATGAGGTGACAGTGAGGTGGATCGAGAGCTGGCTGTGTGACAGAACTCAGAGGGTTGTGATCAGCGGCATAGAGTCTAGTTGGAGGCCTGCAACCAGTGGTGTCCCCCAGGGGTCAATACTCGGTCCAATTTTGTTCAGTATATTCATTAATGACCTGGACGATGGGACAGAGTGTATCCTCAGCAAGTTTGCTGATGATACCAAACTGGGAGGGGTGGCTGACACTCCGGAGGGCCATGCTGCCATCCAGCGTGACCTGGACAGGCTGGAGAGCTGGGCAGAGAAGACCCTAATGAGGTTCAACAAAAGCAAGTGCAAGGTCCTCCACCTGGGGAGGAAGAATGTCAGGCACCAGTATAGGTTAGGGGTGGACCTGCTGGGAAGTAGTTCTGAGGAGAAGGATCTGGGGGTTCTGGTAGACAGTAAATTATCCATGAGCCAACAATGTGCCCCTGTTGCCAAAAAGGCCAATGGAATCCTGGGCTGCATAGGGAAGAGTGTGGCCAGCAGGTCGAGGGAGGTCATTCTCCCCCTCTACTCTGCATTGGTGAGGCCATAACTGGAATACTGCATCCAGTTTTGGGCTCCCCAGTTCAAGAGGGACAGGGAACTACTGGAGCGGGTCCAGCGTAGGGCAACTACAATGACTGAGGGACTGGAGCATCTCCCTTATGAGGAAAGGCTGAGAGAGCTGGGACTCTTTGGCCTGGAGAAGAGAAGGCTGAGGGGAGACCTTATTATGGCATACAAGTATCTAAAGGGTGGGTTGAAGGAGGATGGTGCCAGACTCTTTTCAGTGGTTCCCAGTGACAGGATGAGGGGCAATGGCCACAAGTTGGAACATAGGAAGTTCCGTTCAAATACACGGAAAAACTTCTTTATGGTGAGGGTGACAGAGCACCGGAACAGGCTGCCCAGGGAGGTTGTGGAGTCCCCTTCTCTGGAGACTTTCAAGACTCGCCTGGATGCAGTCCTGAGTGATGTGCTCTAGGCAATCCTGCTTTAGCAGGGGAGTTGGACTAGATGATCTCTAGAGGTCCCTTCCAACTCTGAAGATTCTGTGATTCTGATTCTGTGTGAAGTTGCGGCAGGGGAGGTTTAGATTAGATATTAGGAAGAATTACTTTACTGAAAGAGTGGTCAGGCACTGGAACAGTCTGCCCAGGGAGGTGGTTGAGTCACCATCCCTAGAGGTGTTTCAGAAACATGTAGATTGGGCACTTCAGGGCATGATCTAGTGGCAGAGATTGTAGGGGTTTTTTTGTGTGTGTATGGTTGGACTCGATGATCTCAGAGGTCCTTTCCAACCATGAAGATTCTATGATTCTATGATTCTATGATTATCCACCCCTTATTCCATACCATCTATGCCATGCCCAGATCTTACAGGTTCCAATGAATTGCCACCACTTTCCCCTGTCATATATATATATACACACATATATATATTCATGCAGATACAATGCCCTTAGTTTATGGGCCATCCCTCCAAAGTGTCCGTTGAGTTCTTGTAATCCATGGCTTTGGGCTCCATCTGTTAGAACAGTCTCTCAGGGCAGGTGAGATGCTGGGTGGTGCTGGTCTGTTGCATGCTGTATTTTTCGGAGCTTGTGACTGCTGCACCCGGTGTGGCTCATGCACACAGTCCATGGGCTAAAGATGTAGATCTTGAGGGAGTTGCTGAGCACCAGCTGCTGAGGTCAGTTCTGATCCCACCACCCCTGTGCTTTACTCAATTTTTCATCAAAGTCCATCTGTCCTTAATTTGGGTGATTCTTACTGTAGTACAGCTGATAGCAATTAGAGTAACGAGGACATACAGTGGCAGTGCTACTTAGCAATCAACAACACACAATTTGATTCATTGGCTATTCTCACCCAAAATCAGCTCCCCATGAGGTACACATCGGACCTCCCCATCCTTCCGCATCACCCACCAAGTGCACCCAGGTCCTTGGGCAAAAGCAATCCCACGGTGTCTATGAGGCTCTTTCGGAAATGAGTCCCATTGTCCGACCCAGTTCTCTCTGGGGTACCATGTCGCCACAGGACTTGCTTTTCAAGGCCCAGGATAGTGTTCCGGGCAGTGGCATGGGGCACAGGGTATGTTTCCAGCCATCCAGTGGTTGCTTCCACCATTGTGAGCACATAGCGCTTGCCTTGACGGGTTTGTGGCAGTGTGATATAATCAATCTGCCAGGCCTCCCCATGTTTATATTTCAGCCATCGCCCTCCATACCAAAGAGGCTTCAAATGCTTGGCTTGCTTGATCGCAGCGCATGTCTCACATTCATGGATGACCTGTGCAATAGTGTCCATGGTCAAGTCCACCCCTCGGTCACGAGCCCATCTATATGTCGCATCTCTCCCTTGATGGCCTGAGGAGTCATGGGCCCACCAAGCTATGAATAGTTCACCCCTATGTTGCCAGTCCAGATCCACCTGAGCCACTTCAATCCTAGCAGCCCGATCCACCTGCTGGTTGTTCTGATGTTCCTCCGTGGCCCGATTCTTCGGTACGTGGGCATCTACATGGCGTACTTTCACAACCAGATTCTCTATCCGGGCAGCAATATCTTGCCATAGGTCAGCAGCCCAGATGGGTTTGCCTCTGCGCTGCCAGTTGCCCTGCTTCCACTGCTGTAACCACCCCCACAGAGCATTTGCCACCATCCATGAGTCAGTGTAGAGATCAAGTACTGGCCATTTTTCTCGCTCAGCAATGTCCAAAGCCAGCTGAATAGCCTTCACCTCTGCAAACTGGCTCGATTCACCCTGTCCCTCACTGGCTTCTGCAACTCGTCGTGTAGGACTCCACACAGCAGCCTTCCACTTTCGATGCTTTCCCACAATACGGCAGGACCCATCAGTGAACAGGGCATATTTCTTCTCATTTTCTGGCAGTTTATTATATGGTGGGGCCTCTTCTGCACGCATCACCTCCTCCTCTGGTGACATTCCAAAATCCTTGCCTTCTGGCCAGTCCATGATCACTTCCAGAATTCCTGGGCGACTGGGGTTTCCCATTCGAGTTCGCTGCGTGATCAGTCCAATCCACTTACTCCATGAAGCATCAGTTGCATGATGTGTGGTGGGGACCCTTTCTTTGAACATCCAGCCCAGCACCGGCAGTCGAGGTGCTAAGAGGAGCTGTGCTTCTGTACCAACCACTTCCGAAGCAGCTCGAACCCCTTCATATGCTGCCAATATCTCTTTTTCTGTTGGAGTGTAGCGGGCTTCGGATCCTCTGTATCCCCGACTCCAAAACCCTAGGGGTCTCCCTCGAGTCTCCCCTGGTGCTTTCTGCCAGAGGCTCCAGGTAGGGCCGTTCTCCCCGGCTGCGGTGTAGAGCACGTTTTTAACATCTTGTCCTGCCTGGACTGGCCCCAGGGCCACTGCATGGACTATTTCCTGTTTGATTTGTTCAAAAGCTTGTCGTTGCTCAGGACCCCATTTAAAGTCATTCTTCTTCCGGGTTACTTGATACAGAGGGCTTACAACTAGACTGTAATCTGGGATATGCACCCTCCAAAAACCCACAATGCCTAAGAAAGCTTGTGTTTCCTTTTTACTAGTTGGTGGAGGCATAGCTGCTATTTTGTTGATCACATCTATTGGAATCTGACGGCGTCCATCTTGCCATTTTATTCCTAAAAACTGGATCTCCTGCGCAGGTCCCTTGACCTTACTTCGCTTTATAGTAAAACCAGCTTTCAGAAGGATTCAGACTATTTTACTCCCTTTCTCAAAAACTTCTTCTGCTGTGTTTCCCCATATGATGATGTCATCAATGTATTGCAGATGTTCTGGAGCTCCACCCTGTTCCAGTGCAGTCTGGACCAGTCCATGGCAAATGGTGGGGCTGTGTTTCCACCCCTGGGGCAGTCGATTCCAGGTGTACTGGACGCCCCTCCAAGTGAAAGCAAACTGTGGCCTGCACTCTGCTGCCAAAGGGATTGAGAAGAATGCATTCGCTATATCAATCGTGGCATACCACTTGGCTGCCTTGGACTCCAGTTCGTACTGCAGTTCTAGCATGTCCGGCACAGCAGCACTCAACGGTGGCGTGACTTCATTCAGGCCATGATAGTCTACAGTTAGCCTCCACTCTCCATTAGATTTTCGCACCGGCCATATGGGACTGTTAAAGGGTGAGCGAGTCTTGCTGATCACTCCTTGCACTTCTAGTTGACGAATCAGCTCATGGATGGGAATCAGAGAGTCTCGGTTAGTGCGATATTGCTGCCGATGCACCGTTGTGGTAGCAATCGGCACCTGTTGTTCTTCAACCCTCAACAACCCCACAACAGAAGAATCCTCCGAGAGACCAGGCAAAGTAGACAACTGTTTAACTTCCTCCGTCTCCAAAGGCCCACCAGTACCCTTTTGGGTCCTTAAAATACCCTCTCCTGAGGTAATCTATGCCAAGGATGCATGGAGCCTCCGGGCCAGTCACAACAGGATGCTTTTGCCACTCATTCCCAGTTAGGCTCACTTCCGCCTCCAGTACAGTCAACTCTTGGGACCCCCCTGTCACCCCAGAAATACAAATGGGTTCTGCCCCTCTATAGCTTGATGGTATTACAGTACACTGCGCACCCGTGTCCACTAGAGCCTTATACTCCTGTGGGTCTGATGTGCCAGGCCATCGAATCCACACCATCCAATAAACCCGGTTGTCCCTTTCCTCCACCTGGCTGGAGGCAGGGCCCCTCTAATACTGGTCAGAGTATCCGTTACTCACTTCTTGCAGAAATGACTTGGAAGTTCCTTCAAGAGGATCAGAAGCAAGATCAGGCCTTCTGCTTTGTCTGGGGAACTGCCCGCTGGAAACCAGGGCAGCACTTTTCCTGGAGGGATCCCCTTTTGTAGTTGTCCTTCCTTGCAACTCCTGTACCCGTGTCCACAGGATCCAAGTAGGTTGTCCATCCCACTTCCTCATGTCCTCCCCATGGCCACGCAGGTAGAACCACAGGGTGCCTCGTGGTGTGTACCCTCTGTACTCTCTCTCTCGAGTGGGGAAATGCCTGCTTCTAATAGCTGAGACGCTGGCCCGTACAGGTGGGGAGTAGGACATATTCTCTTCAAGTTGCTGGACCTTCCGGGACAGTTTCTCCACAGCTGAGACAAGGGGGGAAGAGAGACTTTCTTCATATCGCCGGAGCCGGCCAGCCACCTCATCCACCGTTGGTCCCTCTTCACCTTTCCATTCCATTACTGCCAGGGAGTTGGCATATGATGATGGTGCGCTCCATACAAACTTCCGCCACATGGGCCTTGTGCATTGCACCTCATCAGGGTCTGTGGGCAAGTCTGCATTGTCCAAGTCATAATAAATCATCTCCCACACGGCTAATTCTCTCAGGTACTGGATACCTCTTTCCATGGTAGTCCACTTGCTTGGCTGACATACAACATCCTCACTGAAGGGGTACCTCTCCCTCACGCCTGACAGGAGTTGTTTCCAGAGGCTGAGGGGTTGGGTCTTCTTCCCAATTGCCTTGTCAATGCTCCCTTCCCTGGACAGGGACCCCAGCTGCCTGGCCTCCCTACCCTCTAATTCCAGGCTACTGGCCCCGTTATCCCAGCACCAGAGCAGCCAGGTGACAATGTGCTCACCTGAAAGTCGGCTAAAATCTTTTCGCATATCCCGCAACTCACTCAAGGATAGGGATCGAGTAATTATCTCTGGTTCTGCCTCTTCCTCCTGCTCTCATGATGGCCCTGGTTCATCATCATCTCTTACTGAGCGAACTGATTTCTTCGTGTACTTCTTCTTCTGTATGGGGGCAACCGATACTGGCAGTGGTTGGTTCCCTGGTTCAGCGGCAGTGGCTGCTACGGGGGTTGGAGTAGCTGCAGTGGCTGGTGCAAGGGCTGGAGTAGCTGCAGTGGCTGGTGCAGGGGATGGAGTAGCTGCAGTGGCTGCCGCAGGAGTTGCAGTAGCCGCAGTGTCCGTCACAGGGGTTGCAGTAGCCGCAGTGCCTGCCGGTCTGGTCTCCATCTCTTCCCCCTGAGGGTGCTGCATAACACTGAGCAGTGCCTGGTAGATACTGGCCAGGGCCCAGCACAGTGCGGTGAGTTGTGCCTCTCTGGAATAGCCACAGCATTTTCCCTTCAAATATTCTACCGCTTTATCAGGGTCCTGTAATTGTTCAGGGGTGAAGTCCCAGACCATTGGAGGTGAGTAGTTCTCTAGGTACCTGCCCATGTTCTCCCACATGCCCTGCCACCCCTGACTATCCAGCCTCGGAGCAGATCTCTGGGTGGTAGTCTTAAATAGCTGCTTAACCCTAAACAAGACCTGGAACGTATTCAGGAGACATAAGACTAGGAACATGCTGGTTTGAGTATCCCAATGATATTCAAAATTCTCAAAAGCTGTCATACCTGACCCGAAGGAGAAAAGGGAGGCAAAAGAGCTGGGGAAAGTGTCCCCCCCTGTTTCCCCCACAGACTGGGTGTAATTATTAATAAATTCTGAGAAACGGTGCCCAAGGTACGGGCAGGACAGCAAAACAACATAAACGCCCCAAAGTAACTGTCTGAACAGTGATGTTATCATATCATAAACCGATATCGCACAGGACAGCAGAATGATAATCCTCGTCCCTCTCCCAGAAGTAACAAACAGCAGTGCAGGGAGTACATAAGCCATATAGGAATTTACATAACACAGCCATGAGAACAAACCAAGCAACATGGTGACCAGCGACTATTTGCCTAATGAAATAAATGCATACAACAAATTTGTTTTTCCCAGCTCTAGTTGGATTCTGTCGTTATCTCAACCCTTCGAGCCCCACGTTGGGCGCCAAAAAGGACTGTCGTGGTTTGGCCTCAGACGGCACCAAAGAACCACGTGCTGCTCGCTCGGGCCTTCCCAATACGGGAAGAATCAGAAGAAAAAGGCAAGACTCTCGGGTTGAGACAAAGGCAGTTTAACAGAACAGCAAAGGGAACAAGCAAACAACAACAATAAGGGCAGCTCAGGACCCCAGCTCCAAGCTCCAAGTGGTGACTTCCTGCCCCCTCCCCCTGCCCCCTCCCCTGGCAGCTCAGGGTGGGCATGGCTCACATGTCATGGAATACCAGGAAAAATTAACCCTATCCTCACCGGAACCAGGACAGAAAGGTATTTTATTCTGTTTTTTTAAGCATTCAATTTTATTCTTCGTAAATAAAGAATGAGAGACAGGAATCATGTTCTGAAATCATCTGAAAAAAATCTCAATACAAAGTCTTTAGAAGCAAGCTACTAAACCCTAGAGTTATTAGCTCTATTCAATGTACAAATACAGATTTTCATTGATGGCTTCTCAGAAGCATTTTGGGGGAGGGGATTTCAAAAGCACTCAGCTTTACTTGAATCCAGGGCTTCTGATAAAGCAATTTCAGGATAGTGACTTGACGGTTATTTCCTTATTAGCTTCATTTGTCTTTCAAAAAATCCAAACCAGCAAAACCTGAAGTGGTTATAGGAAACTTTCCAGAAATCTAACAAACCATTCCACAGTTGTCCTGCATGACAGTGAAGATTTGCACACAATTGTGACAAAAGAATATTAAGTTTTAATCTAACTATTAAGTCTTTAATTCCATCAAGGTAGGGCCTAGTAATGGAAACAAGTCTACTGTAATGATCACTTTGTACTTCCCAAAAGTCTCACTGGCACAAATTTTCATTCTTTTCTCTAGTATGCTGTTAATTCAGTGTGCAATTTGTCCTCAGATTCCAGAACAAACAACAAATATTAATTTCTATAATAAAGATGTAATCAGCGGCATTCCAGCTCTCTAGTTTTTGAACTTAATTTGAGTAATTTGAGATACTTCAGAAAGTCTCTTCAGTCACATACCGAAGAAGAAAGCAGGACTTCAAGTGAATAGATACTTAGGACCGTAGTTGTCCTTTGTGGGCACAGAGATCTGAACAAGACATTAATCTTTCTTCTTCTAATCTTCACGTGTTATCAGAGATTCAAAATAATGCAGCAATTTGTTGAATACAGTTAGTCAAATTGAGCAGGCACTGCCACAGAAATAAATTAGCCTGCCTCTTCTGCTAGGTACCTCGCTTGGGCTGGATCAGTTATTTAAGCAGTTTCGTCCCAATTCAGTACAGCAAACTAGTCAAGCTGGAATGCATAAACATTCCTCCTACCAGGGTTGCTTCTTCTGTGACCAATATTTACTTAAAAGTATTTGGCAAACTGCAGCCTAAAAGCTGAACCATGAAACTAGACACTATTAGCTTCTACAATGCTGATGAAGTAACAGAGTTAATAAATGTAACTAAAAGGAAAACCACATACCTTTGGAAGCTCTTCGATTTGATTAGCATCTAAATAGAGCTCTTCCAAGGTCTTTTCAAAAGTAAAAATCTCCTTAGGCACCTGTTCCAGACTGCAGTGAGAATAATCAAGCATAGTGACCATTTCCTCCTCTCCACGAAGACAGCGACATGGCACCAGCCGTACAAACAAATTTCGCTTTGTTGTCATTTTCAGGCACTGTAAAACAGAAATTGGTCGACTTAAAAACCAACAAGACAACTTCAGAAATACTTATGTGGGCAGCTTCTCAAACTTCCCCTGGCTGCTAAATACTTAAAAAAGAAAGAAGTGTATACATACCTGCATATATGTGTGTATGTATATATATGTATATACATATATGAGAGAGGGGGGAGAGAGTTTATTTATTTTCTTTTAAACACAACAGATCTGTAGTGGTAGTAACCGTGGTTAAGACAACTACAGATCCCAGAGGATGAAGTAAAAATTTAGCCTGTAAACTGGTCACCCAACACAGCTCTACAATACAGAGAAGCAGAAAATTTTGAAGCAGCAGTTCTGAAGTGTCAATTGTGTTTTTACAACATAGCTTATCCTTACCTTTACAAAGGTTATTGGGATTATATTTCTGCTTAATATAACAAAATTCACCCTCTACAGAGTATTAAAATTTAGCTATAGGAAATCTAAATTTTTTTGTTGATAAATAAGATTAAATTCATGTACCTTAATTTCAAATCCCTTATTTAAAGACAGAATACAACACAAAGAACCAGCATGGTTTCTACCAACTCTTCTATCTACAGTTCAAAAGGAAAGGTTTCCGAGTGCGCAGATAAAGAAGTTCCTTCAATTTTTGCAATTACGCTCAATTTGGAAAACTTCAACACAATCTTCCTGTGCACACTGGAACTACTGAAATTTCACCTTGCTACGTAAATGTATCTTCCTCTAAACTCAATCATTGTTACAACAGTCCCCTCTACTCTCCATGGCTCCTATAACATTCCTCCTCAGCAGGACGAAGCAAATCTAAATGGTGCAAACTGGCTAGCTGATTACTGACTGCATACACCAGCCACGTTCTGCCTCCTTTCTCCTCAGCAAGAGCACAAATTTAGGTCTCTTTCCTCTAATTGTTTCTAAATTTTGTAAAAATTGGTTGCTAATCATCTTCAAAATGTTGCCTCAAGTTTCAAGTTTGGCTGAAATCAAATGACAGGCTCAATTTTTCAGGAAGGACCAACACATGCAGACAGACAACGTGATCATGTAAGCGTCATTTCCTCCGGAAATTGGTCTAAAAATACATTCTTTTCCAAAACAGCACTGAATATTTATTTTCTTAGTCAAACTGCCAATGCTCTGCATTAAAATATGCACTTTTTTAAACCCAATTTTTTTTGAATTGCAGAAATTATATTTCAACTTCTGGATTGGTGACAGGAAACTTTCTTCTCCAAGTGCAAAAAAAAGTCTTTCAGACACATTTAGCAGACTCCACTTCAACATACACAGAGTATGTGTCATGGTTTGGGCAAGCCAGAACCCGAGCTATTTAGGCAATATGTCAGAGCCCCAGTCATGCCCCACATTGGGTGCCAATAAATCTGTTTGGGCTGGACTGGCCACCGAATGAACGACAGATGCTCTCTTTAACCTTCAGAGAAGGGAGAGAAGAATGAGAGACAGACACTTATGGATTGAAAAAAGAAACTAAACTGCTTTAATGAAATACTCATAATAAAAAAAGAAAATAAGAGATAATTATATTAATAAGAAAAGAATGAAATATATACAAAACCCAGTATTGAGCTCCCAGGATGACGAACACATCACCGGCAGGCACTGGGAAAGTCCCAGACTGGACTCAGCAGCAGACAAGAACTGGATTCAGGAACGCACAGATTGGGATCAAAGGCAGATGAACAGACAGAGTCATCCTCGGACACCGACCACTGAAGAGAGAGGCTGACCCCTTTGATCCCTCAGCTTTTATACTGAGCATGATACAGATGGGTCACCTGTCCTGTCCGCTCCTCCCCGCAGGTGTGACCCCTCTGCACTTTTCTGCTTCTGACCCTCCAACATGGCGCATAAAGTTATCTGACCTTGGTTCTTATAGCAATAAGTATAAGCAAGAGCCTTTCTGCATACTGTTCATTGGTATTAACTACACTCATCAGACCTTATCACTCTGGTAGCAGACACTGTCTGAAGAATATGCTGTTAATTTCAAAGAGTGCCCTTAGTTAGAAGAGACTTAACTGAAAAGTAAAATTACTGAAAAGAAAACTGGTTCTGTTTTACCTCAAACCAGGACATTATGTTAGGAATACAGGGAGAACATAAAATACCATGGCCACTGTGCTATATGAAGTCACAGGCTGTGAGACCCCTCTTCTTAATAAGACATGAAAAAAATGTTATGCACTTGGATTTTCATCTATGAGCAGCTAACTTGCCACGTACTTCACAGTATGTTTAATTTATACGACAACAGGTCAAGGGGCTGCTGCACTTCAGTGTTTTCATTAAACAGAAGTACATCTTACCACTCAGGCTGGATACAGTCAGATTCTACATCCACCCATTAAAAGGACAAAAGAAAACTCTTCATTAGATGGTGGGATGTCAAGACTCCCTTTTTTAACAATGCATTAATGTTGCTAGGGTTTTATTACAGCGTTGATTATGTATCAAAAGACTTAACACTTCCCATAAAACTCCATCCCTGTTATTTAAATAAAAAGTGATCTAAAAATAAGAATATTTAAGTGTATTGCAATACAAAGCATTTACAGACTGCAAATTCCATGCCGGGGATTTCCACAGAATGGGAAAGTCATCAAAAGAGACAGCATAACCTCCTCCTGCTTCTTCCACAGAAACAAGCTCCAGTACAGCATCCTCCAGCCACCCACAGCCAGATGCCAAAGATGCTACTGAAACTGATGTACTCACTGAGTCAGCTACCTATGCCTTCTCCAAGCCTCAGAGGCCACATGTAAAGACACAAGAGGAATTCCACTGCCAATACTTACAAACAAAAAAAAGCCTTTAACAAAAAGAAATATTGTCTCATTTTGTTCTATCATTTCAGCGATCTGCAGAGCCGTAGAAAAACACACTACTTCAAAAAGAAGCACCACCAGCAGTCTCTTCAAACAGAAGTATAAACATAAGAACATATGCCTTGGAAACAACAAGGATGGGAAGCAGAGATTGTTACGTGTGAGTTGATGTGCTGATTTTGGCTGGGACAGCCTTAATTTTCAGGGATGTTTTAGCTATTGCTGAGCAGTGCTTACACAGAGTCAAGGCCTCTTCTACTTCTCACGCCACCCCACCAGCAAGCAGGCTGGAGGTGCACAAGTAGTTGGGAGGGGACACAGCCGGGACAGCTGACTCCAACTGACCAAAGGGACATTCCATACCATATGATGTCATGCTCAGCAATAAAAAGCTGGGGGAAAGAGGAAGGGGGGGGGTGTTCGGAGTTATGGTGGTTTGTCTTTCCAAGTAACCTTTATGTGTGATGGAGCCCTGCTTTCCTGGAGATGGCTCAACACCTGCCTGCTGATGGGAAGCAGTGAAAGAATTCCTTATTTTGCTTTGGCTTGCATATACAGTTTTTCTTTACCTATTAAACTGTCTTTATCTCAACCAATGAGTTTTCCTTATTTTTTCCAATTCTCTCCCCCATCCCCATCAGGAGGGAGTGAGCAAGTGGCTATGTGGTGCTTAGTTGCTGGCTGGGGTTAAACCACAAGGGGAAGACACAACTATATCATACTAGCTGCAGCCATCAATAAGTTTGCTTTGTCAAGTTGTTTCAAGTTCTGAGAATTATGTTTTGGTTTCCAGAATATGAAAAAGCTAACTAGATGGTTCATATAAATACAGAAATAAGATACTCTTTTTCATTCAAATCCCTCAAAAAGAGCATACATTACATTGGTAAAACCGTTTGCCCCTTCTTTTTCAGTGGCTGTTGTTTTCATACCTACTCTCAGGTCTCAAAAAGCTCAGGTCTCAAAAGCAAAAATACTCAAGGCCTAACAATGCAAAACACACATATTTAGTTTTCCTATCTTATTCCTTAGTCTGCAAGAGAGATTTTGAGATTTTTGGGTTGGGAAGGAAGGCTTTTTAAAAAGATCACATGCATCCACAGTATTGGAAACATGGATCAATAAACAAATGTCTGTACAACATCACAATGTTAGGTCATATCTCCAGTCAATTATCATATCAGTTAAAGTACCTAAACTCACAGCTCATGTCCCAAGCCAAAACAGTCAAACTCAAATTTAAGTATCAAATAAACAATCCTCTCCAAAAAGTCTACACACACAAAAACCATTGATTTGACCAACTTGAGCATACATCTAATTATAACGCTTCAAAAACCAGAATGAACCAAGAGAGCTGCATTTAAGTAAACGTAGGAAACTATGCAACGGATTTGGTTCAAATTTGTCTTATGTTTGTCCATCTTTTACTTCTAAACATACATGAAGAACTGTTTAGCATTGGTGTTCTACAACAGAGATGATTGACAATACTAGGAAAGAGGTGCAGCAGGATAGGCACAAGTATTCTACACCACCATTCTTCTGCAATATCTATATATATAGTCAGACACACACTCTCCTCCTTATCCGTCTACCTATCTTATGATCAGTTGCCCAAACAGAAAACCTGTAATGGAGGAAAGGAAGGATGTACTAAAGAAGAGAGTCCATTGTTATAACTACCAAAGACAGGAAAATGTGATGTTGCACACGTGCTTTTCTTATATTGCTCAAAATCAGAACTTCTCCATGGATAATTTGGGTAAATACAGAGAAGGTGGAAGGGAACACAAAGTATAGTATTGTTTCCCTTCCCACAAAACGGGGAAGTCTGGCAAGCAGAAAAATCTTAGTTTCATAATATACTGCAACATCAGACCATCTGAAGGCACCAAATCAATGCAAGATCACTTTGCAGAGCTACAACACTATGATGGCTTATTTTTCTCCACCACTAAACAACTCCAAATTCTTAAGAAGCAGATCTACTAAAGAACTCAGAGGAGAGGGGGGAAAAAAACCCACAAACCAAACCCCCTTGTTCCCTAAACCATTAAAGCCTTGACACAAGTTTGCCTCAGGTTCAGTGTTTGTAGACAGAGGAAAAATTAGGGTCTTGATACAGTTGGGTTTTTTACTTCATGAAGTAGGAAGGGAAAAACATCACTCTCTAATCAGCAGCTTTTCTTTGTAACCATTAAAGGCTCAAAAGTTTGAAGGCATAAGGGAAAATTAACTGCATTCTGTTTCTAAAGACTTAATCTACCACATCAAAAAAAATTCAGTGTTAAAAAAAATATGTAGTTGAAATAGATATGTCTGCTAATTATAAACTATCAGATTTCTAATCATATTTTTTTGCTCCAAGACAGGGTGGATTATGTGGGATTAAACAGTATCTGTTGTTGACCTGTGTGTTTAATAACATAAGGGCCAATGTGGAAAATGTAAGGAGTTAGACTAATGGAGGGCTTAGAAGGTACGCCTTTGAGAGTTTGTGGGGGTGTAGGTTCTGGATTTATTTCGGCAAGTTCAGGTGTATTTGAGTCAATCATAAATTCAAATAACAATTCTGTGCCCTTGTAGCCCCAAATACAATACACTACTGTAGGTTTGATGAAAGTGAAATTGTGCCAGCAATCTGAATTTGGCTCCATAATTTTGTAACAATCAGTGTTGTATTTGTCTGGTTTGGTAGAGTCTACATAGATGGTTTTAATTACAGTTGGCCTGTGGTGAGTAGACCCATTGATAAATCGGCAACCAATGTGTATTCTCTTTCCAAGGGTGGCCTCGATTTTAGCCATTTGAAGTGATTAATTCCATCTCCATTTATCTCTGGAATACACTTCACTTCCTTGTATAACCAGAGTGGAGAGATTTAAACCCCTTTTGTTTCCTGGTGTTCCGGTGCTTGCAGTGTACCGTGACAATGCATTATCCCAAAGCTCAGGTGCTACGTCTATCTTGAATTCAAATAGCAGTGCTATTTCATCCTGTTGCCAACGACAAGTTACAAGAGTGGGTTCCACAAGAGTAAAATTATACCAGCAATCCCACTTGTCGGTGACACAGTGCTTTGTTGTCATTGAGCGTGGGTTCTGAGGGCGAGATATTTCTATTCTCGTGGCCTTCTCATGGTTTGAGCCGTTGATCATTCTACACCCTACTCGGGCTTCCACCCCTGCCTTACCTTTCAGGACTGGGTACCAACTATTCCAGGTCCACTCATGTAACACCTCATTTTCCTGTAGAACTACAGTGGCCAAACTCAATTCTCCCTTTCTTGTACCTGCCATCGCATTGTGTTTAACAAAGGCTTGAGACCATGGCCACTCTGGGTCTCTCTGACTACAAACAACAGGGAATAAAAAGGTAAAACTGAATAGCATCAATTCCATCTGCCAATTCGTCATTTTAGAATTTGGGCCTCCAGGTAGCCATACATAATAAAAATAGTATTATTGCCAGGATCAATGTCAGGATTCCCTGGAGACACTCAAAGGTAGCGTAGGCCAATCCGTCTGTACAGCTCATCCAAGGTTCCTGTAAAACACAAAGGAAAAGAAAATCTGCTCGGTCTTATTCGACCGACGGGGTTAAAAAGAAGGCGAGATCCACCGGGTGCTGATCCGGTGTATCTTCCCTGAACAGTCTTTGGCTTCCCATGCATAGGGATTTTTGGGAGTAGCTAGCACCATTGGTACTGTGCCAATTTGAGGCATTTTCACTAGCACAGGTTGCCCAGGGTGAAATCTTCCTGGGTATTTTCCCGGTTCATTGGGAGCTTTTGGAGTGATGATATTGGCAGATACACAGAAAGCTTTCATTTTAGGACAGCCGTCTCCACTCCATCTGTTATTTAATTGATAGATGGCATCGTCCAATCGCAAATGCCAACCAGGTTCATGAGTTTTTGCAAAACGCTTAACCAATCCATTGGTGCATTCAACAATGCCATTAGCCTGGGGATAATAGGGAGTATGAAATACCCATCGAATCCCTTCTTCTTTGGCCCAATCTTGTACCACTGTAGCGATAAAGTGTGAATCGTTATCACTTTGGATTTCCTCGGGAAGGGGAAGTGTGCTGAACCACCCTTTTAGGCCTTTCACTGTGTTGTCCCCAGTAGCTGATTTGAAACTGCTGGCCATAGTGAGGCTGGAGATAATCTCCACTCCTACCAGGACATATCTTTTCCCACCTGATGATCTCAAGGGCCCAATATAGTCAATCTGCCATGAATGCCACGTTTTCTTGTCCCGAATGTGTAAGGGAGGCGCCTTACTCGGATGATCTTTGCTGAGTCGTAGGCGACATTGTGAACAGGCAGTTACTATTTGTTCGCACAGCTTAACCGACACGGGCCACCCCCGGGCTAGACCTTCCTGATACAGGTCAGCACGGCCTGTGTGGCCACGTTTAACATGTAACCATTCGAGTAAGCGTTCCCATTCCCGACCATCATCTACAATGTCAATTTGCTGTAGCCGCGTGAGGCTATCTACCTGTTGGTTGAATTGAGCAGTGATCGAGTTTGAACAATCATGGCCTTTTACCCAACCAATGTGCAATGTTCTCTGTCCTCCTATTTCTAACAGTTGCTTCCAACTGTCCGTCTCCCAAATCGGGACTCTGTTCACCTGCCAATCATTGGCTGCCCAGTGTCCTATCCATTCAGTGGCTCCTTTAAAAACAGCATATGAGTCAGTGTAAATGGAGGTGGCCCCATGTTGTGCAGCTAGTAGGACAGCTCTGAGTTCCCCTACTTGTGCACTACCCTCCCCTGTTTCAATTGCTCTTTCTCCTGTTGCTACTTCCAGTGCTACGGCCTTATATTTCCACTTATTGTTTTCACGGTGAGATGACGCATCAGTAAACCACACTCCTGTAAGATCACTGCCTTCTTTCAGAGGAGGTGCTTCTTGGATCGGAGATGGTCTGTTTGGTGGGGATTGGAACAATAGGGCACCATCTATATCCTTTTGCAGCTTGGATACTTTAACACTGCCTTCAGAGACTGGCATGATTTCATTAATGCCTTCTAAGTAAGCATACCACTTTCGAACTGTAGGTTTCTGGGCAATGCCAGCTGGTGGTGTTGTCCCTTTACGGACCACATCTAGGAGGCGGAAAGGTCCCCGAATGATCACACTCTGTTCTCTTATCTGCTCTGTTCGTTGCAACGCTCGCACTAGGGACAGTAAACCCTTCTCAAGGTCTGAATATCTGCTCTCAGTATCATTGAAGGAGTGAGAGCTAAATTCTAATGGTCTCTCCGGTCCTGCTGGTCCCTTCTGCCATAAATTGCAATGGGAACCATGTTCACTGAACCCCCATTCTACGTGGACAGGGTCAGTTGGATGTATAGGACCAAGCTGTTGGAATAACCTTAGCTCCTTTATTAGCAATTCTAGTGCATTAGCATGTTGTTCAGTCCACTCCCAGGATTTACCCTTCTTGAGCAAACAATAAAGGGGGCGAGCAATGATGGAAAAGCCAGGGATGTGTTTACGCCAATAACTTAAAGTTCCCAGAACTTGCTGTAACTCCTTCACGCTGGAAGGATTCTGTCCATGTTCTATTTTTTCCAGGGTATCCTGAGGGACAGAAGCAGCTCCCTTAATCCACCAGACCCCCAGGAATTTAACTTCCTGTGCAGGTCCCTGACACTTTGAGTCTGGAATTTCCAATCCTAAATCAAGTAATGTTTTTCGGATGTTTTCCATCATGTCTTGTACACTTTCTTGGCTCTCTCCCCCTATTAAGATGTCGTCAATATATTGGTATACTGTACATCCCTGTGAAACAGGAATCTCTGATAGCACTTTAGCTAAAGCATTATGAGCAATAGTGGGGGAATGTTTGTATCCTTGTGGAAGTCGGTTAAAGGTATATTGGACTCCTTTCCACGTGAATGCAAACCGCACTTTGTCCTGCTCAAGGAGGGAAATCATAAAAAACATGTCTTTTACATCTAAGGCAGCCATCCAAGGATGGGCAGCTCCTTGTATCATTGTCACAATTTCCGCGATATTTGGAACTGCGGCAGTGAGGGGTGCAGTGTTGGCATTCAACTTTCGGTAATCTACTGTGAAACGCCATTGCCCGTTTGGTTTCTTTACTGGCCGCACCGGTGAATTATAAGGCGAGTGAGTCCTCTTAATGATGTCTCTTTTTTCTAAATCTGATACCACCCCGTCTGCTCCTGCAAGTGCAGCTGCAGGCAGTGGATACTGCCGGACATTAGTGATTTTAGAGGGAGGTAAAGGCATGGAAGTTTCCAAGAGACTCAATTTCACTGTGTCTATTACTTTTTCGCATCCTGCAAAACTCCACACAGTTCCATCTGAGAATTTCCACATTCGCCCACGCAGCACGTCAAATCCTAGGAGGTTAGTACGCGAGGCACCCACTAACACTTCCGCCCTAGTCATTCGCTGCTTTCCCGGCAACCAGAGGTTAATTTTTGCGGTGGGGCATGTTTTTACCACACCATCAATTCCTGCGAAGTTGACTCTGCGTCTGGTGGGATTTATACCTAGAAGTTGTGCCGTTTCGTTAGTGATTGCAGACATTTGGGCTCCGGTATCAATAATAAAGTTTACCGACATCCTCTGGGGTCCGACAGGAATGGCGATAATAGGTTCGGAATCTTTATGAGAGAGCCATTGAATAGCTAGTACCCGCCGGACAGGGTGGCTCACTGCCCTCCCCAGGGATAGGAGTTTTTTGACTGGGACTCTGACAAATCAATCAAATTACGCTCCGGTGCAGAAGGCACAATTTTCTCACAGCTTGGGGATTCTCTGGTTAGACTTTTCTCCCCAGCCGAATTATTCTTTCTAGTTAGAGATTGGACCAGCATACGGAGATCTCCCGTAGGGACACTGTGCAAGAATTGTCGGGGCACCCCTAATTGTAGGGCTTTACGCCACAACTCATTCCGGTCCTTATCAGGCTTAAACCTTTCCACCGGTTTGGGGTTTTGAGTGTGAGTTCGGACTTGGCGAACCTTTCGGGGGTGTTCGGAGGATTTTTCACTAGTTAGGCTGGCCCAGCCCATTCGGCGCCCGTATTGGTCTATTTCCTGTACATATTCATTCCAGGTGGGCATGTAGCGACGCCGGCCCCGCCCATGAGCATCCCAAGCCTCTCGTATGCGATCTTGAGTGCGGACAACGAATGGCTTCAGGCAATCGGGAAGACCACGGATGAGAGGGGCTAATCGATCGGGGTCGATAGCAGCTGACATTGGGGATTTCCGAAATTCCTCTCTGTCATACATGGCTTGCAGACAAGCTGCTTTCCGTATCGCCACAAACAGTTCAGAGTAGCCTGTAGCTCTAATCTCTAATGGCTCTCCCCTCTCTCGCAGATCCATACCACCTGCCCAAAAGGCTGCTCGAGCGGTTAGGGAATAATTATGATCCCCGTCCATTGTAGTTAAAAACACTCCTGGTCCCCAAGAGTCTCCTGCTTCTTCCTCACTCAACATAATTCTATCTCCTCCTTCAGAAGAAACTCGCCACACATACTCAACAGCTGATTCTTCTGGCCGCCTCGAATATTTTTCCCTTATTTTCGCTAACTCTGTTGGTGTCCACGGAATAGTACGCACAGTGTTGCGGACTTCCTCATCATCCTCATCAACTGTGGTTTCAGTTTTAATCAGAGGTCGTAAAGGAAAGACTTGAGATTTCACAGTAAAAGTCCTTCCCTCCTCATCTTCTTCCTCATCTTCACTATTAGACCAAAAATCTCCGGTCTGGGTTCCAGAATTTGGATAACACATTAATTTACGAATCTGTTGGACCTGGGTCGAGGCCTGCATTTTATCTCAGAGTCCAGTCACCCTTTCCAATAACATTTTAAGTTGGTGATTTTCACTCCCAAGTTGAGCATTCCGGTTTCCTAAACATTCATTCTCACTCACAAGCTTATCAACTTGAGTTCTTAATTTTTCTCCTGTCTCCTTTTGAAAGGCTAGTGATGACTTCAACACCTCATTCTCCGATTTCAGGGTTGCATATTCTACAGCTGAAATCAGACTAGGAGCAGGGGTTTCCCTAGCTTCTTGTTGTGCACAAGATAAACAGGCGCCTAACACCACACAGATCACACCTTTGCCTTTCCCAGCTCTGAGCTTCTGTGAAACCCGACACTCTTCAATACGTTCCACCACTTTCTCTTCATCCTTCCAAAATTTATGGGCCCACTCCTTCCCAGCCTGGGAAGGGGCACAATCATATTTTTGCAGCAGTTTATCCATGGCAATCCTGCCGACTACGCCAAAATTCTGTTGCGTGAAAAGGGGCAAAGCGGTTTTAGCAGAAGATAAACCCCCTTGCGTTCTAACACTCCTCACCGAGGTGGGAGGCCAGGTGCGGCTAGGTTTAAATTCTGAGTGATGCCCAATTCAGCACTATCAGTCCAATCACATTTAATATGTATTAAACTATTACGATTTGGATACACTAATAGTGGACTGCACCTTCAGTCTAGTCGTGCTCATGAACTAGCACGGCCACTCTCAAGTCTTTGGTCGCGTTCAGTGAGAAACCAAAACGACTAGCTACTTAAAAAAGTGCAGTTTATTTAAACAACAGATATACAGGTTCTTAGGATTGCCGGTGATAAATACACTGTCTGCAAAGCACGTGCAAATGAAAGTATTGTTACATATACAAAACACGCGACAAAGTTATAAACGATACAGCCTGGCTCTAAAAGTAGAAAAGAAAGTCTCTAGAGAAATTTCTAAGTTTCCCGAGGAAGCACTCGGTATAATCTAAGTCTTACCCAAAGGCGTCCCTATGGGGGGGAAGAGAGGCTCAGCCCGTCGACTGATCCCAGAAGTCAGTGATGTAATTCTTTATGATGGTGTCTTCCCTGGGTATCCCCCCTCTCTCGGGCTATTTTTATACTATTTGTTATCTTCAAGGTGGAGCTTGAGTGACTGTAGTCACGGGGTGGATTATGTGGAATAAATACTAAATTGGCTAAAAAATACAAAAGTACAGCATTGTTCACACATTAAGGAAAAGTATAAAATCAAGAGGCTTCTGAGGTAGAAAATAGCCGCAGCTGGCATGAAGGACACAACATCTGTGGTTCCCTGATAAGCTACATGAGGTACGGGACGGGATGCAATTATTCCGTGGCTTTACCTTAGGATGTATAGCGGATACGGGAATGGGATGATGCCATGAAACAGATAAGCTGCCAATTAGCTGCCCGCTAGATGCTCAGAGCCAACATTTTGTCAAATTTTGATGAAATGCTGTCCTTTGTGCGAACTTTGCTCATTATAATGTCATTATAATACCAAAACACACCTCCATCCCGAAGGCTACCCGCCTCCAAGGTGCGACCACTCCTTCTTGAGTCTGCGCCCTGAATTTCTCGTAAACTATACCTTTAATTGTGAAGCGAGAAAAATTTACACCAATCATGATAAAAGTATGTATGACTAAAGTCACTCAAACTCCACCTTGAAGATAACAAATAGTATAAAAATAGCCCGAGAGAGGGGGGATACCCAGGGAAGACACCATCTCAAAGAATTCCATCACTGACTTCTGGGATCAGTCGACGGGCTGAGCCTTTCTTCCCCCGCACAGGGACGCCTGTGAGTCAGACTTAGACTATACCGAGTGCTTCCTCGGGAAACTTAGAAATTTCTCTAGAGACTCTCTTTCCTACATTTATAGCCAGGCTGTATCGTTTATAACTTTGTCGCGTGTTTTGTATATGTAACAATACTTTCATTTGCACGTGCTTTGCAGACAGTGTATTTATCACCGGCAATCCTAAGGACCTATATACCTGTTGTTTAAATAAACTGCACTGTTTAAGTAGCTAGTCATTTTGGTTTCTCACTGAACGTGATCAAAGACTCGAGAGTGGCCGTGCTAGTTCATGAGCACGACTAGACTGAAGGTGCAGTCCACTATTAGTGTATCCAAATCGTAATAGTTTAATACATATTAAACGCGATTGGACTGATAGTGCTGAATTGGGCATCATTCAGAATTTAAACCTAGCCGCACCTGGCCTCCCACCTTGGTGAGGAGTGTTAGAACGCAAGGGGGTTTATCTTCTGCTAAAACCGCTTTGCCCCTTTTCACGCAACATCCATGAATCACTTTTAGCATTTATTTCACACCACCTCTTTCAAGCTTATTTGAGGATCACACCTAAGCATTGGAGATGCTATAGTATCTGTAGTAAACTCAAAAATACATAGGTGGTTTAAACTACACAGATACGTGTAGGAATGTGTCTGAGAGAAAATGGCCATGTGAGCCAGCCTCCCTACTATGAGAGATTAGATTAAGGGCAAAACAGGTGGTAGAAGATGGAATTAGTACATGGGAAAAACGGGAACTGAGAAGGTAGAAAACATGTTGTGCTAATGACTAAGCAATTTACTATGTGAATTCTTGTAACCAATCTGTTCTGTGAATGAACTGCATGGACAGCGCGTGAACAGAGACTGTAAGCCAATCATATAGCTGCCGCTAGCGCGTGCTCTTATTGCCTGTCTCTATATACTCTGTGAAAACTGGAATAAAGGGAGAACGATCATACTCATATTGAGACTCCATCGTTACTCCGGGTCCGTCTCCCACTCCAACATCTGGTAGCAGAGGATGGTTCAGCGCGACTGAGTTCTCCGAGACTGCGGTAAGCAGCTAGAGGAGGGGAGTGGGAAACTTCGGCTGGGAGACGTGCTGCTTGGGCGCATCAGCGGGAGCAGACAACGGCGTGAGGTCGCTCCTCACCTCCCAGGCGCAGCTATGGAAACAGAAGCTGCGGCCACGCTACTCGCTGGGATCCTCTCTAAGAGAGGGATTGAAACACCAGCGAAACTGTTGCTCAAACTGATTAAGCCGGGGCAGGAGATGGGGCAACAAGTAACAAAAGAAGAAGGGGCTATATTAAGACTTCTCCTGCATATCCTCTCTAAGAGAGGGGTGAAATACGATGAGCGTATGCTCCGAACGTTGTTAACCTGGTGCAGAGAGAACGGATTCGCACCAGAGCCCCAGACAGCTTTTAAACCAGAAATATGGGAGGCTGTTGGGAATAAACTGTGGGAAGTGATAAGTAAAGGAGACAAAGAGGCATCACCGTTAGCGACGACATGGTGGTTGGTGTTATCGACCTTACAAGATATGAAGGCGGAGCGAGCCACGGCAGCCGGGGCTTTTGCAGCATTACAACCCACGGGAGGGGGATCGAACAGGCCAGGTCCGAAGGTCTGGGACGATCCCCTGCTGAGCCCCTCTGCTCCACCTGAGGCCGAGGGAGGAGGCAGAATGTCAGCAGAGAAGGACAGAGCCAGAGCTGTTTGCTCCTGCCATTGCCCGCCTCACCCCCTCCCCTCCCCAGTCGTCTCCCTGAGATAGAAGTGCTGTTTTTGTATGTCTGCTGTGTAAGTGTGTGTGGGCGCCAGCTTATACCTGCTGATCAGCATCTGTGCTACTGTTTGCTTTTTGTTGTGTGCAGTAT